>NC_091189.1:31516091-31659567 GCF_040958095.1 Procambarus clarkii | reverse complement strand
CCACCAACCACCGTCAACACCCAGCACCACCACCACCACACCGTCAACACCCAGCACCACCACCAACCACCGTCAACACCCAGCACCACCACCAACACACCGTCAACACCCAGCACCACCACCAACACCGTCAACACCCAGCACCACCACCACCAAACACCGTCAACACCCAGCACCACCACACAAACCGTCAACACCCAGCACCACCACCAACACCGTCAACACCCAGCACCACCACCAACACCGTAAACACCCAGAACCACCACAACCACCACCGTCAACACCCACCACCACCACCAACACCGTCAACACCCAGCACCACCACCAACACCCGTCAACACCCAGCACCACCACCAACACACCGTCAACACCCAGCACCACCACCAACACACCGTCAACACCCAGCACCACCACCAACACCGTCAACACCCAGCACCACCACCAACACCGTCAACACCCAGCACCACCACCACCAACACCGTCAACACCCAGCACCACCACCAACACACCGTCAACACCCAGCACCACCACCAACAACCGTCAACACCCAGCACCACCACCAACACCGTCAACACCCAGCACCACCACCAACACCGTCAACACCCAGCACCACCACCAACACCCCGTCAACACCCAGCACCACCACCAACACCCAGCACCACCACCAACACCCAGCACCACCACCAACACCCAGCACCACCACCAACACCCCACCACCACCAACACCGTCAACACCCAGCACCACCACCAACACCGTCAACACCCAGCACCACCACCAACACCGTCAACACCCAGCACCACCACCAACACCGTCAACACCCAGCACCACCACCACACCGTCAACACCCAGCACCACCACCAACACCGTCAACACCCAGCACCACCACCAACACCGTCAACACCCAGCACCACCACCAACACACCGTCAACACCCAGCACCACCACAACACCGTCAACACCCAGCACCACCACCACCACACCGTCAACACCCAGCACCACCACCAACACACCGTCAACACCCAGCACCACCACCAACACCGTCAACACCCAGCACCACCACCAACACCCGTCAACACCCAGCACCACCACCAACACCGTCAACACCCAGCACCACCACCAACACCGTCAACACCCAGCACCACCACCAACACCGTCAAACACCCAGCACCACCACCAACACCGTCAACACCCAGCACCACCACCAACACCGTAAACACCCAGCCACCACCACCACCACCGTCAACACCCCAGCCCACCACCAACACCGTCAACACCCAGCACCACCACCAACACCCCGTCAACACCCAGCACCACCACCAACACCCAGCACCACCACCAACACCCGTCAACACCCAGACCACCACCAACACCGTCAACACCCAGCACCACCACCAACACCGTCAACACCCAGCACCACCACCAACACCGTCAACACCCAGCACCACCACCAACACCCAGCACCACCACCAACACCGTCAACACCCAGCACCACCACCAACACACCTCAACACCCAGCACCACCACCAACACCGTCAACACCCAGCACCACCACCACCAACACCGTCAACACCCAGCACCACCACCAACACCCGTCAACACCCAGCACCACCACCAACACCGTCAACACCCAGCACCACCACCAACACACCGTCAACACCCAGCACCACCACCAACACCCCGTCAACACCCAGCACCACCACCAACACCGTCAACACCCAGCACCACCACCAACACCGTAACACCCAGCACCACCACCAACACACCGTCAACACCCAGCACCACCACCAACACCGTCAACACCCAGCACCACCACCAACACCGTCAACACCCAGCACCACCACCAACACCGTCAACACCCAGCACCACCCCACACACCGTCAACACCCAGCACCACCACCAACACCCCGTCAACACCCAGCACCACCACCAACACACCGTCAACACCCAGCACCACCACCAACACCCCGTCAACACCCACCACCACCACCAACACCCAGCACCACCACCAACGCCCAGCACCACCACCAACACCCAGCACCACCACCAACACCGTCAACACCCAGCACCACCACCAACACACCGTCAACACGCAGCACCACCAACACACCGTCAACACCCAGCACCACCACCAACACCGTCAACATCCAGCACCACCACCAACACCCCGTCAACACCCAGCACCACCACCAACACCCAGCACCACCACCAACACACCGTCAACACCCAGCACCACCACAACACCCCGTCAACCCAGCACCACCACCAACACCGTCAACACCCAGCACCACCACCACACCGTCAACACCCAGCACCACCACCAACACCGTCAACACCCAGCACCACCACCAACACCCCGTCAACACCCAAACCACCACCACACCGTCAACACCCAGCACCACCACCAACACCGTCAACACCCAGCACCACCACCAACACCGTCAACACCCAGCACCACCACCAACACCGTCAACACCCAGCACCACCACCAACACCGTCAACACCCAGCACCACCACCACACCCCGTCAACACCCAGCCCACCACCACACCTCAACACCCAGCACCACCACCAACACCCGTCAACACCCAGCACCACCACCAACACCCGTCAACACCCAGCACCACCACCAACACCCGTCAACACCCAGCACCACACCAACACACCGTCAACACCCAGCACCACCACCAACACCGTCAACACCCAGCACCACCACCAACACCGTCAACACCCAGCACCACCACCAACACCCCGTCAACACCCAGCACCACCACCAACACCGTCAACACCCAGCACCACCACCAACACCGTCAACACCCAGCACCACCACCAACACCGTCAACACCCAGCACCACCACCAACACCGTCAACACCCAGCACCACCACCAACACCCCGTCAACACCCAGCACCACCACCAACACCGTCAACACCCAGCACCACCACAACACCGTCAACACCCAGCACCACCACCAACACCGTCAACACCCAGCACCACCACCAACACCGTCAACACCCAGCACCACCACCAACACCGTCAACACCCAGCACCACCACCAACACCCGTCAACACCCAGCACCACCACCAACACCGTCAACACCCAGCACCACCACCAACACCGTCAACACCAGCACCACCACCACACACCGTCAACACCCAGCACCACCACCAACACCGTCAACACCCAGCACCACCACCAACACCGTCAACACCCAGCACCACCACCAACACCGTCAACACCCAGCACCACCACCAACACCGTCAACACCCAGCACCACCACCAACACCGTCAACACCCAGCACCACCACCAACACCGTCAACACCCAGCACCACCACCAACACACCGTCAACACCCAACACCACCACCAACACCGTCAACACCCAGCACCACCACCAACACCGTCAACACCCAGCACCACCACCAACACCCCGTCAACACCCAGCACCACCACCAACACCGTCAACACCCAGCACCACCACCACCACCCCGTCAACACCCAGCACCACCACCAACACCGTCAACACCCAGCACCACCACCAACACCGTCAACACCCAGCACCACCACCAACACCCGTCAACACCCAGCACCACCACCAACACCGTCAACACCCAGCACCACCACCACCACCGTCAACACCCAGCACCACCACCAACACACCGTCAACACCCAGCACCACCACCAACACACCGTCAACACCCAGCACCACCACAACACCCAACACCACCAAACCCGTCAACACCCAGCACCACCACCAACACCCCTCAACACCCAGCACCACCACCAACACACCGTCAACACCCAGCACCACCACCAACACCGTCAACACCCAGCACCACCACCAACACCGTCAACACCCAGCACCACCACCAACACCGTCAACACCCAGCACCACCACCACACACGTCAACACCCAGCACCACCACCAACACCGTCAACACCCAGCACCACCACCAACACCGTCAACACCCAGCACCACCACCAACACCGTCAACACCCAGCACCACCACCAACACCCGTCAACACCCAGCACCACCACCAACACCGTCACACCCACACCACCACACCACCAACACCGTCAACACCCAGCACCACCACCAACACCGTCAACACCCAGCACCACCACCAACACCGTCAACACCCAGCACCACCACCAACAACCGTCAACACCCAGCACCACCACCAACACCCGTCAACACCCAGCACCACCACCACCCGTCAACACCCAGCACCACCACCAACACCGTCAACACCCAGCACCACCACCAACACCGTCAACACCCAGCACCACCACCAACACACCGTCAACACCCAGCACCACCACCAACACCGTCAACACCCAGCACCACCACCAACACCGTCAACACCCAGCACCACCACCAACACCGTCAACACCCAGCACCACCACCAACACCGTCAACACCCAGCACCACCACCAACACCGTCAACACCCAGCACCACCACCACACCGTCAACACCCAGCACCACCACCAACACCGTCAACACCCAGCACCACCACCAACACCGTCAACACCCAGCACCACCACCAACACCGTCAACACCCAGCACCACCACCAACACCGTCAACACCCAGCACCACCACCAACACCCGTCAACACCCAGCACCACCACCAACACCCCGTCAACACCCAGCACCACACCAACACCGTCAACACCCAGCACCACCACCAACACCGTAACACCCAGCACCACCACCAACACCGTCAACACCCAGCACCACCACCAACACACCGTCAACACCCAGCACCACCACCAACACCCGTCAACACCCAGCACCACCACCAACACACCGTCAACACCCAGCACCACCACCGAACACCCGTCAACACCCAGCACCACCACCAACACCACGTCAACACCCAGCACCACCACCAACACCACGCTCAACACCCAGCACCACCACCAACACCCGTCAACACCCAGCACCACCACCACCACGTCAACACCCAAGCACCACCACCAACACCGTCAACACCAGCACACACACCAACACACCGTCAACACCAGCACCACCACCACACCCGTCAACACCCAGCACCACCACCAACACCGTCAACACCCAGCACCACCACCAACACCGTCAACACCCAGCACCACCACCAACCACCACGTCAACACCCAGCACCACCACCAACACCGTCAACACCCAGCACCACCACCAACACCGTCAACACCCAGCACCACCACCAACACCGTCAACACCCAGCACCACCACCAACACCGTCAACACCCAGCACCACCACCAACACCCGTCAACACCCAGCACCACCACCAACACCGTCAACACCCAGCACACCACCAACACCGTCAACACCCAGCACCACCACCAAACACCGTCAACACCCAGCACACCACCAACACCGTCAACACCCAGCACCACCACCAACACCGTCAACACCCAGCACACCACCAACACCGTCAACACCCAGCACCACCACCAACACCGTCAACACCCTAGCACCACCACCAACACCCGTCAACCCAGCACCACACAACACCGTCACCCAGCCACCACCAACACCGTCAACACCCAGCACCACCACCAACACCGTCAACACCCAGCACCACCACCAACACCGTCAACACCCAGCACCACCACCAACACCGTCAACACCCAGCACCACCACCAACACCGTCAACACCCAGCACCACCACCACCACACCGTCAACACCCAGCACCACCACCAACACACGTCAACACCCAGCACCACCACCACCACCGTCAACACCCAGCACCACCACCAACACACCGTCAACACCCAGCACCACCACCAACACCGTCAACACCCAGCACCACCACCCACCACACCGTCAACACCCAGCACCACCACCAACACAACGTCAACACCCAGCACCACCACCACCACCGTCAACTACCCAGCACCACCACCAACACACCGTCAACACCCAGCACCACCACCAACACCGTCAACACCCAGCACCACCACCAACACCGTCAACACCCAGCACCACCACCAACACCACCAACACCCAGCACCACCACCAACACCGTCAACACCCAGCACCACCACCAACACCGTAAACACCCAGAACCACCACCACCACCACCGTCAACACCCAGCACCACCACCAACACCGTCAACACCCAGACACCACCAACACCGTCAACACCCAGCACCACCACCAACACCCAGCACCACCACCAACACCCGTCAACACCCAGAACCACCACCAACACCGTCAACACCCAGCACCACCACCACAACACCGTCAACACCCAGCACCACCACCACACCGTCAACACCGCACCACCACCAACACACCACCACCACCACACCGTCAACACCCAGCACCACCACCAACACACCGTCAACACCCAGCACCACCACCAACACCGTCAACACCCAGCACCACACCACCAACACCGTCAACACCCAGCACCACCACCAACACCCGTCAACACCCAGCACCACCACCAACACCGTCAACACCCAGCACCACCACCAACACACCGTCAACACCCAGCACCACCACCAACACCCCGTCAACACCCAGCACCACCACCAACACCCCGTCAACACCCAGCACCACCACCAACACCGTCAACACCCAGCACCACCACCAACACCACCAACACCCAGCACCACCACCAACACCGTCAACACCCAGCACCACCACCAACACCGTCAACACCCAGCACCACCACCACCACCGTCAACACCCAGAACACCACCACCAACAACCGTCAACACCCAGCACCACCACCAACACACGTCAACACCCAGCACCACCACCAACACCCCGTCAACACCAGCACCACCACCAACACCGTCAAACACCCAGCACCACCACCAACACGCAACCGTCAACACCCACCACCACCACCAACACACCGTCAACACCCAGCACCACCACCAACACCGTCAACACCCAGCACCACCACCACACACCGTCAACACCCAGCACAACCACCAACAACACCCGTCAACACCCAGCACCACCACCAACACCGTCAACACCCAGCACCACACAACACCGTCAACAGCACCACCACCAACACACCGTCAACACCCAGCACCACCACCAACACCCGTCAACCCAGCACCACCACCAACACCGTCAACACCCAGCACCACCACCAACACCCCAACACCCAGCACCACCACCAACACACCGTCAACACCAGCACCACCACCAACACCGTCAACACCCAGCACCACCACCAACACCGTCAACACCCAGCACCACCACCAACACCGTCAACACCCAGCACCACCACCAACACCGTCAACACCCAGCACCACCACCAACACCCGTCAACACCCAGCACCACCACCAACACCGTCAACACCCAGCACCACCACCAACACCCGTCAACACCCAGCACCACCACCAACACCCCGTCAACACCCAGCACCACCACCAACACCGTCAACACCCAGCACCACCACCAACACCCCTCAACACCCAGCACCACCACCAACACCCGTCAACACCCAGCACCACCACCAACCCGTCAACACCCAGCACCACCACCAACACCGTCAACACCCAGCACCACCACCAACACCGTCAACACCCAGCACCACCACCAACACACCGTCAACACCCAGCACCACCACCAACACCGTCAACACCCAGCACCACACCACCACCACACCGTCAACACCCAGCACCACCACCAACACCCGTCAACACCCAGCACCACCACCACACACCGTCAACACCCAGCACCACCACCAACACCGTCAACACCCAGCACCACCACCAACACCGTCAACACCCAGCACCACCCAACACCGTCAACACCCAGCACCACCACCAACACCGTCAACACCCAGCACCACCACCAACACCGTCAACACCCAGCACCACCACCAAACCACCGTCAACACCCAGCACCACCACCAACACCCGTCAACACCCAGCACCACCACCAACACCGTCAACACCGCACCACCACCAACACCGTCAACACCCAGCACCACCACCAACACACCGTCAACACCCAGCACCACCACCAACACCGTCAACACCCAGCACCACCACCAACACCGTCAACACCCAGCACCACCACCAACACCGTCAACACCAGCACCACCACCACACCGTCAACACCCAGCACCACCACCAACACCCCGTCAACACCCAGCACCACCACCAACACCGTCAACACCCAGCACCACCACCAACACACCGTCAACACCCAGCACCACCACCAACACCGTCAACACCCAGCACCACCACCAACACCGTCAACACCCAGCACCACCACCAACACCCGTCAACACCCAGCACCACCACCAACACCGTCAACACCCAGCACCACCACCAACACCCTCAACACCCAGCACCACCACCAACACCGTCAACACCCAGCACCACCACCAACACCGTCAACACCCAGCACCACCACCAACACCGTCAACACCCAGCACCACCACCAACACCGTCACACCCAGCACCACCACCAACACCGTCAACACCCAGCACCACCACAACACCGTCAACACCCCACCACCACCAACACACCGTCAACACCCAGCACCACCAACACCGTCAACACCCAGCACCACCACCAACACCCGTCAACACCCAGCACCACCACCAACACCCGTCAACACCCAGCACCACCACCAACACCGTCAACACCCAGCACCACCACCAACACCCGTCAACACCAGCACCACCACCAACACACCGTCAACACCCAGCACCACCACCAACACCGTCAACACCCAGCACCACCACCAACACCGTCAACACCCAGCACCACCACCAACACCGTCAACACCCAGCACCACCACCAACACCGTCAACACCCAGCACCACCACCAACACCCGTCAACACCCAGCACCACCACCAACACCGTCAACACCCAGCACCACCACCAACACCCGTCAACACCCAGCACCACCACCAACACCGTCAACACCCAGCACCACCACCAACACCCGTCAACACCCAGCACCACCACCAACACCCGTCAACACCCAGCACCACCACCAACACCGTCAACACCCAGCACCACCACCAACACCCCGTCAACACCCAGCACCACCACCAACACCGTCAACACCCAGCACCACCACCAACACCGTCAACACCCAGCACCACCACCAACACCGTCAACACCCAGCACCACCACCAACACACCGTCAACACCCAGCACCACCACCAACACCGTCAACACCCAGCACCACCACCAACACCCCGTCAACACCCAGCACCACCACCAACACCCGTCAACACCCAGCACCACCACCAACACACCGTCAACACCCAGCACCACCACCAACACCGTCAACACCCAGCACCACCACCAACACCGTCAACACCCAGCACCACCACCAACACCGTCAACACCCAGCACCACCACCAACACCGTCAACACCCAGCACCACCACCAACACCGTCAACACCCAGCACCACCACCAACACCGTCAACACCCAGCACCACCACCAACACACGTCAACACCCAGCACCACCACCAACACCCGTCAACACCCAGCACCACCACCAACACCGTCAACACCCAGCACCACCACCAACACCGTCAACACCCAGCACCACCACCAACACCGTCAACACCCAGCACCACCACCAACACCCTGTCAACACCCAGCACCACCACCAACACCGTCAACACCAGCACCACACCAACACCGTCAACACCAGCACCACCACCAACACCGTCAACACCCAGCACCTACCACCAAACCACCGTCAACACCCCAGCACACCACCAACACGTCAACACCCCCAGCACCCACCACCAACACACCGTCAACACCCAGCACCACCACCAACAACGTCAACACCAGCACCACCACCAACACCGTCAACACCCAGCACCACCACAACACCGTCAACACCCAGCACCACCACCAACACCGTCAACACCCAGCACCACCACCAACACCGTTCAACACCCAGCACCACCACCAACACCGTCAACACCCAGCACCACCACCAACACCGTCAACACCGCACCACCACCAACAACCGTCAACACCCAGCACCACCACCAACACCGTCAACACCCAGCACCACCACCAACACCGTCAACACCCAGCACCACCACCAACACCGTCACACCAGCACCACCACCAACACCGTCAACACCCACACCACACAACACCGTCAACACCAGCACACACCCACACCGTCAACACCCAGCACCACCACCAACACACCGTAAACACCCAGCACCACCACCAAACACCGTCAACACCAGCACCACCACCAACACCGGTCAACACCCAGCAACCACACGTCAAACACACCAGCACCCACAACACCGTCAACACCCAGCACCACCACCAACCCACCTTCAACACCCCAGCACCACCACCAACACCGTCAACACCCAGGCACCACACCACCCGTTCAAACCCAGCACCACCACCAACACCGTCAACACCCCCCAGCACCCACCAACCAACACCGTCAACACCCAGCACACCACCCAACACCGTCAACACCAGCACCCCACCACCGTCAACACCCAGCACCACCACCAACACACCGTCAACACCCAGCACCACCACCAACACCGTCAACACCCAGCACCACCACCAACACCGTCAACACCCAGCACCACCACCAACACCGTCAACACCCAGCACCACCACCAACACCCCGTCAACACCCAGCACCACCACCAACACACCGTCAACACCCAGCACCACCACCAACACCGTCAACACCCAGCACCACCACCAACACCCCGTCAACACCCAGCACCACCACCAACACACCGTCAACACCCAGCACCACCACCAACACCGTCAACACCCAGCACCACCACCAACACCGTCAACACCCAGCAAGTCAGACGTGTATAATTCGTCAAACTAACAATTCCTTAATCAAGTAAAATTAAGCTGTCATCAGTTGAGAGAGTGAGGGAGGGGGGGAGGAAGGCATGAGGGAGGGGGGGAGGAAGGCATGAGGGAGGGGGAGGAAGGCATGAGGGAGGGGGGGAGGAAGGCATGAGGGAGGGGGAGGAAGGCATGAGGGAGGGGGAGGAAGGCATGAGGGAGGGGGAGAGGAAGGCATGAGGGAGGGGGGGAGGAAGGCATGAGGGAGGGGGGGAGGAAGGCATGAGGGAGGGGGGAGGAAGGCATGAGGGAGGGGGAGGAAGGCATGAGGGAGGGGGGAGGAAGGCATGAGGGAGGGGGAGGAAGGCATGAGGGAGGGGGAGGAAGGCATGAGGGAGGGGGAGAGGAAGGCATGAGGGAGGGGGGGAGGAAGGCATGAGGGAGGGGGGGAGGAAGGCATGAAGGAGGGGGAGAGGAAGGCATGAGGGAGGGGGGGAGGAAGGCATGAGGGAGGGGGGGAGGAAGGAATGAGGGAGGGGGGAGGAAGGCATGAGGGAGGGGGAGAGGAAGGCATGAGGGAGGGGGAGAGGAAGGCATGAGGGAGGGGGGGAGGAAGGAATGAGGGAGGGGGGGAGGAAGGCATGAGGGAGGGGGGGAGGAAGGCATGAGGGACGGGGAGAGGAAGGCATGAGGGACGGGGAGAGGAAGGCATGAGGGAGGGGGGAGAGGAAGGCATGAGGGAGGGGGAGAGGAAGGCATGAGGGAGGGGGAGAGGAAGGCATGAGGGAGGGGGAGAGGAAGGCATGAGGGAGGGGGAGAGGAAGGCATGAGGGAGGGGGGGAGGAAGGCATGAGGGAGGGGGGGAGGAAGGCATGAGGGAGGGGGGGAGGAAGGCATGAGGGAGGGGGAGAGGAAGGCATGAGGGAGGGGGGGAGGAAGGCATGAGGGAGGGGGGGAGGAAGGCATGAGGGAGGGGGGCAGGAAGGAATGAGGGAGGGGGGGAGGAAGGCATGAGGGAGGGGGGGAGGAAGGCATGAGGGACGGGGAGAGGAAGGCATGAGGGAGGGGGGAGAGGAAGGCATGAGGGAGGGGGAGAGGAAGGCATGAGGGAGGGGGAGAGGAAGGCATGAGGGAGGGGGAGAGGAAGGCATGAGGGAGGGGGAGAGGAAGGCATGAGGGAGGGGGGGAGGAAGGCATGAGGGACGGGGAGAGGAAGGCATGAGGGAGGGGGGGAGGAAGGAATGAGGGAGGGGGGGGAGGAAGGCATGAGGGAGGGGGAGAGGAAGGCATGAGGGACAGGGAGAGGAAGGCATGAGGGAGGGGGGAGAAAGGCATGAGGGAGGGGGGAGGAAGGCATGAGGGAGGGGAAGAGGAAGGCATGAGGGAGGGGGAGGAAGGCATGAGGGAGGGGGGAGGAAGGCATGAGGGAGGGGGGAGGAAGGCATGAGGGAGGGGGAGGAAGGCATGAGGGAGGGGGGGAGGAAGGCATGAGGGAGGGGGAGGAAGGCATGAGGGGGGGAGGAAGGCATGAGGGAGGGGGGGAGGAAGGAATGAGGGAGGGGGGGGAGGAAGGCATGAGGGAGGGGGAGAGGAAGGCATGAGGGACAGGGAGAGGAAGGCATGAGGGAGGGGGGAGAAAGGCATGAGGGAGGGGGGAGGAAGGCATGAGGGAGGGGGAGAGGAAGGCATGAGGGAGGGGGAGGAAGGCATGAGGGAGGGGGGAGGAAGGCATGAGGGAGGGGGGAGGAAGGCATGAGGGAGGGGGAGGAAGGCATGAGGGAGGGGGGGAGGAAGGCATGAGGGAGGGGGAGGAAGGCATGAGGGGGGGAGGAAGGCATGAGGGAGGGGGGAGAGGAAGGCATGAGGGAGGGGGAAGGAAGGCATGAGGGAGGGGGAGAGGAAGGCATGAGGGAGGGGGGGGAGGAAGGAATGAGGGAGGGGGGGAGGAAGGCATGAGGGAGGGGGAGAGGAAGGCATGAGGGAGGGGGAGAGGAAGGCATGAGGGAGGGGGGGAGGAAGGAATGAGGGAGGGGGGGAGGAAGGCATGAGGGAGGGGGGAGGAAGGCATGAGGGACGGGGAGAGGAAGGCATGAGGGAGGGGGGAGAGGAAGGCATGAGGGAGGGGGAGAGGAAGGCATGAGGGAGGGGGAGAGGAAGGCATGAGGGAGGGGGAGAGGAAGGCATGAGGGAGGGGGAGAGGAAGGCATGAGGGAGGGGGGGAGGAAGGCATGAGGGACGGGGAGAGGAAGGCATGAGGGAGGGGGGGAGGAAGGAATGAGGGAGGGGGGGAGGAAGGCATGAGGGAGGGGGAGAGGAAGGCATGAGGGACAGGGAGAGGAAGGCATGAGGGAGGGGGGGAGAAAGGCATGAGGGAGGGGGGAGGAAGGCATGAGGGAGGGGAAGAGGAAGGCATGAGGGAGGGGGAGGAAGGCATGAGGGAGGGGGGAAGAAGGCATGAGGGAGGGGGGAGGAAGGCATGAGGGAGGGGGAGGAAGGCATGAGGGAGGGGGGGAGGAAGGCATGAGGGAGGGGGAGGAAGGCATGAGGGGGGGAGGAAGGCATGAGGGAGGGGGGGAGGAAGGAATGAGGGAGGGGGGAGGAAGGCATGAGGGAGGGGGAGAGGAAGGCATGAGGGACAGGGAGAGGAAGGCATGAGGGAGGGGGGAGAAAGGCATGAGGGAGGGGGGAGGAAGGCATGAGGGAGGGGGGAGGAAGGCATGAGGGAGGGGGGAGGAAGGCATGAGGGAGGGGGAGGAAGGCATGAGGGAGGGGGGGAGGAAGGCATGAGGGAGGGGGAGGAAGGCATGAGGGGGGGAGGAAGGCATGAGGGAGGGGGGAGAGGAAGGCATGAGGGAGGGGGAAGGAAGGCATGAGGGAGGGTGAGAGGAAGGCATGAGGGAGGGGGAGGAAGGCATGAGGGAGGGGGGAGAAAGGCATGAGAGAGGGGGGAGGAAGGCATGAGGGAGGGGGAAGGAAGGCATGAGGGAGGGGGAAGGAAGGCATGAGGGAGGGGGAAAGGAAGGCATGAGGGAGGGGGAGGAAGGCATGAGGGAGGGGGAGGAAGGCATGAGGGAGGGGGGAGGAAGGCATGAGGGAGGGGGGGAGGAAGGTATGAGGGAGGGGGAGGAAGGCATGAGGGAGGGGGGAGGAAGGCATGAGGGAGGGGGGAGGAAGGCATGAGGGAGGGGGGGAGGAAGGCATGAGGGAGGGGGAGGAAGGCATTAGGGGGGGAGAGGAAAGCATGAGGGAGGGGGAAGGAAGGCATGAGGGAGGGGGAGAGGAAGGCATGAGGGAGGGGGAGGAAGGCATGAGGGAGGAGGGAGAAAGGCATGAGGGAGGGGGGAGGAAGGCATGAGGGAGGGGGAAGGAAGGCATGAGGGAGGGGGAAGGAAGGCATGAGGGAGGGGGAGAGGAAGGCATGAGGGAGGGGGAGGAAGGCATGAGGGAGGGGGGAGGAAGGCATGAGGGAGGGGGGAGGAAGGCATGAGGGAGGGGGGAGGAAGGCATGAGGGAGGGGGGGAGGAAGGCATGAGGGAGGGGGAGGAAGGCATGAGGAGGGGAGAGGAAAGCATGAGGGAGGGGGAAGGAAGGCATGAGGGAGGGGGAGAGGAAGGCATGAGGGAGGGGGAGGAAGGCATGAGGGAGGGCGGAGAAAGGCATGAGGGAGGGGGGAGGAAGGCATGAGGGAGGGGGGGAGGAAAGCATGAGGGAGGGGGAGAGGAAGGCATGAGGGAGGGGGGAGGAAGGCATGAGGGAGGGGGGGAGGAAAGCATGAGGGAGGGGGAGAGGAAGGCATGAGGGAGGGGGGAGGAAGGGCTGAGGGAGGGGGAGGAAGGCATGAGGGAGGGGGAGGAAGGCATGAGGGAGGGGGAGAGGAAGGCATGAGGGAGGGGGAGGAAGGCATGAGGGAGGGGGAGGAAGGCATGAGGGAGGGAGGAAGGCATGAGGGAGGGGGAAGGAAGGCATGAAGGAGGGGGAGGAAGGCATGAGGGAGGGGGGAGAAAGGCATGAGGGAGGGGGGAGGAAGGCATGAGGGAGGGGGAAGGAAGGCATGAGGGAGGGGGAGGAAGGCATGAGGGAGGGGGAGAGGAAGGCATGAGGGAGGGGGAGAGGAAGGCATGAAGGAGGGGGAGAGGAAGGCATGAGGGAGGGGGAGGAAGGCATGAGGGGGGGGGGAGGAAGGCATGAGGGAGGGAGAGGAAGGCATGAGGGAGGGGGAGGAAGGCATGAGGGAGGGGGGAGGAAGGCATGAGGGAGGGGGAAGGAAGGCATGAGGGAGGGGGAAGGAAGGCATGAGGGAGGGGGAAGGAAGGCATGAGGGAGGGGGAAGGAAGGCATGAGGGAGGGGGAGAGGAAGGCATGAGGGAGGGGGAGGAAGGCATGAGGGAGGGGGGAGGAAGGCATGAGGGAGGGGGGAGGAAGGCATGAGGGAGGGGGGAGGAAGGCATGAGGGAGGGGGGAGGAAGGCATGAGGGAGGGGGGGAGGAAGGCATGAGGGAGGGGGAGGAAGGCATGAGGAGGGGAGAGGAAAGCATGAGGGAGGGGGAAGGAAGGTATGAGGGAGGGGGAGAGGAAGGCATGAGGGAGGGGGAGGAAGGCATGAGGGAGGGCGGAGAAAGGCATGAGGGAGGGGGGAGGAAGGCATGAGGGAGGGGGAAGGAAGGCATGAGGGAGGGGGAAGGAAGGCATGAGGGAGGGGGAGAGGAAGGCATGAGGGAGGGGGAGGGGGGAGGAAGGCATGAGGGAGGGGGAGAGGAAGGCATGAGGAAGGGGGAGGAAGGCATGAGGGAGGGGGAGAGGAAGGCATGAGGGAGAGGGGGAGGAAGGCATGAGGGAGGGGGGGAGGAAAGCATGAGGGAGGGGGAGAGGAAGGCATGAGGGAGGGGGGAGGAAGGCCTGAGGGAGGGGGAGGAAGGTATGAGGGAGGGGGAGGAAGGCATGAGGGAGGGGGAGAGGAAGGCATGAGGGAGGGGAAGGAAGGCATGAGGGAGGGGAGGAAGGCATGAGGGAGGGAGGAAGGCATGAGGGAGGGGGAAGGAAGGCATGAAGGAGAGGGAGGAAGGCATGAGGGAGGGGGGAGAAAGGCATGAGGGAGGGGGGAGGAAGGCATGAGGGAGGGGGAAGGAAGGCATGAGGGAGGGGGAGGAAGGCAAGAGGGAGGGGGAGAGGAAGGCATGAGGGAGGGGGAGAGGAAGGCATGAGGGAGGGGGAGAGGAAGGCATGAGGGAGGGGGAGGAAGGCATGAGGGGGGGGAGGAAGGCATGAGGGAGGGAGAGGAAGGCATGAGGGAGGGGGGAGGAAGGCATGAGGGAGGGGGAGGAAGGCATGAGGGGGGAGGAAGGCAGGAGGGAGGGGGAGGAAGGCATGAGGGAGGGGGAGGAAGGCATGAGGGAGGGGGGGAGGAAGGTATGAGGGAGGGGGAGAGGAAGGCATGAGGGAGGGGGGAGGAAGGCATGAGGGAGGGGGAGGAAGGCATGAGGGAGGGGGAGAGGAAGGCATGAGGGAGGGGGAGAGGAAGGCATGAGGGAGGGGGGAGGAAGGCATGAGGGGGGAGGAAGGCATGAGGGAGGGGGGAGGAAGGCATGAGGGAGGGGGGAGGAAGGCATGAGGGGGGAAAGAAGGCATGAGGGAGGGGAAGAGGAAGGCATGAGGGAGGGGGAGAGGAAGGCATGAGAGAGGGGGGAGGAAGGCATGAGGGAGGGGGGAGGAAGGCATGAGGGAGGGGGGAGGAAGGCATGAGGGAGGGGGAGAGAAAGGCATGAGGGAGGCGGGGAGGAAGGCATGAGGGAGGGGGGGAGGAAGGCATGAGGGAGGGGGAGAGGAACGCATGAGGGAGGGGGAGAGGAAGGCATGAGGGAGGGGGAGGAAGGCATGAGGGAGGGGGAGAGGAAGGCATGAGGGAGGGGGGGAGGAAGGCATGAGGGAGGGGGGGAGGAAGGCATGAGGGAGGGGGGCAGGAAGGAATGAGGGAGGGGGGGAGGAAGGCATGAGGGAGGGGGGGAGGAAGGCATGAGGGACGGGGAGAGGAAGGCATGAGGGAGGGGGGAGAGGAAGGCATGAGGGAGGGGGAGAGGAAGGCATGAGGGAGGGGGAGAGGAAGGCATGAGGGAGGGGGAGAGGAAGGCATGAGGGAGGGGGAGAGGAAGGCATGAGGGAGGGGGGGAGGAAGGCATGAGGGACGGGGAGAGGAAGGCATGAGGGAGTGGGGGAGGAAGGAATGAGGGAGGGGGGGGAGGAAGGCATGAGGGAGGGGGAGAGGAAGGCATGAGGGACAGGGAGAGGAAGGCATGAGGGAGGGGGGAGAAAGGCATGAGGGAGGGGGGAGGAAGGCATGAGGGAGGGGAAGAGGAAGGCATGAGGGAGGGGGAGGAAGGCATGAAGGAGGGGGGAGGAAGGCATGAGGGAGGGGGGAGGAAGGCATGAGGGAGGGGGAGGAAGGCATGAGGGAGGGGGGGAGGAAGGCATGAGGGAGGGGGAGGAAGGCATGAGGGGGGGAGGAAGGCATGAGGGAGGGGGGGAGGAAGGAATGAGGAAGGGGGGGGAGGAAGGCATGAGGGAGGGGGAGAGGAAGGCATGAGGGACAGGGAGAGGAAGGCATGAGGGAGGGGGGAGAAAGGCATGAGGGAGGGGGGAGGAAGGCATGAGGGAGGGGGAGAGGAAGGCATGAGGGAGGGGGAGGAAGGCATGAGGGAGGGGGGAGGAAGGCATGAGGGAGGGGGGAGGAAGGCATGAGGGAGGGGGAGGAAGGCATGAGGGAGGGGGGGAGGAAGGCATGAGGGAGGGGGAGGAAGGCATGAGGGGGGGAGGAAGGCATGAGGGAGGGGGGAGAGGAAGGCATGAGGGAGGGGGAAGGAAGGCATGAGGGAGGGGGAGAGGAAGGCATGAGGGAGGGGGGGAGGAAGGAATGAGGGAGGGGGGGAGGAAGGCATGAGGGAGGGGGAGAGGAAGGCATGAGGGAGGGGGAGAGGAAGGCATGAGGGAGGGGGGGAGGAAGGAATGAGGGAGGGGGGGAGGAAGGCATGAGGGAGGGGGGGAGGAAGGCATGAGGGACGGGGAGAGGAAGGCATGAGGGAGGGGGGAGAGGAAGGCATGAGGGAGGGGGAGAGGAAGGCATGAGGGAGGGGGAGAGGAAGGCATGAGGGAGGGGGAGAGGAAGGCATGAGGGAGGGGGAGAGGAAGGCATGAGGGAGGGGGGGAGGAAGGCATGAGGGACGGGGAGAGGAAGGCATGAGGGAGGGGGGGAGGAAGGAATGAGGGAGGGGGGGGAGGAAGGCATGAGGGAGGGGGAGAGGAAGGCATGAGGGACAGGGAGAGGAAGGCATGAGGGAGGGGGGAGAAAGGCATGAGGGAGGGGGGAGGAAGGCATGAGGGAGGGGAAGAGGAAGGCATGAGGGAGGGGGAGGAAGGCATGAGGGAGGGGGGAAGAAGGCATGAGGGAGGGGGGAGGAAGGCATGAGGGAGGGGGAGGAAGGCATGAGGGAGGGGGGGAGGAAGGCATGAGGGAGGGGGAGGAAGGCATGAGGGGGGGAGGAAGGCATGAGGGAGGGGGGGAGGAAGGAATGAGGGAGGGGGGGAGGAAGGCATGAGGGAGGGGGAGAGGAAGGCATGAGGGACAGGGAGAGGAAGGCATGAGGGAGGGGGGAGAAAGGCATGAGGGAGGGGGGAGGAAGGCATGAGGGAGGGGGAGAGGAAGGCATGAGGGAGGGGGAGGAAGGCATGAGGGAGGGGGGAGGAAGGCATGAGGGAGGGGGGAGGAAGGCATGAGGGAGGGGGAGGAAGGCATGAGGGAGGGGGGGAGGAAGGCATGAGGGAGGGGGAGGAAGGCATGAGGGGGGGAGGAAGGCATGAGGGAGGGGGGAGAGGAAGGCATGAGGGAGGGGGAAGGAAGGCATGAGGGAGGGGGAGAGGAAGGCATGAGGGAGGGGGAGGAAGGCATGAGGGAGGGGGGAGAAAGGCATGAGAGAGGGGGGAGGAAGGCATGAGGGAGGGGGAAGGAAGGCATGAGGGAGGGGGAAGGAAGGCATGAGGGAGGGGGAAAGGAAGGCATGAGGGAGGGGGAGGAAGGCATGAGGGAGGGGGAGGAAGGCATGAGGGAGGGGGGAGGAAGGCATGAGGGAGGGGGGGAGGAAGGTATGAGGGAGGGGGAGGAAGGCATGAGGGAGGGGGGAGGAAGGCATGAGGGAGGGGGGAGGAAGGCATGAGGGAGGGGGGGAGGAAGGCATGAGGGAGGGGGAGGAAGGCATGAGGGGTGGAGAGGAAAGCATGAGGGAGGGGGAAGGAAGGCATGAGGGAGGGGGAGAGGAAGGCATGAGGGAGGGGGAGGAAGGCATGAGGGAGGAGGGAGAAAGGCATGAGGGAGGGGGGAGGAAGGCATGAGGGAGGGGGAAGGAAGGCATGAGGGAGGGGGAAGGAAGGCATGAGGGAGGGGGAGAGGAAGGCATGAGGGAGGGGGAGGAAGGCATGAGGGAGGGGGGAGGAAGGCATGAGGGAGGGGGGAGGAAGGCATGAGGGAGGGGGGAGGAAGGCATGAGGGAGGGGGGGAGGAAGGCATGAGGGAGGGGGAGGAAGGCATGAGGAGGGGAGAGGAAAGCATGAGGGAGGGGGAAGGAAGGCATGAGGGAGGGGGAGAGGAAGGCATGAGGGAGGGGGCGGAAGGCATGAGGGAGGGCGGAGAAAGGCATGAGGGAGGGGGGAGGAAGGCATGAGGGAGGGGGGGAGGAAAGCATGAGGGAGGGGGAGAGGAAGGCATGAGGGAGGGGGGAGGAAGGCATGAGGGAGGGGGGGAGGAAAGCATGAGGGAGGGGGAGAGGAAGGCATGAGGGAGGGGGGAGGAAGGGCTGAGGGAGGGGGAGGAAGGCATGAGGGAGGGGGAGGAAGGCATGAGGGAGGGGGAGAGGAAGGCATGAGGGAGGGGGAGGAAGGCATGAGGGAGGGGGAGGAAGGCATGAGGGAGGGAGGAAGGCATGAGGGAGGGGGAAGGAAGGCATGAAGGAGGGGGAGGAACCATGAGGGAGGGGGGAGAAAGGCATGAGGGAGGGGGGAGGAAGGCATGAGGGAGGGGGAAGGAAGGCATGAGGGAGGGGGAGGAAGGCATGAGGGAGGGGGAGAGGAAGGCATGAGGGAGGGGGAGAGGAAGGCATGAAGGAGGGGGAGAGGAAGGCATGAGGGAGGGGGAGGAAGGCATGAGGGGGGGGGGAGGAAGGCATGAGGGAGGGAGAGGAAGGCATGAGGGAGGGGGAGGAAGGCATGAGGGAGGGGGGAGGAAGGCATGAGGGAGGGGGAAGGAAGGCATGAGGGAGGGGGAAGGAAGGCATGAGGGAGGGGGAAGGAAGGCATGAGGGAGGGGGAAGGAAGGCATGAGGGAGGGGGAGAGGAAGGCATGCGGGAGGGGGAGGAAGGCATGAGGGAGGGGGGAGGAAGGCATGAGGGAGGGGGGAGGAAGGCATGAGGGAGGGGGGAGGAAGGCATGAGGGAGGGGGAGGAAGGCATGAGGGAGGGGGGGAGGAAGGCATGAGGGAGGGGGAGGAAGGCATGAGGAGGGGAGAGGAAAGCATGAGGGAGGGGGAAGGAAGGCATGAGGGAGGGGGAGAGGAAGGCATGAGGGAGGGGGAGGAAGGCATGAGGGAGGGCGGAGAAAGGCATGAGGGAGGGGGGAGGAAGGCATGAGGGAGGGGGAAGGAAGGCATGAGGGAGGGGGAAGGAAGGCATGAGGGAGGTGGAGAGGAAGGCATGAGGGAGGGGGAGGGGGGAGGAAGGCATGAGGGAGGGGGAGAGGAAGGCATGAGCAAGGGGGAGGAAGGCATGAGGGAGGGGGAGAGGAAGGCATGAGGGAGAGGGGGAGGAAGGCATGAGGGAGGGGGGGAGGAAAGCATGAGGGAGGGGGAGAGGAAGGCATGAGGGAGGGGGGAGGAAGGCCTGAGGGAGGGGGAGGAAGGCATGAGGGAGGGGGAGGAAGGCATGAGGGAGGGGGAGAGGAAGGCATGAGGGAGGGGAAGGAAGGCATGAGGGAGGGGAGGAAGGCATGAGGGAGGGAGGAAGGCATGAGGGAGGGGGAAGGAAGGCATGAAGGAGAGGGAGGAAGGCATGAGGGAGGGGGGAGAAAGGCATGAGGGAGGGGGGAGGAAGGCATGAGGGAGGGGGAAGGAAGGCATGAGGGAGGGGGAGGAAGGCAAGAGGGAGGGGGAGAGGAAGGCATGAGGGAGGGGGAGAGGAAGGCATGAGGGAGGGGGAGAGGAAGGCATGAGGGAGGGGGAGGAAGGCATGAGGGGGGGGAGGAAGGCATGAGGGAGGGAAAGGAAGGCATGAGGGAGGGGGGAGGAAGGCATGAGGGAGGGGGAGGAAGGCATGAGGGGGGAGGAAGGCAGGAGGGAGGGGGAGGAAGGCATGAGGGAGGGGGAGGAAGGCATGAGGGAGGGGGGGAGGAAGGTATGAGGGAGGGGGAGAGGAAGGCATGAGGGAGGGGGGAGGAAGGCATGAGGGAGGGGGAGGAAGGCATGAGGGAGGGGGAGAGGAAGGCATGAGGGAGGGGGAGAGGAAGGCATGAGGGAGGGGGGAGGAAGGCATGAGGGGGGAGGAAGGCATGAGGGAGGGGGGAGGAAGGCATGAGGGAGGGGGGAGGAAGGCATGAGGGGGGAAAGAAGGCATGAGGGAGGGGAAGAGGAAGGCATGAGGGAGGGGGAGAGGAAGGCATGAGAGAGGGGGGGGAGGAAGGCATGAGGGAGGGGGGAGGAAGGCATGAGGGAGGGGGGAGGAAGGCATGAGGGAGGGGGAGAGAAAGGCATGAGGGAGGGGGGGAGGAAGGCATGAGGGAGGGGGGGAGGAAGGCATGAGGGAGGGGGAGAGGAACGCATGAGGGAGGGGGAGAGGAAGGCATGAGGGAGGGGGAGGAAGGCATGAGGGAGGGGGAGAGGAAGGCATGAGGGAGGGGGGGAGGAAGGCATGAGGGAGGGGGAGAGGAAGGCATGAGGGAGGGGGGAGGAAGGCATGAGGGAGGGGGAGGAAGGCATGAGGGAGGGGGTGGAAGGCATGAGGGAGGGGGTGGAAGGCATGAGGGGGGGAGGAAGGCATGAGGGAGGGGGAGAGGAAGGCATGAGGGAGGGGGGGAGGAAGGCATGAGGGAGGGGGGAGGAAGGCATAAGGAAGGGGGGAGGAAGGCATGAGGGAGGGGGGGAGGAAGGCATGAGGGAGGGGGGGAGGAAGGCATGAGGGAGGGGGAGAGGAAGGCATGAGGGAGGGGGGAGGAAGGCATGAGGGAGGGGGAGAGGAAGGCATGAGGGAGGCGGAGAGGAAGGCATGATGGAGGGGGAGGAAGGCATGAGGGAGGGGGAGAGGAAGGCATGAGGGAGGGGGGAGGAAGGCATGAGGGAGGGGGAGAGGAAGGCATGAGGGAGGGGGGAGGAAGGCATGAGGGAGGGGGAGGAAGGCAAGAGGGAGGGGGTGGAAGGCATGAGGGGGGGGGAGGAAGGCATGAGGGAGGGGGAGAGGAAGGCATGAGGGAGGGGGGGAGGAAGGCATGAGGGAGGGGGAGAGGAAGGCATGAGGGAGGGGGAGAGGAAGGCATGAGGGAGGGGGAGAGGAAGGCATGAGGGAGGGGGGGAGGAAGGCATGAGGGAGGGGGGAGGAAGGCATGAGGGAGGGGGAGAGGAAGGCATGAGGGAGGGGGGAGGAAGGCATGAGGGAGGGGGAGAGGAAGGCATGAGGGAGGGGGGAGGAAGGCATGAGGGAGGGGGAGATGAAGGCATGAGGGAGGGGGAGAGGAAGGCATGAGGGAGGGGGAGGAAGGCATGAGGGAGGAGGAGAGGAAGGCATGAGGGAGGGGGGGAGGAAGGCATGAGGGAGGGGGGAGGAAGGCATGAGGGAGGGGGGGAGGAAGGCATGAGGGAGGGGGAGAGGAAGGCATGAGGGAGGGGGAGATGAAGGCATGAGGGAGGGGGGAGCAAGGCATGAGGGAGGGGGGAGGAAGGCATGAGGGAGGGGGTGGAAGGCATGAGGGGGGGAGGAAGGCATGAGGGAGGGGGAGAGGAAGGCATGAGGGAGGGGGAGGAAGGCATGAGGGAGGGGGAGGAAGGCATGAGGGGGGGAGGAAGGCATGAGGGAGGGGGAGAGGAAGGCATGAGGGAGGGGGAGGAAGGCATGAGGGAGGGGGAGAGGAAGGCATGAGGGAGGGGGGAGGAAGGCATGAGGGAGGGGGGGAGGAAGGCATGAGGGAGGGGGAGAGGAAGGCATGAGGGAGGGGGAGGAAGGCATGAGGGAGGGGGAGATAAAGGCATGAGGGAGGGGGGAGGAAGGCATGAGGGAAGGGGGGAGGATAGCATGAGGGAGGGGGAGAGGAAGGCATGAGGGAGGTGGGAGGAAGGCATAAGGGAGGGGGAGGAAGGCATGAGGGAGGGGGAGGATGGCATGAGGGAGGGGGAGGAAGGCATGAGGGAGGGGGGGAGGAAGGCATGAGGGAGGGGGGAGGAAGGCATGAGGGAGGGGGGAGGAAGGCATGAGGGAGGGGGAGGAAGGCATGAGGGAGGGGGGGAGGAAGGCATGAGGGAGGGGGAGAGGAAGGCATGAGGGAGGGGGGAGGAAGGCATGAGGGAGGGGTGGAGGAAGGCATGAGGGAGGGGGGAGGAAGGCATGAGGGAGGGGAGGAAGGCATGAGGGAGGGGGAGGAAGGCATGAGGGAGGGGGAGGAAGGCATGAGGGAGGGAGAGGAAGGCATGAGGGAGGGGGAGGAAGGCATGAGGGAGGGGGGGAGGAAGGCATGACGGAGGGGAGGAAGGCATGAGGGAGGGGGAGGAAGGCATGAGGGAGGGGGAGGAAGGCATGAGGGAGGGGGGGAGGAAGGCATGAGGGATGGGGGAGGAAGGCATGAGGGAGGGGGGGAGGAAGGTATGAGGGAGGGGGGAGGAAGGCATGAGGGAGGGGTGGAGGAAGGCATGAGGGAGGGGGGAGGAAGGCATGACGGAGGGGAGGAAGGCATGAGGGGGGGAGGAAGGCATGAGGGAGGGGGTAGGAAGGCATGAGGGGGGAAAGAAGGCATGAGGGAGGGGGAGAGGAAGGCATGAGGGAGGGGAGGAAGGCATGAGGGGGGAAAGAAGGCATGAGGGAGGGGGAGAGGAAGGCATGAGGGAGGGGAGGAAGGCATGAGGGGGGGAGGAAGGCATGAGGGAGGGGGAGGAAGGCATGAGGGGGGGAAAGAAGGCATGAGGGAGGGGGGAGGAAGGCATGAGGGAGGGGGAGGAAGGCATGAGGGAGGGAGAGGAAGGCATGAGGGAGGGGGAGAGGAAGGCATGAGGGAGGGGGAGAGGAAGGCATGAGGGAGGGGGAGAGGAAGGCATGAGGGAGGGGGGAGGAAGGCATGAGGGAGGGGGGAGGAAGGCATGAGGGGGGGAAAGAAGGCTTGAGGGAGGGGGAGAGGAAGGCATGAGGGAGGGGGAGAGGAAGGCATGAGGGAGGGGGGGAGGAAGGCATGAGGGAGGGGGGAGGAAGGCATGAGGGAGGGGGAGGAAGGCATGAGGGAGGGGGAGGAAGGCATGAGGGAGGGAGAGGAAGGCATGAGGGAGGGGGAGAGGAAGGCATGAGGGAGGGGGAGAGGAAGGCATGAGGGAGGGGGGAGGAAGGCATGAGGGGGGGAGGAAGGCATGAGGGAGGGGGGAGGAAGCCATGAGGGGGGGAAAGAAGGCATGAGGGAGGGGGAGAGGAAGGCATTAGGGAGGGGGAGAGGAAGGCATGAGGGAGGGGGGGAGGAAGGCATGAGGGAGGGGGGGAGGAAGGCATGAGGGAGGGGGGAGGAAGGCATGAGAGAGGGGGGAGGAAGGCATGAGGGAGGGGGGAGGAAGGCATGAGGGAGGGGGAGAGGAAGGCATGAGGGAGGGGGAGGAAGGCATGAGGGAGGGGTAGGAAGGCATGAGGGAGGGGGAGAGGAAGGCATGAGGGAGGGGGAGAGGAAGGCATGAGGGAGGGGGAGATGAAGGCATGAGGGAGGGGGGAGGAAGGCATGAGGGAGGGGGGAGGAAGGCATGAGGGAGGGGGAGAGGAAGGCATGAGGGAGGGGGAGGAAGGCATGAGGGAGGGGGAGAGAAAGGCATGAGGGAGGGGGGGAGGAAGGCATGAGGGGGGGAGGAAGGCATGAGGGAGGGGGGAGGAAGGCATGAGGGAGGGGGAGAGGAAGGCATGAGGGAGGGGGGGAGGAAGGCATGAGGGAGGGGGAGAGGAAGGCATGAGGGAGGGGGAGGAAGGCATGAGGGAGGGGGTGGAAGGCATGAGGGGGGGGAGGAAGGCATGAGGGAGGGGGAGAGGAAGGCATGAGGGAGGGGGTGGAAGGCATGAGGGGGGGGGAGGAAGGCATGAGTGAGGGGGAGGAAGGCATGAGGGAGGGGGAGGAAGGCATGAGGGAGGGGGGGAGGAAGGCATGAGGGAGGGGGGAGGAAGGCATGAGGGAGGGGGGAGGAAGGCATGAGGGAGGGGGAGGAAGGCATGAGGGAGGGGGGGGAGGAAGGCGTGAGGGAGGGGGAGAGGAAGGCATGAGGGAGGGGGAGGAAGGCATGAGGGAGGGGTGGAGGAAGGCATGAGGGAGGGGGGAGGAAGGCATGACGGAGGGGAGGAAGGCATGAGGGAGGGGGAGGAAGGCATGAGGGAGGGGGAGGAAGGCATGAGGGAGGGGGGAGGAAGGCATGAGGGAGGGGGGAGGAAGGCATGAGGGAGGGGGGAGGAAGGTATGAGGGAGGGGGAGGAAGGCATGAGGGAGGGGTGGAGGAAGGCATGAGGGAGGGGGGAGGAAGGCATGACGGAGGGGAGGAAGGCATGAGGGAGGGGGATGAAGGCATGAGGGAGGGGGAGGAAGGCATGAGGGAGGGAGAGGAAGGCATGAGGGAGGGGGGAGGAAGGCATGAGGGAGGGGGGAGGAAGGCATGAGGGAGGGGGAGGAAGGCATGAGGGAGGGAGAGGAAGGCATGAGGGAGGGGGGAGGAAGGCATGAGGGAGGGGGAGAGGAAGGCATGAGGGAGGGGGGAGGAAGGCATGAGGGAGGGGGGAGGAAGGCATGAGGGAGGGGGAGAGGAAGGCATGAGGAAGGGGGAGAGGGAGGCATGAGGGAGGGGGGGAGGAAAGCATGAAGGAGGGGGAGAGGAAGGCATGAGGGAGGGGGGAGGAAGGCATGAGGGAGGGGGAGAGGAAGGCATGAGGGAGGGGGGAGGAAGGCATGAGGGAGGGGGGGAGGAAGGCATGAGGGAGGGGGGAGGAAGGCTTGAGGGAGGGGGGAGGAAGGCATGAGGGAGGGGGAGAGTAAGGCATGATGGAGGAGAGGAAGGCATGAGGGAGGGGGGAGGAAGGCATGAGGGAGGGGCGAGGAAGGCATGAGGGAGGGGGAGAGGAAGGCATGAGGGAGGGGGAGAGGAAGGCATGAGGGAGGGGGGAGGAAGGCATGAGGGAGGGGGGGAGGAAGGCATGAGGGAGGGGGGAGGAAGGCTTGAGGGAGGGGGGAGGAAGGCATGAGGGAGGGGGGAGGAAGGCATGAGGGAGGGGGGGAGGAAGGCATGAGGGAGGGGGAGAGTAAGGCATGAGGGAGGGGGAGAGGAAGGCATGAGGGAGGGGGGGAGGAAGGCATGAGGGAGGGGGAGAGTAAGGCATGAGGGAGGGAGAGAGGAAGGCATGAGGGAGGGGGGAGGAAGGCATGAGGGAGGGGGGAGGAAGGCATGAGAGAGGGGACCGCCACAGCCTCTGACTGGACAACTCTTGGCTCTCTCAGCGACGCCGATGCCGCATAAGTCTATAATACTGTGATCTCATATTTAGTAATATGTCGCATTTTTAACTGGTCTTAAACTTTAACTTGAGACCTAAAAACTGCGATGTATTAGTCTAGAGGACTGGCTGGCCGCCCTTCCTTCCCCGTAATACAATATTTTTTTTACGGAATCGAGAAATCCGTATCAGCAAAAATAATCAAAAACCGTAATATTAACGTTTTCTCTGCACCGATTTTGTTAGGTGGGTTGCTTGGGTTCGTACGGTTCTGCCAAGCAAAACTGTTGCATTTGCTTGACGGAGTGGCAGGTCGAGAGACCGGCTAAACTAAGTGAAATGTAAACATTTTTGTTAAAGTGAGTGAGAATGAGGTTGATGTGAGGGCGATCACATCATCTGCCTTCAGAGTAAAGTGAATGACCGTTCATCGCCACCGAGAACCATTAAAGGTGATCAAGCATGAGGGGCAATTATCAGTGTGACGTCGACAGTAATCATGGTAACGTCACTGTGAACCACTCCACTTGTATCAACCCACTCATTATTCCCTATAGAAACGTAACCAATTATTATCATAACATTCACCAAGCCCGGAAGACTATGAAGCATCGTCAGAGTGGCGGGAACAGGCGCTAACTATCCCCCAGTATGACAACACCACAACAACGACATCAAAGGTACCTGAGTCACTGGGGATGGTGTCTTGGGGCAAGTGACCAAAGAGACGTTTGGAAGACAATGTCTCCGATCATCATCAAAATCGGGACATCCAGCAAGGAGGTGCGTGGCTGTAAATGGGAAAATATCGAGCTGGTTATCGTTCCAATATATGTTCACGAGTTAAGTGTGTGTGTGTGTGTGTGTGTGTGTGTGTGTGTGTGTGTGTGTGTGTGTGTGTGTGTATGTGTGTGTGTGTGTGTGTGTGTGTGTGTGTGTGTGTGTGTGTGTGTGTGTGTGTGTGTGTGTGTGTGTGTGTGTGTGTGTGTGTGTGTGTGTGTGTGTGTGTGTGTGTACTCACCTATTTGTGCTTGCGGGGGTTGAGCTTTGGCTCTTTGGTCCCGCCTCTCAACTGTCAATCAACTGATGTACAGGTTCCTGAGCCTTCTGGGCTCTATCATATCTACATTTGAAACTGTGTATGGAGTCAGCCTCCACCACATCACTGCCTAATGCATTCCATCTGTTAACTGCTCTGACACTGAAAAAGTTCCTTCAAACGTCTCTATGGCTCATGTGGGTACTCAGTTTCCACCTGTGTCCCCCTTGTTCGCGTCCCACCAGTGTTGAATAGTTTATCCTTGTTTACCCGGTCGATTCACCTGAGGATTTTGTAGGTTGTGATCATGTCTCCCCTTACTCTTCTGTCTTCCAGTGTCGTAAGGTGCATTTCCCGCAGCCTTTCCTCGTTACTCATGCCTCTTAGTTCTGGGACTAGTCTAGTGGCATACCTTTGGACTTTTTCCAGCTTCGTCTTGTGCTTGACAAGGTACGGGCTCCATGCTGAGGCCGCATACTCCAGAATTGGTCTTACATATGTGGTGTACAAGGTTCTGAATGATTGCTTACACAGGTTCCTGAACGCTGTTCTGATGTTAACCAGCCTCGCATATGCCGCAGACGTTATTCTTTTTATGTGGGCTTCAGGAGACAGGTTTGGAGTGATATCAACTCCTAGATCTTTCTCTCTGTTCGTTTCATTAAGTACTTCATCTCCTATTTTGTATCCTGTGTCTGGCCTACTTCCACTGCCTAGTTTCATTACTTTGCATTTACTCAGGTTGAACTTCAACAGCCATTTGTTGGACCATTCACTCAGTCTGTCTAGGTCATCTTGTAGCCTCCTACTATCGTCCTCAGTTTCAATCCTCCTCATAATTTTTGCATCATCGGCAAACATTGAGAGAAACGATTCTATACCCTCTGGGAGTTAATTTACATATATCAGAAACAGTATAGGTCCAAGGACTGACCCGTGCGGGACTCCACTCGTAACGTCTCGCCAATCTGAGACCTCACCCCTCACACTGACTCGTTGTCTCCTGTTGCTTAGGTACTCCTGTATCCAACGGAGTACCTTCCCTTTCACTCCAGCCTGCATCTCCAGCTTTTTCACTAGCCTCTTGTGTGGCACTGTATCAAAGGCTTTCTGACAATCCAAAAATATGCAGTCTGCCCACCCTTCTCTTTCTTGCCTTATTTTTGTTGCCTTTCGTAGAATTCAAGTAACCCTGTGAGGCAGGACCTTCCATCCCTGAATCCATGTTTATGCTGTGTTACAAAGTTATTTCGCTCCAGGTGCTCCACTAGCTTTCTTCGCACAATCTTCTCCATCAGCTTGCATGGTATGCAGGTTAGGGACACTGGCCTGTAGTTCAGTGCCTCCTGTCTATCCCCTTTCATGTATATCGGGACTACGTTAGCTGCTTTCCAAATTTCTAGCAGTTCCCCTGTTGCCAGTGATTTGTTATACACTATGGAGAGTGGGAGGCACAGGTCTTCTGCTCCTTCCTTTAGTATCCAAGGGGAGATTCCATCTGGGCCTATAGCCTTTGTCACATCCAACTCTAGTAAACACTTCCTTACTTCCCCGCTGGTAATCTCAAACTCTTCCAGTGGTTCCTGGTTAGCTATTCCCTCTCTTATCTCTGGGATTTCTCCTTGCTCTAAGGTGAAGACCTCCTGGAGTTTCTTATTCAGTTCCTCACACACTTCCTTGTCGTTTGTAGTGAATTCTTCTGCCCCTATCCTTAATTTCATAACCTGTTCCTTTACTGTTGTTTTTCTCCTGATGTGGCTATGCAGCAATTTAGGTTGAGTCTTTGCCTTGCTTGCGATGTCATTTTCGTATTGTCTTTCTGCCTCTCTTCTCATCCTGACATATTCATTCCTGGCATTCTGGTATCTTTCTCTGCTCTCCAGCGTCCTGTTATTCCTATAGTTTCTCCATGCCCTTTTACTTTGCTGCTTAGCTAGCCTACATCTCTGATTAAACCATGGGTTTCTCATCTTCATTTCACTGTTTTCCTTTTGGACTGGGACAAACTTGTTTGCTGCGTCCTTGCACTTCTGCGTGATGTAATCCATCATATCTTGGGCCGTCTTTCCCCTGAGCTCTGTTTCCCATGCTATATCTGTTAGGAATTTTCTTATCTCATAGTTTCCCTTTCGGTATGCTAACCTTTTGGTTTCGGTATCCCTCCTCGAGTTCAATAACCCTTCTTCAATCAGGTACTCAAACACCAATACACTGTGGTCGCTCATTCCTACAGGGGCCTCAAAACCGATTTCTCTTATATCAGAGTCGTTCAGGGTGAAGACCAGGTCGAGTCTCGCTGGTTCGTCATTTCCTCTCATCCTTGTGGGTTCTCTGACATGCTGGGTTAAGAAGTTTCTTGTCACCACCTCCAGTAGTTTGGCTCTCCACGTATCCTCGCCTCCATGCGGTTCCTTGTTCTCACAATCAATCCTTCCGTGATTGAAGTCCCCCATGATGAGCAGGTGGGATCTATTCCTACAGGCAGCAGAGGCTGCCCTCTCAATTATAGTGTTAACTGCCATGTTGTTGTTTTTGTACTCTTGACTGGGTCTTCTGTCATTTGGTGGAGGGTTATATATTTCTGCTACTACTATCCTTGGTCCTCCCATTGTCATGGTGCCTGCTATGTAGTCTCTCAAACCCTCACAGCCCGGGATAGCCATCTCCTTAAAATTCTATTCCTTTCTCATGAGTAGGGCCACTCCGCCTCCTCCCCTACCTTCCCTCTCTTTCCTTATTACTGTGTACTCCTAGGGAAACACGGCATTCGTTATGATACCAGAGAGTTTTGTTTCAGTGAGTCCGATTACATCTGGGTTCACTTCTTGTGCTCTTTCCCTTAGTTCACTTGCCTTGCTTGTGATCCCATCTATGTTCAAGTACATTGCCCTGAAACTAACTCTCTTCTGCTTCTCCTCTGGGGGGACCTGTGGGGTCTGGGGTGAGCGGGAGCTGGGAGGATCTGGTATGGGGAGACTGGTGGAGGAGGAAGGGCTTTAGTTTGAGTGGGTGAGAGGGGGAGGGATGGGGGGGTGGGTGAGAGGGGGAGGGTTGGGGGGGTGGGTGAGAGGGGGAGGGTTGGAGGGGGTGAAAGGGGGAGGATTGAGGGGGGTGAGAGGAGGAGGTTTGGGGGGATGGGAGAGAAGGGGGGGTTTGGGGGGGAAGTAAAGGGGGGAGGGCTTGGGGGGCATGGGGGTAAAGGGAAGGCTGAGGTGGGTGAGGAAGAGGGGAGGGTTTTGGGGAGTGGTGGAGAGGGGAAGGTTTAGGTGGGGTGGGGGAGAGTGGGAGGCTTAGGGGGGCGGGGGAGAACGGAGGGCTTGTGGGTGGGAGAGACGGGAGGGCATGTGGGAGAAGGGAGGGCTTGGGGGATAGGGGAGAAGGGAGGTCCTGGGGGGAGAGGGGAGTGGGAGGAGGGGGGGAGTGGGAGAAGGGGGGTGAGTGGAAGGAGAGGGGTGGGTGGGGGGAAGGTGCCTTAGGTGGGTACTTAGTAGGGGGCTGACAGGGGTTGGGGCAGGTAGGGTGTCTGTTGGGAAGAATGAGGGGGTGGTGCCACACTCCTTGTGGCTAGTGCACTGTTTGAGGAGAGTTCCCCATTCCCCTCTGGGATTGTAGGGATCGGGGTTGTGGCTCCCTGATTCCTTTCTCTCTCCCTGCGCTCCTTCCTCACGTCTGCTGCCTGCTTTCCCTCTTCCCTTGTCATATCCCTCTGCAGGAATACTCTTTTGAACTTCTCTACATTTGCTAGACAGCACTTCCTTTCTGACAGTTCCTCTTTCGTGATTTCGCTCATGAATACCACCTTTATCATTCGGTCTCTGTCCTTGTTGTACTTTCCATGCCTGAAAACCTTTTCAACATTTTGTTCAGCTCCCTCCATCCTTACCTCTTTAAGACTCTCTTTAACCATGTTTTTGTCCTTGTCTCTCCGCTCCTTTGGTCTGGTCCCTGTTTGTGTGTGTGTGTGTGTGTCAGTGTCTGTATCCGTTACCCAACCTTGCCAGAGCCGTGTTCCTCCGTCCATTACGTAATACGAGGAAGGCAGAGTAGGTACCTTTAAGAGCATGTAGTTTGTGAGGGGTAATGCCGGACCATCCACCTCGCCGACGGTGGCGCCTGGGCGGGGTATATGACTGGGAAGAAAGCCGAACTAGGAACCCTTTTACAGGAAATGGATCAGGCATGAATGGCCTCCTTAGCAGCGGTGTTATTATTATTAACATCAGGTTAATTGTATTTTAATTGTAAATCAAGGCAGGTAATGTCGACACGTCACCCTCAAGGCAGGGAATGTCGACACGTCACCCTCAAGGCAGGGAATGTCGACACGTCACCCTCAAGGCAGGTAATGTCGACACGTCACCCTCAAGGCAGGTAATGTCGACACGTCACCCTCAAGACAGGTAATGTCAACACGTCACCCTCAAGGCAGGTAATGTCGACACGTCACTCTCAAGGCAGGGAATGTCGACACGTCACCCTCAAGGCAGGGAATGTCGACACGTCACCCTCAAGGCAGGGAATGTCGACACGTCACCCTCAAGGCAGGTAATGTCGACACGTCACCCTCAAGGCAGGTAATGTCGACACGTCACCTCAAGGCAGGTAATGTCGACACGTCACTCTCAAGGCAGGGAATGTCGACACGTCACCCTCAAGACAGGGAATGTCGACACGTCACCCTCAAGGCAGGTAATGTCGACACGTCACCTCAAGGCAGGTAATGTCGACACGTCACTCTCAAGGCAGGGAATGTCGACACGTCACCCTCAAGGCAGGGAATGTCGACATGTCACCCTCAAGGCAGGGAATGTCGACATGTCACCCTCAAGACAGGGAATGTCGACACGTCACCCTCAAGGCAGGTAATGTCGACACGTCACTCTCAAGGCAGGGAATGTCGACACGTCACCCTCAAGACAGGGAATGTCGACACGAGCTTAGGGGTCGTTATCTCTGCAAAATTAAGTTGTTCAATGTCAACCATTATTTTTCGACAAGTTGTATATGAAAAGGGCTGCAATTGTTTCAAGGTTCAGTACTGTAGCCTAAATAGTAAGGGACATTTTTAATTTTTTTAATTTTTTTCAACGAATTTTACACATTTTGAAGTGTATATTTACAACCACATCTTTCAGATATAATCATTCTATGACACTTTTCTGACACATTAGCATATTATAAAGGATCTATAGGAAGGGATTTTCCAAAACGTCTTTAGTTTTCCTAATACAAATAGTCTAAGATCCCCCCCAAAATTATGTAAATATATCATGTTTATTGCTATTTATAAAATCAATAAATGAACTCAGAAAAAAACGCTTCCTTAAGATTTTAGAGACATAACTTTACATATAAGGTGTAAGTTTCATGTAAATTGAATAAAAAATGAAAGACATATTTATTTTCCAGTAACATAAACGTTCAAGTAAGTAAAAAATAAAGTCTAAGGTGCTGCCATCTGTGGCTGAGGTTGACATCAACCAATTTCCTCCAAAATTGACACCCTTACAGATAGGCCTACGTGCAGACACGTGTATAAGTTTCATGTAAATCGCCCTATAAACAAGAGAGAGATAAAATTTAAAAAAAAAAATGCCTTTTTTTTTTCACTAATTTTTTTTAATAAAACTAATTATAATTTGTTTTTTATATATGTTATTGTGATAGCTGAGAGTCATAGACATGATTTCAGTTGACACTTGTGTTTGATAATCGTTTTTGACCATTTTGGAAAAATTTTTGACACATAATTTAATATATTTTTTTCTCCCTTCCTATTTATGCTACGACGCTGAGACTTGGACCAGATGAAACTCTTTTCATGTACAACTTGTCAAAAAAGTTGGATTGAAATCGAACGAGTTTTCATTTACTGCATATTTTGGGCAAATTTGGACGTAACGCCCCTTAGAGAGAACTTTGCGATCAGTTCAATATACTTGACAAAGTACATACACAGATTACGTTGACCTCGGGGCCAGGAGACAGGCAGTGGTCACTGCACCTAAACACGTAGTGGTGTATTCTCTTCTGAGATAAGGATCTTATCCAAGGTTCCCGATTTATATATTCTAATTCATTTGTCTAGGTCAATCATTCTGAGAAACAGTTGAGTCTAAGTGATGCCCCACTAGATACCCCAAGTTACCCATCTAGCAAGAGGTGCCAGATACACGTCTTATAGAAACAATATATCCTGTCATTACAAGGCAGCTCCTTAAATATAATGATTTTCTAGTAGTTTTAAGGAACTAGATTAGACACTAATCTAGTTCCTAATTACCCTGAGTCGACCCAGTACTTTGCTTGACCTGCCACCATTCACCAAGAAATATGATACAATAACGATAATAAAAGCAAACATACGACATCCTAATCTATGTTAACACATGCCCTCTCTCTCTCTCTCTCTCTCTCTCTCTCTCTCTCTCTCTCTCTCTCTCTCTCTCTCTCTCTCTCTCTCTCTCTCTCTCTCTCTCTCTCTCTCTCTCCCTCTCTCTCTCCCTCTCTCCCTCTCTCTCTCCCTCTCTCCCTCTCTCTCTCCCTCTCTCCCTCTTCTCCCTGTCTCCCTGTCTCCCTGTCTCCCTCTTCTCCCTCTCTCCCTCTCTCCCCCCCTCTCTCTCTCTCTCTCTCTCTCTCTGGAAGATTTGGTATAGGGAGAGCAAGTCTAGACACGTTAAATTTTTTTCTAGGGAGAAACAAGCAGGTAGCCGGTGCCAGAACCGTCATTGTGTTTATTATGGGATCGTCCTAAATTGTACTTGAGTGATGTTTACCCACACCTGGCCATGTTGAGCATCTAACTTACAACAATCACCGTGCAAAATACGATGAGGCTAACCCGAAACGTCTGGCCTACAACCTCGGACAAACAGACATCTTCCTTTAATAGAAATGGGTGAAATTCCCTAAAATTTAGTAAAGTATTACAAAACAGACAAAATAAAATATAAAGTCTGCAATACCAACAGAAATAATGTTGCTATATTTTGAGAAAATATTCCTCGGGGAAGGGTTAAGAGAACAGTTAAAATAGCCCATTATGCCACAAGCAACACCCACACCTGAGAATAAATTGTAATTCCACACACACACATCCCTCCTTGAGCTAATTATAAAAGAAATTAAAATTGGTGGTGACCCACCGGCGGCGACGGGGGCCATCTTGGCCTGAGCCAAGTAGTGTTCTCTGATCATGCCCGCGTCCTCTCTACTTATTAGACACTTTACCACCTTGTAAACTTCACAACCCAAGGTTGTTATTGTTATAAACAACCTCGTTGTGCTTCGGAGCTCAATAAACTGTTAATTAAAAGCAAACTAAGTCACAATGATTGAGGAAAGATGTACAGGTTTCGTAAGTTGACACGTGAGTGCTTGGTGAATCCTGGTCATGAACTGAATCAAGGCGAAGGAAAGGGAATTATCAGAGAAAACTCCAAGCCGTTAGGACCATATAGCACTGAGAAGGGGTCGGGATAAGGAGTTGGGATGGGACGGGGGGAAGGAATGGTGGCCAACCACTTGGACGGTCGGGGATTGAACACCGACCTGCAAGAAGGGAGACCGTTGCTCTACCGTCCACCCCAAGTGGTTGGGGAATCAAGGCGAAGATAAAAGCCTATATAATATTGCTAAAATAATTATTCCTATTTATTATTTAAGACTCATAAATACCTGAAAATTTATGAGTAATTTTAATTAGTTTCACACAGGACCACAATTCCCTTGACGATGGTGCCCCACGAGATGTTTGGTGTGATCACTCAGCCTGTGTGGTGTGGCCAAGGGTCTCGTATTATAACTTCTACGGGTTAAAAAGCGTTGAGCGGGTAAATTTCACCCGTTACCCTTGAGTTATCGGGCGTGCGAAACCCTTGAGTTATCGGGCGTGCGAAACCCTTGAGTTATCGGGCGTGCGAAACCCTTGATTTATCGGGCGTGCGAAACCCTTGATTTATCGGGCGTGCGAAACCCTTGATTTATCGGGCGTGCGAAACCCTTGATTTATCGGGCGTGCGAAACCCTTGATTTATCGGGCGTGCGAAACCCTTGAGTTATCGGGCGTGCGAAACCCTTGAGTTATCGGGCGTGCGAAACCCTTGAGTTATCGGGCGTGCGAAACCCTTGATTTATCGGGCGTGCGAAACCCTTGATTTATCGGGCGTGCGAAACCCTTGATTTATCGGGCGTGCGAAACCCTTGAGTTATCGGGCGTGCGAAACCCTTGAGTTATCGGGCGTGCGAACAGCCTGTAGACTGTAGTTTAATTTAGTTGGGAAAGTGTTAACCAGTTAAGCAGATAACTTTTGAACACATTTCCCTCTTATTCATTGCTCTTGTAACAAGCTTCTGCATTAATTTTATTTTACTTGTAACTCAAATTAGGTAATTTACTGTTACTCTCATTAGGGTACTTTGCAAAAAAAAATCCCAAATTTATTTTTATGTTTTTTTCATTTTCAAATTACGTCCAAATTCGGCCATACAGGAAAACGGAAAAGGCGAGGTTCTTTTTACGAGAACAGGTTGAAGACTGCACCCTTTACCTCGTGGTGATCCTCCCCAGGTCACGTGGACACCCTTTACCTCCTCGTGGTGATCCTCCCCAGGTCACGTGGACACCCTTTACCTCGTGGTGATCCTCCCCAGGTCACGTGGATACCCTTTACCTCGTGGTGATCCTCCCCAGGTCACGTGGACACCCTTTACCTCCTCGTGGTGATCCTCCCCAGGTCACGTGGACACCCTTTACCTCGTGGTGATCCTCCCCAGGTCACGTGGATACCCTTTACCTCGTGGTGATCCTCCTCAGGTCACGTGGACACCCTTTACCTCGTGGTGATCCTCCCCAGGTCACGTGGATACCCTTTACGTCGTGGTGATCCTCCCCAGGTCACGTGGATACCCTTTACCTCGTGGTGATCCTCCCCAGGTCACGTGGATACCCTTTACCTCGTGGTGATCCTCCCCAGGTCACGTGGATATCCTTTACGTCGTAGTGATCCTCCCCAGGTCACGTGGATACCCTTTACCTCGTGGTGATCCTCCCCAGGTCACGTGGATACCCTTTACCTCGTGGTGATCCTCCCCAGGTCACGTGGACACCCTTTACCTCGTGGTGATCCTCCCCAGGTCACGTGGACCCGGGGAGCAGGTCAACACAACACACATCATTGTTTTTAAATTCCAAGGGGGGGGGCCTGATAGCTGAGTGGACAGCTCTCTGGACTCGTAATCCTAGGGTCCGGGTTCAATCCCTGGTGATGGCAGCAACAAAATGGGCAGAGTTTATTTCACCCTGATGCCTCCTGTTACCTAGCTGTAAATAGGCACCTGGGAGTTAGACAGCTGGTACAAACTGCTACCTGTGTGTATTCACCTAGTTGTGCTTGCGGGGGTTGAGCTCTGCTCTTTCGGCCCGCCTCTCAACTGTCAATCAACTGTTTCTAACTACTATTACTTTTTTTCCACACCACACACACACACACCAGGAAGCAGCCCGTGACAGTTGACTAACTCCCAGGTACCTATTTACTGCTAGGTAACAGAGACATAGGGTGAAAGAAACTCTGCCCAATGTTTCTCGCCGGCGCCCGGGATCGAACCCGGGACCCCAGGATCATGTGCAGCGTGCTGTCCGCTCGGCCACCGGCCGGAGCGTGCGTGTGCGTGTGTGTGTGGGGGGGGGGGGAGATGTGTTAGTAGTTAGTAAGAGTTGATCGATTGACAGTTGAGAGGCGGGCCTAAAGAGCAGAGCTCAACCCCCGCAGCACAACTAGGTGAATACACCTGCAACACAACAGGCAGGGGGAGGAGAGTGCAGCCATTACCTGCTCGTGGTGTTGCCTGAGTCACGTCACAACACAACACAACACGTGGAGACAAAATCTGGATCAAAACAATTCATATTTGCCAAGGTAACTTGTGCTCCTGAACCATCCCAAGACCTTGTTAACACGGTCGGGAGCTGGCTGTTGTTAGGGGCTCTTATCACCCATTATCGGCAGTTAATCAGTTACATTTATCATTTTACATTTCAGTAGTGTATCATGTAATGACTCCGTATGTTATTTGATGGCTGTTTCTTATTGTTCTCGGTCGCTAAGTGTGAACACATTAACAGATTCACAAGGGCCTTGACGAGGGATCGAACCTATGGCCTGGATGCTCCCAGACGCGCTCTAGTCCACTGAACCACGACATGGTAAAAGAATTGCACCCTGGAGAGCTACTGCACCCACGATGATCCCGAGGCTTCCACTGAAGCCTACCCGGGGGTTCACACACTTCCCTCTCATGCACTCGGGCTGTCAACCAAATACTTCAACCTCTGACTCACTACCTACTTCAACACACACAGAAATCACAGTAACGGGATGTATCAAATCAACAAACCGACACTATTGGATTCTTTGGATTTGTTCATTTCTGTGGATTTGTTTAATTGATATATCACGTTATTGTGATGTCTGAGGGTATGAACACATTTACAAGAGTTGTAAACCATTTGGCGGGTCGTGTTCCAGGGTAAAATATATATATCTTGAGATGATTTCGGGGCTTTTTAGTGTCCCCGCGGCCCGGTCCTCGACCAGGCCTCCACCCCCACGAAGCAGCCCGTGACAGCTGACTAACACCCAGGTACCTATTTTACTGCTAGGTAACAGGGGCATAGGATGAAAGAAACTCTGGCCATTGTTTCTCCCCGGCGCCCGGGATCGAACCCGGGACCACAGGATCACAAGTCCAGCGTGCTGTCCGCTTGGCCGACAAGCTCCCATATATATATATATATATATATATATATATATATATATATATATATATATATATATATATATATATATATATATATATATATATATATATATATATATATATATATATATATATATATATGCTGCTGACGGCTGACGTCTGAGCCTGATCAGCAATCCACCTCAGAATATTCCTTGTGCTCTTAAGGTTGACACCTCTCTCTGGCATACTCGCTCATTAGCTCGTATACGAAGGGTGGTTTCAGCCATTGCCGATATTCTCAGCACCATTTTAACATTGTATTTTGTATTTCACATTGTCTTTGAATTTTCTTTATTATTTAACTATAATTTAACTTCCCGAGATTTGTCTTTATTTTCATTTATGTTTAAAGTAAATATATTAAAGTTTCATTGTTCATATTTTGTGTTTTACGTGTTCCTCCCTCTAACTTATCACAGACAACAGGCAAGCAGTCTATATCTTTGTTTAAAGTGTGACCAGGCTTTGACACCTGCCATTGGAGGACTGCCGAACATCCACACTCCAACACTTTCCCGTCACAATATATATATATATATACATTATATATATATATATATATATATATAAATATATATATATATATATATATATATATATATATATATATATATATATATATATATATATATATTGTGACGATAATCTCTTTCAAGAGAGATTGAGCCTGCTCTTCCCTCCTAAGTACGTTACATCAACAGATAATATAGAAGATATATCCAGCAAGTATCTCCAAAACGTTTTGCCCAGAGAGCAAAACGTATCCAGCCCACTGGCGCACCTGCTCGCCTCCGCCACCGTTAACCGGCAAACTGCTTGTCCATCGCCTGCCTGTCGCTGATTGGCTGGTGCCCAGTCGCACCTGCCCCACCACCCTCCACCACAAGTTGATGTCTGGGCTGCAGCGACCCAGAGAAGGCAGAATATTCCAGTGCTCCTTGCAGGTGACACCTCTCATTTGTAGACTAAGCCTTGGCTTACGTGTACTAAGGGAGTTGGCAGCTCGAAGCCAATATTCCGGTATCATCATTTATTATTTACTTTGCTATTACTCACTTGTCTTAACGTAACTTTTCATTTGCCAGTGATTATTCTTATTATTTTGTTTGTTGACTTGTCTGTTATATTTTATACTCAATTTTATTCATGTCTTGCTTTTCTAACGTAATTAAAATTTCGTTGTTAAATTTACTTGTGTTTTGTGTGTCTTCCCATTACCTTATCACAGACGAAAGTTCCAGCTTTTCTCTTTTTTTTTTCTTTATGTGACGAGGCCATACCCCTAGCTTTTGAAACAGCCGAACACCAACGCTTTACCGTCACAATATATATATATATATATATATATATATATATGCGAACAAGCCTGAATGGTCCCCAGGACTATATGCGAATGAAAACTCACACCCCAGAAGTGACTCGAACCCATACTCCCAGAAGCAACGCAACTGGTAACTACAGGGCGCCTTAATCCGCTTGACCATCACGGCCGTCAAAAGGAAGTGATAGCCGAGGCTATTTGAGCCACTTCCCCGACGGCAACTCGGATGGTAATCTTGGGCATAGCATTTCACCAAATCACCTCATTCTTTGGGGCACACGTGAGGAACACAAATGCGAACAAGCCTGAATGGTCCCCAGGACTATATGCGAATGAAAACTCACACCCCAGAAGTGACTCGAACCCATACTCCCAGAAGCAACGCAACTGGTAACTACAGGGCGCCTTAATCCGCTTGACCATCACGGCCGTCAAAAGGAAGTGATAGCCGAGGCTATTTGAGCCACTTCCCCGACGGCAACTCGGATGGTAATCTTGGGCATAGCATTTCACCAAATCACCTCATTCTTTGGGGCACACGTGAGGAACACAAATGCGAACAAGCCTGAATGGTCCCCAGGACTATATGCGAATGAAAACTCACACCCCAGAAGTGACTCGAACCCATACTCCCAGAAGCAACGCAACTGGTAACTACAGGGCGCCTTAATCCGCTTGACCATCACGGCCGTCAAAAGGAAGTGATAGCCGAGGCTATTTGAGCCACTTCCCCGACGGCAAATATTCGCATATAGTCATATTCAGTATATAGCAGTATATAGCAGTCAGTATAGCATATTCATTCGCATATAGTCCTGGGGACCATTCAGGCTTGTTCGCATTTGTGTTCCTCACGTGTGCCCCAAAGAATGAGGTGACTTGGTGAAATGCTATGCCCAAGATTACCATCCGAGTTGCCGTCAGGGAAGTGGCTCAAATAGCCTCGGCTATCACTTCCTTTTGACGGCCGTGATGGTCAAGCGGATTAAGGCGCCCTGTAGTTACCAGTTGCGTTGCTTCTGGGAGTATGGGTTCGAGTCACTTCTGGGGTGTGAGTTTTCATTCGCATATAGTCCTGGGGACCATTCAGGCTTGTTCGCATTTGTGTTCCTCACGTGTGCCCCAAAGAATGAGGTGATTTGGTGAAATGCTATGCCCAAGATTACCATCCGAGTTGCCGTCGGGGAAGTGGCTCAAATAGCCTCGGCTATCACTTCCTTTTGACGGCCGTGATGGTCAAGCGGATTAAGGCGCCCTGTAGTTACCAGTTGCGTTGCTTCTGGGAGTATGGGTTCGAGTCACTTCTGGGGTGTGAGTTTTCATTCGCATATAGTCCTGGGGACCATTCAGGCTTGTTCGCATTTGTGTTCCTCACGTGTGCCCCAAAGAATGAGGTGATTTGGTGAAATGCTATGCCCAAGATTACCATCCGAGTTGCCGTCGGGGAAGTGGCTCAAATAGCCTCGGCTATCACTTCCTTTTGACGGCCGTGATGGTCAAGCGGATTAAGGCGCCCTGTAGTTACCAGTTGCGTTGCTTCTGGGAGTATGGGTTCGAGTCACTTCTGGGGTGTGAGTTTTCATTCGCATATAGTCCTGGGGACCATTCAGGCTTGTTCGCATTTGTGTTCCTCACGTGTGCCCCAAAGAATGAGGTGATTTGGTGAAATGCTATGCCCAAGATTACCATCCGAGTTGCCGTCGGGGAAGTGGCTCAAATAGCCTCGGCTATCACTTCCTTTTGACGGCCGTGATGGTCAAGCGGATTAAGGCGCCCTGTAGTTACCAGTTGCGTTGCTTCTGGGAGTATGGGTTCGAGTCACTTCTGGGGTGTGAGTTTTCATTCGCATATAGTCCTGGGGACCATTCAGGCTTGTTCGCATTTGTGTTCCTCACGTGTGCCCCAAAGAATGAGGTGATTTGGTGAAATGCTATGCCCAAGATTACCATCCGAGTTGCCGTCGGGGAAGTGGCTCAAATAGCCTCGGCTATCACTTCCTTTTGACGGCCGTGATGGTCAAGCGGATTAAGGCGCCCTGTAGTTACCAGTTGCGTTGCTTCTGGGAGTATGGGTTCGAGTCACTTCTGGGGTGTGAGTTTTCATTCGCATATAGTCCTGGGGACCATTCAGGCTTGTTCGCATTTGTGTTCCTCACGTGTGCCCCAAAGAATGAGGTGATTTGGTGAAATGCTATGCCCAAGATTACCATCCGAGTTGCCGTCGGGGAAGTGGCTCAAATAGCCTCGGCTATCACTTCCTTTTGACGGCCGTGATGGTCAAGCGGATTAAGGCGCCCTGTAGTTACCAGTTGCGTTGCTTCTGGGAGTATGGGTTCGAGTCACTTCTGGGGTGTGAGTTTTCATTCGCATATAGTCCTGGGGACCATTCAGGCTTGTTCGCATTTGTGTTCCTCACGTGTGCCCCAAAGAATGAGGTGATTTGGTGAAATGCTATGCCCAAGATTACCATCCGAGTTGCCGTCGGGGAAGTGGCTCAAATAGCCTCGGCTATCACTTCCTTTTGACGGCCGTGATGGTCAAGCGGATTAAGGCGCCCTGTAGTTACCAGTTGCGTTGCTTCTGGGATTATGGGTTCGAGTCACTTCTGGGGTGTGAGTTTTCATTCATATATATATATATATATATATATATATATATATATATATATATATATATATATATATATATATATATATATATATATATAATGTGTGTGTGTGTGTACTCACCTATTTGTGCTTGCGGGGGTTGAGCTTTGGCTCTTTGGTCCCGCCTCTCAACTGTCAATCAACTGGTGTACAGATTCCTGAGCCTACTGGGCTCTATCATATCTACATTTAAAACTGTGTATGGAGTCAGCCTCCACCACATCACTGCCTAATGCATTCCATCCGTTAACTACTCTGACACTGAAAAAGTTCCTTCTAACGTCTCTGTGGCTCATGTGGGTACTCGGTTTCCACCTGTGTCCCCTTGTTCGCGTCCCACCAGTGTTGAATAGTTTATCCTTGTTTACCCGGTCGATTCACCTGAGGATTTTGTAGGTTGTGATCATATCTCCCCTTACTCTTCTGGCTTCCAGTGTCGTAAGGTGCATTTCCCACAGCCTTTCCTCGTAACTCATTCCTCTTAGTTCTGGGACTAGTCTAGTGGCATACCTTTGGACTTTTTCCAGCTTCGTCTTGTGCTTGACAAGGTACGGGCTCCATGCTGGGGCCGCATACTCCAGGATTGGTCTTACATATGAGGTGTACAAGATTCTGAATGATTCCTTACACAGGTTCCTGAAGGCTGTTCTGATGTTAGCCATCCTCGCATGTGCCGCAGACGTTATTCTTTTTATGTGGGCTTCAAGAGACAGATTTGGTGTGATATGAACTCCTAGATCTTTCTCTCTGTCCGTTTCATTAAGTACTTCATCTCCTATTCTGTATCCTGTGCCTCGCCTCCTGTTTCCACTGCCTAGTTTCATTACTTTGCATTTACTCGGGTTGAACTTCAACAGCCATTTGTTGGACCATTCACTCAGTCTGTCTAGGTCATCTTGTAGCCTCCTACTATCGTCCTCAGTTTCAATCCTCCTCATAATTTTTGCATCATCGGCAAACATTGAGAGAAACGAGTCTATACCCTCTGGGAGATCATTTACATATATCAGAAACAGTATAGGTCCAAGGACTGACCCCTCCGGGACTCCACTCGTAACGTCTCGCCAATCTGAGACCTCACCCCTCACACTGACTCGTTGTCTCCTGTTGCTTAGGTACTCCTGTATCCAACGGAGTACCTTCCCTTTCACTCCAGCCTGCATCTCCAGCTTTTTCACTAGCCTCTTGTGTGGCACTGTGTCAAAGGCTTTCTGACAATCCAAAAATATGCAGTCTGCCCACCCTACTCTTTCTTGCCTTATTTTTGTTGCCTGGTCGTAGAATTCAAGTAACCCTGTGAGGCAGGACCTGCCATCACAGTGTGTGTGTGTGTGTGTGTGTGTGTGTGTGTGTGTGTGTGTGTGTGTGTGTGTGTGTGTGTGTGTGTTCTCATTTAAATAAAGTTTTATTTGTACATTTTCTGTTAATTCTCGCCATGACTGTTTTACTGCGTGTGTAATAGGACGTTCAAATATTGTTGTTGTAATTTAATTAAAATACCGGTTTTGACGGTGTGCCGGAGGCCAGGTAACACAAACAATAGTCGCAGAGTCTGTATCTGGGCAGGTCGAGCCGTTTAGGCAAGTTTCCTTACATCTTGTGCACCTCTTCCCCTAGCAGTAAATAGGTAGATAGGCAGTATATACAACAGCGTCACTTATGGAGTTCTTGCCTAACTAGAAACGTTGGAGCCTAAGTAATCCACCTGAGTTATCAACGCCGATGCTCATGAGTGTAAGGAATCGTCTCCATTATCGTGTTTTTAAATTCAATAACCACCGGAATTGTTGTCTATAAGCGCGAGAGTACGGTACATTAGAAACGTTGGAGCCTAAGTAATCCACCTGAGTTATCAACGCCGATGCTCATGAGTATATGGAATCGTCTCCAATATCGTGTTTTTAAATTCAATAACCACCGGAATTGTTGTCTATAAGCGCGAGAGTACGGTACATTAGGATTGTAGCCTAGTGCAGCAAAATTATGGATTGTCTTGGTAACTTTAAATCCACAACGTAGGTGAGCAGAGCTGCCAGTGGCACCTCTAATTCTAATATATTTCTATTTTATTTTACACAGGTCAGTAAAGGAGCCGACGACTTCTGACTCCTGTTGGCAGGCTGAGATCTCTCCTGTCCCGACGGGAAAACGACCCGTCAATCTGTTAACAACCAGGGCCAGATTCACAAAGCAGTTAAGCAAGTACTTACGAGCGTATACATCTTTCCTCAATCTCTGACGACTTTGGTTACATTTATTAAACAGTTTACAAGCATGAAAACTTCCCAATCAACTGTTGTTATTGTTATAAACAGCCTCCTGGTACTTCGGAGCTCATTGACTGTTTAATAATTCCAAATAACGCCGCCAAAGATTGAGAAAAGATGTACAGGTTCGTAAGTGCTGACGTAAGTGTTTCGTGAATCTGGACCCACGTCCCCCCCAATTAATGGTTACTGAACAGGGGGTGAACAGTTAAGGGTCGACGCCCTGTCAATCCTCCCTGGCCAGGACTCGAACCCAAACCAAATCGTTGTGTTGGTGATAATAATGATTGACCATCACATTACAGCATAATATTCATATTTACATAAACCAACCTCAGGTTAATAGACATTTCTCCTCGCATAAATGCTATGAGGATTATATAAATTAGCAGTTATTCACCTACAACCAAAAAAAACATTGTAAATTAGTAATGAACTCTAAATGCAGTACACAGCACTTCGAATTTGTTGGCCGTTATGAATAATTAAACAATTCAATCTCTCTGTAAAGGCAGAATTATATATATTTTTTGTCCAATGTTTACTGTATCAGATATAATCCAAATAGGCAGATTTATATTACATGTACATACTGTAAATCATGAACTGGTATTATATTCACCACAACTATGTATTTATATTATACGCACCACACCTATGTATTTATAGTACAACTATGTATTAGTTACATGAACCGTAACAACAGCATGTATTATATGGAGCACAACAATGGAACTGCACAATGCAAATCGCATCTATAGAATTACAGTACATTATATACATCACGTAATAATCTATAATACAAGAGAAAATGTCCATGTCTATCTGTCCAAAGTTGGAGGCAAGACGCTAGGGGTCAGCCTCACACACATTTGTAGGGGGAATGTTCTGAGGTGCGGGACGGACATAGGCTTACCCCGATCAGCCTAAGTTTAATACTTCATGATACACAGCCTGTATCCCAACCTCCCACCTGAAGCGAATTTCATGAAAGACTGAAACTGGTGAAATCAGGCATGTGTTATTCGTAGTGTGCTGAAGTTACTCCTGCCGCTTACCCGCGCAATTTTCATTTTCTTTATGCCTAAATATACTATATAAATATACTTTAAATGGAAATGTCTATTTGTTCGACGTTGGAGGAGAGATGGTAGGGAGTGGGGGTAAGAAGGGAAATGGGGAGTCGAGAGAAATTGGGAAAATGCAAGGGAAAAGAGGAAGAGGAGGGGAAGGAAAAGGGGGAGGACGAAGGGGGGGGAATGCGCGAATTGAATTGAATTGAACTATCAGGGGGAAAGCGCCAAGCCATTATGACTATATAGCACTGGGAACGGATCAGGATAAGGATTTGGGATGGGACGGGGGGCAGGAATGGTGCCCAATCACTTGGACGGTCGGGGATTGAACGCCGACCTGCATGAAGGGAGACCGTCGCTCTACCGTCCAGCTCAAGTGGTTGGACGGATGCGCGAAGTAAAGAAAGATAAAAACATATAGATAAAGAGATGTCTAGACAGTTTGTTAAAAAACTAGATAGAGCTAGATAAAGATATATATAGATATATAGGTTGAGAGAGGAGACTGACAGACCCTGGAAATATCGGGTACCCCCTTTCATGGGGTACTGTGTGCTTGGAGAGAATGGGTGTCCAAGCACACAGTCACTTAGAGAGACGTCATACTAACAGCACTACAGGAGGGCCCACCATGGCCCTCCAGGAACTGACTCTCCTGACCTCTCTTCTGAAATGATTAAAATCAGACACAGTAATCTCGTGGCAAGAGCAAGGCAAACGGACAAAGATGACCAGAATAATTAACCAGAGAATAACCCCACTCACAATGAGCCCCCAACACAAATAGCAGGAAACGGAGGGGCAAATAAACGAAAGAGAACCGAAGAAACGCCTGAAGAAAACAATTTAGAATCCCGCCAGAACCCAAGAGCAGATATAGCATATCCACAGCTAACCCAGATGTTATTGCCATCCTCAGGAATACGGAAGACCTTGTTGAACTAAAACCGGAGGAAAAAGTCACCATGACAGTGCAACATTTCCTGGTTGAAGTAATTGCAAACAGTCTCTTTAAATGCCCCAATATCACAACAATGTTGAAACAAGACAGGTGCTTGTAACAATAAAAGAACCTCGCATCAACACTTACAGTGTAGGGATGTACGGACAATTCAGTTTAAGACACACAGAAATCACAATTGCGTGATGCATCAAATCCACAGCCCTTGTGGATTTGTTAATTTAATGCAGTTTAAGACTATTCAACCCAGAGTCCGCGCGCTCTTACAGATGTCAGCGCTTCGGCCACCATAAAGACGGCTGCAGAGCTCCTGAACGTTGTGGGGTATACCGCGAGCTACACAACACTCACATATACAAAAATCTACACAAAGAAGCCAAACCAACGTACCAAACCATTGATAAAATGTCCAAACTGCAGAGATAAGCATCACGCCTGAAACAAACGTTGTCCAGAAAGGGTCAAAACAGAATTCAAGCCTATGGATCTATCCAGCGACCCGAGGCCACAACTCTACGACCACAAACTATTGAATTGAAATTGAAATTGAAATAAGTTTATTGAGGTAAAATACACACAAAGGGATGAGGTAGCTCAAGCTATTCTCACCCCGTTCAGTACAACGTGTTAATATATACATAGACACACATCACAAACAATAAACCTGTTACCAAACATTCTGAGAGATAAACATATACATTTCCTCCTTCACAAGTAGTATGGTATCAGACGTACACACAAATACACAAACTATGGCACAACATTTTGGTGTCGACTCAGTTGCCGGGAGCTACACGCTGAGAACAACTGTAACATATTTGAAAATAGAATTCCAAATAATTGATATTTTCATCGAATAAGTTATTTTCAAGAATACAACTTAATTATTGAATAAGAAATATATTCATATAAGAATACTTATATTGAATAAGTATTTAAGAATAAGAATAGTATTAGAGCGATTGAGGGAGGAATTCTCAATCAGGAAGTAATTTATAAATACTGAAAACGCCTTAAAATTAAGTAGAAATACTTAAAATTGGGTGAGAACATCGGTCTATTGGATGCAGGTAAACTAATATCATACAGGATACAAGTGTTTACTGGTATTCTCTTGAGAAGTATTACAAGTATCCACCTGCTTATACAAGAGCCTTTGGATGCATTACTTTGTTACTTTACGTACTAATCTACATTAAACGTTTATGCAGACTAATTAACTTGATGTAAACTAGCTACTCAGCTCCTTGCTGTCTGTACCTGCCCGTTTTCTGTATTCGCCACTCCGTACAAAATACAACTGTTTTATCTAACCAGAAACATACAAACCCATGTGTATGATGCTTCAATGTTTACTAATACGTCGCATATTTAATGGTATACTCAATACTGGAACACATGTGACGTAATGGGTGAAAGGACGAGTCCGTCCGTTATGGCCACATAATCCGTCGCTACTCACCCTTCCCCCCCCCCAACCCAGCGGTGCATGGGGGGGGGGTTGAGTCAACTACCCAGCTGATCGTTTGCAATTCCGCTGTTTAAAATGTAAACAGCTGCAGCTTTAGTGTCGCCAAGGCGCTCGACGTTCCGGCAGTCTATGAAGCAAAACTAGGCCGCCCGTCCTCATAAACAAAAGCCAAAGTCCATTCCATGCACCCGCCAAACCCCCTGTTTATGAGTGAAAAACTGTTCACACACGACTCACAACTGATGGCGTCCGAACACTTCCGGAACAAGTGCTTCGCTGACAACTTTTGCTAGAACCACAACGCAGTAAATGCTTCACCCAATTACTACAAATACAAATAATCGTCAACAGAACTTAATTTATTAAAAACCTAACCTAACCAATGCCTAGATATGCACAGCATGCAATAACAATATTAATTTATATTTGAGAAAATAGCTAATTTGAATGAACAGCGTGTTAAAATTTATGAATGCGTCTTTGGGGTCGACCGCTGGATGGAATGGACTTGGTCTGAGGACGGGTTGCATAAACAGGGGGTTTGGTGGCTGCATGGAATCACCTTTGGCGTGTACACAACCCGTGTGTGTACGATGTCACTTCTCAGATTGGTTTACACGTCAATTTGCATCATGGCGGAAATAGAATTCTGAATAAACTTAGTTCCCGGATATATCCTACATCATTATATTCTCCTGGGAGCCACAAGTTCAGCGCGGGACCTGGCTAGCTGGAACTGATGAGTGTCAGGGTGGTGGGCACAACACCACCTACCTTTCACGTCCTCGACTCGTTGTATGTAAACACGCCTAAGTCCATAATATAAGTGAACCTTCAGCATATATTAAACTGAATAATATCTTTGATGCAGTAGTCTTAAACCTGAACCAGCATGAACCCTATGACGTCACACCTCTTCCTCATACTACATAAAGCACAACATTTTATCTCTTATTTTCGTTAGGATAGGCTCCGTCAGGTTAGGTTAGGTTAGGTTAGGTTAGGTTAGGTTAGGTTAGGATAGGCTCCGTCAGGTTAGGTTAGGTTAGGATAGGCTCCGTCAGGTTAGGTTAGGTTAGGATAGGCTCCGTCAGGTTAGGACAGGATAGGTAATATTGGGTTAGGTTAGGTCGAGGTTGTTTAAGAGATTGGTGATGATGTGGTGATGTACATATTTTTTCTTCGGTTTTAGACCCTACTCCTATGACGCTGATGTAGTTTCTATGTGACCCAGATTTTTCCCGACAGAATCCTTTTCCAGTCATTTGTCGGACACTTAATATTCCAGCCTGGGACATTTTTCCATTTTGCTTGGCAGTGTAGCCAAGATAGCCGAGGTAACTGCCTGCTTGTGGGATTTACGATCCGGCCAATCAGAGCTCGTGCTTCAATGAGAAATTGCCGAGTGCGATTTACGACCTGACCAATCTGGACTCGTGTTTAAATGAGAATTTGAAATCCAGAATTTTCCGAAGAAAAAAGGTAAAAAATGTGTGCGTAAAGAAGCAGGTGTAGCCGTAGTGGCTCTAATATAAAAGTTCATTTTGGCAGCAGCAGCAGTCTATTGTCATGATGGTAATTTATGGCCGTTAATCCTTATTTTGGTCGCCATACTTCAGAATAGACACAAGTTGAATGAGTTCAAAGAAAGACACAAACTCCAGGAATTAGAAAGCTTCCATAAGAAGGGAATAAGAAAGTTTAATTTGCGCTTTTTATCCATAACAGATATGAAGAATACAGTGAATTTTGTTTACAAAGTAGCTTTAGCACCTGGATATAATAAATGGTATTACCTCCTTAATACAGTATTAACTAATTATCTCGATAGTCTAGTGCACGTTAGTTAATACAGTAGTCAGTACATATATATAATATAGTTCAGTTGGGTGTCCAATTGTCCATCCCAGCCCAGGGTTCGAACCAAGCCCATCTGGCTGGCGAGGCATGACCTCGCCCCAGGGCTGAGGTCAGAACACCGGGGTCACTACAGGAGAACAAATCAATACAATTGGGAAGTTAGTCATTACGACGGTGAGGGAGGTTAGGCCTCCCACCTCGCTGTACCGCCACGCATCCCGTACAAATATGGCCGCCGTCTGTACGTTCCCCACTACCTCTCCCTCACTCAAGAACTCTCCCTCAACCCCTCTCCCGTTCCTCAAGCACTCGCTACTCCCTCACTACCTCACCATCCATGTACAAAAGGAGTGTTACCTGGTACGGGGCCAGCGTCGATGCTGGCATCGGTGACGTAGAGGGCTACATGCTTTTCTCAGGTCATAGACCCTACTCCGCTGGGCCGCTTGGTGTCAACAGTTGATCAAATTAATATATAAAATATTAGCAAATGAGTTTTTCTCAACTGCTTCTGGTGCGAAAAATGCGAATAAATTATATTATATAGTTTTTTTCCAAAATCTTTTAGAAAATGGTGGTGAGGATACCTAATGAAACATTACAATTTGAGACACCTTAGGCTACCACTGAAGACGCGGAGGGTGGCGTCCCCCCGCGCGCGGGACCCCACCGTACCCTCTGGACTGAGGCTTCACTGACAACTGTGTTTTAAGTATGGTTGACGAAACTTAAACATAAAAAATTCCTTGCGTTTTGGGAAACATTGTGTGAAATACTTGAAACCTAGTTATAATTGGCGTTTAAAATAATATGTTTTCCGGTCAAGGTGTATGTGGAAGCAAAGCAGCCAATTATAACGCGTCTTGTAGTTCAGAACGCTTGTGATTGGCTTGGTTAGTGTATTGAACCTAATAAAACAATGAATCAAAACAGAATGAACCTAACAAAGCAGAGTGAACCCAACTAAACACTATAAACCAAATAAAACAGAATGAACCAAATAGGACTGAATGAAACAAATCAAACAATGCCCCCCAATAAAACAGAATAAAGCCAATAAAAGTGTGACCGTAAACAACCGTCAAAGGGGCAATAATGTACCATATAACGGACTACACTATGTAAAGGTAAGAAAGACGGTGGGATAGGGAGACTGAATGTGTAAGTACTATAAGCCATTGGCTATCTTATGTGTGCTATTCTTATGGGCTTAAGGCTCATAGTCTATGATGATATGAAACATTGGTTCACTGATAAGTGTATAAGCTACATGTAATCTAGAATTTTCCTACTATAAGTTTCTAACATGTGCGGGTCAAGAGCTTGTCGCACCCGGTCACACTCTTACTGAGCACACTACGATTTTTAATGCACCCGACCACAGCGTAAAAATTGTGGTGGTTTAGGGAAAAAAATAAACAGTATTGAGGCCTCCTGAGCCTACTAGGTATGGACTCCGGCAGGTAGCCTAGGTTCTGACGCGGTCTCATTTGTTGACGGAAGGAAACTCGTGAGAACGGGATGGTTCTTAAAGAGTTGTACTGTACACCTTCGAGTGAAAGATGTCTAGCAGAAAATGCTCAACACTCGACATTATCAAGACTTACTAAGCACAAATTTCCATTTCATTATATATATATATATATATATATATATATATATATATATATATATATATATATATATATATATATATATATATATATATATATATATATGTCATACCTAGTAGCCAGAACGCACTTTTTGGCCTACTATGCAAGGCCCGATTTGCCTAATAAGCCAAGTTTTCATGAATTAATTGTTTTTCGACTACCTAATCTACCTAACCTAACCTAACCTAGCTTTTTCGGCTACCTAACCTAACCTAACCCATAAAGATAGGTTAGGTTAGGTAGGGTTGGTTAGGTTCGGTCATATATCTACGTTAATTTTAACTCCAATAAAAAAAATTGACCTCATACATAATGAAATGGGTAGCTTTATCATTTCATAAGAAAAAAAAATTGAGAAAATATATTAATTCAGGAAAACTTGGCTTATTAGGCAAATCGGGCCCTGAATTGTAGGCTGAGAAGTGCATTCTGGCTACTAGGTACGACATATATATATATATATATATATCCTATTTCAAAAAGCGTAATTTTAGAATTTTGTAAAACGCTGCGTGTAACTGAATTAATTTAATCTATAATTACATTGAATACATATGACATGAATCTGGAAGTCAATTTCTCGCTACAGTAATGATTATCATGCAAGATGATGTCATTCTAATTACTCGCGAACCGCATTTTAAACTAATTAATAATTACACTTACCAAACTGTGTATGAATATGAATAAAATTATATATATATATATACATATATATATATATATATATATATATATATATATATATATATATATATATATATATATATATATATATACATATATATATATATATATATATATATATATATATATATATATATATATATATATATATATATATATATATATATATATATATATATATATATATATATATATATATGCAATTGACGATCACAAAACACTGATCATTTTATGCGGAAAATCCACAGAGAAATATGAAATGAGGTGAACGTTTCGGCTTTGTTAAAGCCTTTGTCAACACCAGACTGACTCTAAGTCAGTCTCTAGTAGAGTCAGTCTGGTGTTGACAAAGGCTTTAACAAAGCCGAAACGTTCACCTCATTTCATATTTCTCTGTGGATTTTCCGCATATATATATATATATATATATATATATATATATATATATATATATATATATATATATATATATATATATATATATATATATATATATATATATATATATATATATATATATATATATATATATATATATATATATATATATGTTCTTGAATATGACCGAAAAGGTAAGATTAATAATTCTAACATGAATGTTCTCAATATTTCTTATGTTTTTCTTCATTGTCGGTGGTAATGGAAATATCAATTCTCCAAAATTCATTTTTATTTATGGTCTGTCGCCTGAACGCGTTTCGTAATTCGTATTACATTTTCAAAGACTTAATTTACACATAAAATTCATTGTACTTATACTCGTTTTGGGTGAGGTGATATGGCACAAAAGTTTTGGGTGAGGTGACAAACACAAGACAGAACACGAAACAATGGGTATAAATTGGGTATGAAAACATAAGAATGGAAGTAAATGCAGAAGGCCTATTGGCCCATACTTCCTCTTGCTGCTTCCATGTTGGTTCGGGGTCTTGAAGCGGGTAGAATATAGTTGTGCATTAATTGGCTGTTGATTGCCGGTGTTGACTTTTTGATGTGTAGTGCCTCTCAGATGTCGAGCCTCCTGCTATCGTTGTATCTATCGATGTTGTTGTTTGTTAAGATTTCTCTGGTGATAGTCTGGTTGTGAGAGATTATATGTGTCTTGATGGAGCCCTGTTGCTTATGCATCGTTAATCGCCTGGAAAGAGACGTTGTTGTCTTGCCAATGTACTGAGTTCTTTGGGGCTTACAGTCCCCAAGTGGGCATTTGAAGGCATAGACGACGTTGGTTTCCTTCAAGGCGTTTTGTTTGGTGTCTGGGAACTTTTTAATATATATATATATATATATATATATATATATATATATATATATATATATATATATATATATATATATATATATATATATATATATATATATATATATATATATATATATATATATATAATATATAATATATATATAATATATATAATATTATATATATATAATATATAATATATATATAATATATATAATATTATATATATATAATATATATATATATATATATATATATATATATATATATATATATATATATATATATATATATATATATAATGTTTCATTGAATATGACAGCATATTCTGTATTGTTTATTTTCTTGTTTAGGGCTTCTATCCCTCTGACTAGTGCTCTTGCATCTGGGTTTAATTGGAAGAGGAGTTCTCCAAAAGTCATCTTCGTTCAAGGTGAAGAAAAACAAAGAAAGAAATAACTGTAGAATGTATTACTCTCATTATAAAATTACACAACGTTTCGAACCTGCATGGTTCATTCTCAAGTGATGGGACTGTACGTTGTTATTGTTGCTTTAGATTCAGCGACTGGAACAAAATTTTCATGTATTGTGAACCCATAAGTAACTCTTTGGAGCCATTATCTGTATCAACAGCTGATACTGGAGATCTGGGCATGGGGTACGTGGACCCGCCAATCCAATCCAAAGCCATAAGGCTGGTCAGACCGGTGAATAGATGGGGTACACATGTTGCTCACAGTTGAGTGCCACGGGAGTCAGCGGGACTGGCCTCAGTCGGCCCGTCTAGGGGGGGATGTCCGGGTGTTACAAGATGATTGGTTTCATTATCCTAGTTCCCCGAAGTTGGTAGTCTGGTAGAATTTCCTTCTTCAAGGTGTCGTAGTCGCAGAGATGGTCGCTGCGTTCTTGAGAGACGACCATGCGAAGGACCCGTCCTGCTTCCCTGCACTTGTATTCTCAGTAGTCGTTGTGGTATATGGAGTTATACTGCCTGTCCTTCTTGGAAAATACGCGGCCACGTCGGATATTCCCGGAGGAGGCAGCATGGGAGCCTGTAAGTCTGGTTGGTGCCGCTGTGGGGTCTGGAGGGGGAGATGGTGCCCGGGCGGCCGCGTGAGGGGCAGGAGAGCCGGTGACATCGACTGAAGCATCGGAGCTGGCCTCGTCGTCCTGGGGGCTGCTGCCGTCCCTGTCAGTGGGACAACCAGGAGAACTGTGGAGTCGCTGAGGCCGGACGGTGAGACCTCCCTGGGGGTCGGCTCAGGGGTCCCCGGGGCGGAGGGTCGGGTAACAGTTGTGTAAGCAGGAAGAAGGTCATCGGGTACAGCCCATTCGCGACGAGCAACCTGTCGATGACGTGGACGTAGCGAGTAATGTTGTTGCCCGACATTTGGCCAACTGTACTGGGACTGTTATTGTTGTTTTAGATTCAGCAACTCTGAACAATATTTCCATGTAGCAGGGGGCTATAATGAGCCCGTAATAGGGCTGACCTGGAGGGGGGGAGAGGGGATTCATACCGTTAGGGGGAGTCAGGTACATACAAATACAAATAAGTGAAAAGCAAGGCGTAAAGGGATGAAGAATAACACTAAAAAAGGAGGAATTACATATAAAGATTAATCAGGTGTAGCGGGCGAGGCGTCCCGAGCAGTGCCGTCAACGTCGACACCTTCACATTCCGGTGTTGTCCTTACTCTCATGGAGGGTAGAGTGAAGAGTTCCCCTACTTGGGTCTTTATTGTGGCTGCTTCCACGTTCATGTGAATGGCTTCAAGAATTTGTAATGTTCTTACAAGTTGAGTTTTGTCTATTATGCAAGTATTTGTATATATATATATGCATACACGTGAATATTAGTAAGGTTTATTACTAATGTATTATATTCAGTTTTAATTGATTTGTTGATATAAATATGTTAGTAAGAGGATTACTGTGGAACTATTCCCTCTGTGACTTTACCTTGATCCAGACTTACTGAACCTGTGTTGTGTGTCCACCTCATGTGTCACTGTCCACCTCATGTGTCACTGTCCACCTCATGTGTCACTGTCCACCTCATGTGTCACTGTCCACCTCATGTGTCACTGTCCTACTCCCGTGTCACTGTCCTACTCACGGGTCACTGTTCACCTCATGTGTCACTGTCCACCTCATGTGTCACTGTCCACCTCATGTGTCACTGTCCTACTCATGTGTCACTGTCCTACTCATGTGTCACTGTCCTACTCATGAGTCACTGTCCACTTCATGTGTCACTGTCCACCTCATGTGTCACTGTCCTGCTCATGTGTCACTATCCTACTCCCGTGTCACTGTCCTACTCACGTATCACTGTCCACCTTATGTGTCACTGTCCTACTCATGTGTCACTGTCCTACTCATGTGTCACTGTCCACCTCATGTGTCACTGTCCTGGTCATGTGTCACTGTCCTACTCATGTGTCACTGTCCACTTCATGTGTCACTGTCAACCTCATGTGTCACTGTCCTGCTCATGTGTCACTGTCCACCTCATGTGTCACTGTCCTACTCCCGTGTCACTGTCCTACTCACGTGTCACTGTCCACCTCATGTGTCACTGTCCACTTCATGTGTCACTGTCCACCTCATGTGTCACTGTCCTGCTCATGTGTCACTATCCTACTCCCGTGTCACTGTCCTACTCACGTATCACTGTCCACCTTATGTGTCACTGTCCTACTCATGTGTCACTGTCCTACTCATGTGTCACTGTCCTACTCATGTGTCATTGTCCTACTCACATGTCACTGTCCACTTCATGTGTCACTCTCCTACTCATGTGTCACTGTCCTGCTCATGTGTCACTGTCCTACTCACGTGTCACTGTCCTACTCATGTGTCACTGTCCTGCTCATGTGTCACTGTCCACCTCATGTGTCACTGTCCTACTCCCGTGTCACTGTCCTACTCATGTGTCACTGTCCTACTCATGTGTCACTGTCCTACTCATGTGTCACTGTCCTACTCATGTGTCACTGTCCTACTCATGTGTCACTGTCCTGCTCATGTGTCACTGTCCTACTCACATGTCACTGTCCACTTCATGTGTCACTGTCCTGCTCATGTGTCACTGTCCTACTCATGTGTCACTGTCCTACTCATGTGTCACTGTCCTACTCACGTGTCACTGTCCTACTCATGTGTCACTGTCCACCTCATGTGTCACTGTCCTGCTCATGTGTCACTGTCCTACTCACATGTCACTGTCCACTTCATGTGTCACTGTCCTACTCATGTGTCACTGTCCTACTCACGTGTCACTGTCCACCTCATGTGTCACTGTCCACCTCATGTGTCACTGTCCTACTCATGTGTCACTGTCCTACTCAAGTGTCACTGTCCTACTCATGTGTCACTGTCCTACTCATGTGTCACTGTCCACCTCATGTGTCACTGTCCTACTCAAGTGTCACTGTCCTACTCAAGTGTCACTGTCCTACTCATGTGTCACTGTCCACCTAATGTGTCACTGTCCTACTCAAGTGTCACTGTCCTATTCATGTGTCACTGTCCACCTCATGTGTCACTGTCCTACTCATGTGTCACTGTCCTACTCATGTGTCACTGTCCACCTAATGTGTCACTGTCCTACTCATGTGTCACTGTCCACCTCATGTGTCACTGTCCTACTCAAGTGTCACTGTCCTACTCAAGTGTCACTGTCCTACTCATGTGTCACTGTCCACCTCATGTGTCACTGTCCTATTCACGTGTCACTGTCCTATTCACGTGTCACTGTCCTACTCACGTGTCACTGTCCAACTCACGTGTCACTGTCCTACTCACGTGTCACTGTCCTACTCATGTGTCACTGTCCACCTCATGTGTCACTGTCCTACTCACGTGTCACTGTCCTACTCATGTGTCACTGTCCTACTCATGTGTCACTGTCCTACTCACATGTCACTGTCCTACTCATGTGTCACTGTCCTACTCATGTGTCACTGTCCTACTCACATGTCACTGTCCTACTCATGTGTCACTGTCCTACTCATGTGTCACTGTCCACCTCATGTGTCACTGTCCTACTCACGTGTCACTGTCCTACTCATGTGTCACTGTCCTACTCATGTGTCACTGTCCTACTCACATGTCACTGTCCTACTCACGTGTCACTGTCCTACTCATGTGTCACTGTCCACCTCATGTGTCACTGTCCACCTCATGTGTCACTGTCCTACTCACGTGTCACTGTCCAACTCACGTGTCACTGTCCTACTCACGTGTCACTGTCCTACTCACGTGTCACTGTCCTACTCATGTGTCACTGTCCTACTCACATGTCACTGTCCTACTCATGTGTCACTGTCCTACTCACGTGTCACTGTCCTACTCATGTGTCACTGTCCACCTCATGTGTCACTGTCCACCTCATGTGTCACTGTCCTACTCACGTGTCACTGTCCACCTCATGTGTCACTGTCCTACTCACGTGTCACTGTCCTACTCACATGTCACTGTCCACTTCATGTGTCACTGTCCACTTCATGTGTCACTGTCCTACTCATGTGTCACTGTCCTACTCATGTGCCACTGTCCTACTCACGTGTCACTGTCCTACTCATGTGTCACTGTCCTACTCACGTGTCACTGTCCTACTCATGTGTCACTGTCCACCTCATGTGTCACTGTCCTACTCACGTGTCACTGTCCTACTCATGTATCACTGTCCTACTCACGTGTCACTGTCCTACTCACGTGTCACTGTCCTACTCACGTGTCACTGTCCTACTCACGTGTCACTGTCCTACTCATGTGTCACTGTCCTATTCACGTGTCACTGTCCTACTCACGTGTCACTGTCCTACTCACGTGTCACTGTCCTACTCACGTGTCACTGTCCTACTCATGTGTCACTTTCCTACTCACGTGTCACTGTCCTACTCATGTGTCACTGTCCTACTCACGTGTCACTGTCCTACTCACGTGTCACTGTCCTACTCACGTGTCACTGTCCTACTCACGTGTCACTGTCCTACTCACGTGTCACTGTCCTACTCATGTGTCACTGTCCTACTCACGTGTCACTGTCCTACTCATGTATCACTGTCCTACTCACGTATCACTGTCCTACTCACGTGTCACTGTCCTACTCACGTGTCACTGTCCTACTCATGTGTCACTGTCCTACTCATGTGTCACTGTCCTACTCACGTGTCACTGTCCTACTCATGTGTCACTGTCCTACTCACGTGTCACTGTCCTACTCACGTGTCACTGTCCTACTCATGTGTCACTGTCCTACTCACGTGTCACTGTCCTACTCATGTATCACTGTCCTACTCACGTATCACTGTCCTACTCACGTGTCACTGTCCTACTCACGTGTCACTGTCCTACTCATGTGTCACTGTCCTACTCATGTGTCACTGTCCTACTCACGTGTCACTGTCCTACTCATGTGTCACTGTCCTACTCACGTGTCACTGTCCACCTCACGTGTCACTGTACGTGTTGTCTCACTTCAAATGTTAGAAACAAAACAGTGGAAAGACAACGTGGAAATAATTACCACCATTTTGTGTGTAGGATCAGTAGCTAAAGGAAAAGGAATCAACATAACCCTAAACTGGATCCCATCCCGTGTTGGAATCCCATTGTATGAGAAGGCTGATGAAACTGCTAAAGTGGCAACACGTCATCCATCAATCCACCAAATAATCCAACTCAACCTAGAGTACATAACACCATCACCAAGTGCAGGCGATGAGTCACTATGACGTAGCTAAAGTAAGTTGACCAGACCACACACTAGGAGGTGAAGGGACTCATCTCAAGTCGATTGACAATCGACTTGAGAATGGTCCAGAACGGACCGAAACGTCGTCGTCCCTTCACCTTCTAGTGTGTGGTCTGGTCAACCATCACCAAAAACCTCTCCCACCTCAACAAAGCCCAACACCAGGGAGTAGCAGAAGGTTCGCCCTCCGCAATATGGTATCTTCAGGCCACCAAGTTAGACTGTATAAATATCCCGAATAGAATCTACAGGTAAATAGCAGTTCCATTATACAGACTTCGTCTCGGTTACAGATGCAACTGGGAAATTTGTGAACCCAGAGGCTGGGAATGCATCTTCTGCCAAACAATCACAAACAAGCCATTACTTCACTATCTCCTGGAATGTGAAGCAACCAACGGCCATAGATGAACTTAAAAGAGTCCTTGAATCTTGCAGTTACCACCCTGAAGCCATCAACACTGTCATTCTTCTGGTAAAACAAAGTGTCCAGCAGCTGGACACCCTCATCAATACTGTCCAGCAGTATCCTTCCCCGTAATAACAGCCACATAGTATAAGGACTGACGATTTCAATGCGACCTCACCCCACAGTATACATTCACTCAAAAAAATTTACCACTTACGGACTATTCATGCCCGTGCCAGCCCTTGTGGTGGCTTAATCTTCTTTAATAAGACAATGGTGTTCTCTCAGTGCTTCTCAAAATGTGATTCACCAAGAATTTTAGGTCTCATTTTCCTAGCTGGTAATACGTTTTCACATTATTCTTCGAGTGCTAATTTCTTCGTGATTTACATAAACACACACACACCGAAAGAGCAGAGCTCAACTCCCGCAAGCACAACTAGGTAAATACGCACACACACACACACACAATATATATATATATATATATATATATATATATATATATATATATATATATATATATATATATATATATATATATATTAAATATGACCGAAAAAGTAAGTTTCATAATTCTAACACAAATTTTCTCAATGTTTCTTACATTTTTCTTCACTGTTGATGGTAACTGAAAAATCAATTCTCCAAAATTCATTTAGACTTTAGTTTACACACACACAACTATAACTGAACAGAGCTAAAACATCTTCGATTTTTTATACCTGCATATGGGTGAGGTGATATGTTACAACAGTTTTGGATGAGGTGAAAACAAACTTTCAACACAAGACAGAACACGAAACAATGGGTATAATATTTTGTAAGTTAAAGGGAAGAATGGAAGTAACTGCAAAGGGCCTATTGGCCCATATTTCTTGATGCTTCTATATTGGTGCGAAGTCTTGAAGTGGGTAGAATATAGTTGTGCATTAATTGGCTGTTGATTGCTGGTGTCAACTTCTTAATGTGTAGTGCCTCGCAGATATCTAGCCGCCTGCTATCGCTGTATCTATCGATGATTTCTGTGCTTTTTGTTAAGACTTCTCTGGTGATGGTCTGGTTGTGGGAAGAGATTATATGTTCCTTAATGGAGCCCTGTTGCTTATGCATCGTTAATCGCCTGGAAAGAGATGTTGTTGTCTTGCCTATATACTGAATTCTTTGAGGCGTACAGTCCCCAAGTGGGCATTTGAAGGCATAGACGACATTGGTCTCTTTTAAAGCGTTCTACTTTGTGTCTGGAGAGTTTCTCATGAGTAGGTTGGCCGTTTTCTTGGTTTTATAGTAGATCGTCAATTGTATCTTCTGATTTTTGTCTGTAGGGATAACGTTTCTATTAACAATATCTTTCAGGACCCTTTCCTCCGTTTTATGAGCTGTGGAAAAGAAGTTCCTGTAAAATAGTCTAATAGGGGGTACAGGTGTTGTGTTAGTTGTCTCTTCAGAGGTTGCATGGCGTTTCACCTTCCTTCTTATGCTGTCTTCAACGAAACCATTGGAGAAGCCGTTGTTGACTAGGACCTGCCTTACCCTACAGAGTTCTTCGTCGACTTGCTTTCATCCTGAGCTGTGACTGAGAGCACAGTCGACATAGCGTTAGCGACCCTCCTCTTGTACCTGTCTGGGCAGTCACTGTTGGCATTCAGGCACATTCCTATGTTTGTTTCCTTAGTGTAGACTACAGTGTGGAAACCTCCGCTCCTTTCCATGACTGTTACATCTAGAAAGGGCATTTTGTTTTCACCTCATCCAAAACTGTTGTAACATATCACCTCACCCATATGCAGGTATAAAAAATCGAAGATGTTTAAGCTCTGTTCAGTTATAGTTGTGTGTGTGTAAACTAAAGTCTTTGAAAATGTAATAAGTTTTACGAAACGCGCTCAAGTGTCGCGTCAGACTAGAAATAAAAATGAATTTTGGAGAATTGATTTTTCAGTTACCATCAACAGTGAAGAAAAATGTAAGAAACATTGAGAAAATTTGTGTTAGAATTATGAAACTTACTTTTTCGGTCATATTTAATATATATAACTGAAAACTCACACCCCAGAAGTGACTCGAACCCATACTCCCAGGAGCAACGCAACTGGTATGTACAGGGACGCCTTAATCCGCTTGACCATCACGACCGGACATAAGGAAGTGATAGCCGAGGCTATTTGAACCACTTCCCCGCCTGCACTCGGATGGTAATCTTGGGCATAGCATTTTATCAAATCACCTCATTCTTTGGGGCACACGTGAGGAACACGTGAGAATGAGGTGATTTGATAAAATGCTATGCCCAAGATTACCATCCGAGTGCCGGCGGGGAAGTGGTTCAAATAGCCTCGGCTATCACTTCCTTATGTCCGGTTGTGATGGTCAAGCGGATTAAGGCGTCCCTGTACATACCAGTTGCGTTGCTCCTGGGAGTATGGGTTCGAGTCACTTCTGGGGTGTGAGTTTTCAGTTGTATATAGTCCTGGGGACCATTCAGGCTTGTTTGCATTAATATATATATATATATATATATTAGAACGTAATTATTATTACGTATTACGAACGTAATTATTATTAAATTATCTACAGTAATTATTTATTTATATATATATAATTACTGAATATATATATTTATATATATCTACAGAGTGGTAGATAGTTGGAACAAGTTAAGCGAGGTGGTGGAGGCCAAGACCGTCAGTAGTATCAAAGCGTTATATGACAAAGAGTGCTGGGAAGACGGGACACCACGAGCGTAGCTCTCATCCTGTAACTACACTTAAGTAATTACATACACATGAGCAGTTTAATTCATCTAATGCCACTGTTCAACTAGCAGTAAATAGGTACCTGGGTGATAGTTGTTACGGGTTGAATCCTGGGAATGTGTGTACTTCCCTAGTTGTGCTTACGGGGGTTGAGCTTTGGCTCTTTGGTCCCGCCTCTCAAATGTCAATGAACCGTTGCACTGATTTCTGACGCCTGTGTGTGTGTAATTACCTAAGTGCAATTACAGGATAAGATGAGATTCAGTGTGTGTGTGTGTGTGTGTGTGTGTATTCACCTAGTTGTATTCACCTAGTTGTGCTTACGGGGGTTGAGCTCTGCTCTTTCGGCCCGCCTCTCAACTGTCAATCAACCGTTACTAACTACTATTTTTTTCTCATCCACACACACCCCAGGAAGCAGCCCGTAGGAGCTGTCTAACTTCCAGGTACCTATTTACTGCTAGGTAACAAGAGCATCAGGGTGAAGGAATCTGCCCATTAGTTTTTCCAGCGGTGCCGGGGGATTGAACCCGGTCCCTAGGTCTACGAGTCTAGAGCGCTGTCCACTCAGCCACCACCCACCACTAGTGTGAGTGCCTCGCCTGCCACTTGTCTCTCCGCTCATCAGTAATTATACAGACATTAATATTTATCAAACCGGTTGGTGGTAATTGCTTTCCGGTGAATCAGGAGGCGTAAACTCGGACGCTTATTCATCATATTAAGACATTTTATGTGTGGTTCAGGACCAGTGAAGAACAAGTAGTTACTCCAATAGTTACGACTGTCACAGGACCACTGAAGAACAAGTAGTTACTCCAATAGTTACGACTGTCACAGGACCACTGAAGAACAAGTAGTTACTCCAATAGTTACGACTGTCACAGTTAACAATACCGTGAACTGTGTGCCCGGCAAAAGTTACGAGCTCTTAGGTAAACCTCCGAATACGAACTATAGCTGAGTTTTCCTGGAAAACTTCCTAACAACCTGCTGTTAACACCGTGACACCGAGGGAGATGTCCTAACCTGAGGTTTATGTACATGGAAACGTTAACAAATCTGGCGTTTATTTCCAAGTGGACACCCACACTGCCTGATGTTCTGGGGCCAAATTCACGAAACCACTTACGCAAGTACTTACGAACCTGTACATCTTTTCTCAATCTTTGGCGGCTTTGTTTCCAATTATTAAACTGTTCATGAGCTCGGAAGCACCAGGAGGCTGTTTATAACAATAACAACAGTTGAATGGCAAGTTTTCATGCTTGTAAACTGTTTAATAAATGTAACCAAAGCCGTCAAAGATTGAGGAAAGATGTCCACGTTCGTAAGTGTTTGCGTAAGTGCTTTCGTGAATCTGGCCCCTGGCTATTATATATTCAGTAGACTTAATACAGTAGTCTGAATACAAGTGTTTTCTTACCTGTTGCCATAAGATAAGTCCATTCTGAAGTACAGCATCAAAAAGAGTGACTAATTAGAAACCGTGGTTAACCAAATCCTATTTTTGCCTATTATAACCCGATTTTTATAAGTAAGTTCCACTCGAGTCGTGGTTATCTTCCCTGAGATCAGACGCGTCGATACTGCGCTAACAAAGCAAGGTAATCAAGCCACACAAAGCAAATTATCTAAAATTAAACTTTGTATAAAACCAAATCAAACAACAATGCCGAAAATGCAGGAAAATACTTTCTTAACATATATATATATATATATATATATATATATATATATATATATATATATATATATATATATATATATATATATATATATGTTGCTCGTTATAGTTCAAATGAAGCTCCGTCGTTAGAATTACAAGACAGATGGCACCGTTACTTGCTGACCGCTAACGAGGCTCTATAATTGATCTGGAGATTATGTTGTCAATAACTACACCCAACATGACCATCACTTTATATATATTTATTAATGATTACAAAGCCACTGTTCTCATGATTGTTTTTTTTCAATGAAGTGAATATACTTAAAGAAACTTGTTAACTTTATCGTTATGAGGTATAATTATGAGGCAACGTATCACCCACGTTGTCATGGTAACACCCCATCGCCCACGTTGTCATGGTAACACCTCATCACCCACGTTGTCATGGTAACACACCCCATCACCCACGTTGTCATGGTAACACCCCATCACCCACGTTGTCATGGTAACACCCCATCACCCACGTTGTCATGGTAACACCCCATCACCCACGTTGTCATGGTAACACACCCCATCACCCACGTTGTCATGGTAACACCCCATCGCCCACGTTGTCATGGTAACACCCCATCACCCACGTTGTCATGGTAACACACCCCATCACCCACGTTGTCATGGTAACACCCCATCACCCACGTTGTCATGGTAACACACCATCACCCACGTTGTCATGGTAACACCCCATCACCCACGTTGTCATGGTAACACCCCATCACCCACGTTGTCAGTAGTAGGGAGGAAGACGCACAGGTCATTTTTTTTTTTGGGCGGAGGACCCCTGTGCGGTGTAAGACGCACAGGTAATTTTTTTTTTCTGTGCAAAATATCGTGTCTGTAAGCCAGGGTTTTCAGGTAAATTTTGTCAGTCACAGATTTTAGAAGTATGGAATTCTTATGAGAAAAATAATTTCCGAGACTTAGAAGTTTGTTAAGGGCTTATGGGAGAAATTCAAGTAACGTATGTAGCTCTTTAGGGTTTCCAGGATAACTCTACGGACATATTTTACATGTTTTCAACTTACAAATATCGTCTATGTAAACCATAGTTTTCATATAAATTTAGAAAATCACTTGTGTAAGTCAGGGTTTTCAGGTATCATACCTCACACCCCCTCCCTCCCCCCCTTACCTCGCAATCTCTCGCGTCACCTTTATTTACCTTACGCCCGGCCAGCCAGATGCTTCGTGTAGGTCTCCTCTTATCATATCTTATCTTTTCTTCTCCATAATATCTGGACCGTCCCTCCTCTCTCTCTCCTTTCATTCAGTTCAGCTATTTTCCAACATCGTATGTTTGCTCCTTTTCATTAAGCAAGTCAGTTTTACACAAATAAATCGTGTTAGTAAGCATGTTCTAGCTCACGTTCCCCCGCCTTAGTCCCCTGTCGTATAATGAATACTATCATTCCAATCCCTCTAAAATTTAAAAATAATCATATTTCAAACGTAGTTCAATACAGTAATTTAGTTACCAAGCTCCAGCGCTTGTCCTCCGCCTTAGCTCTCTCGTATCTTCGTTAGTAACAGTCCAATTTCCCTGAAATTTTTACCCTCTGTATTTCAGGCACCGTAAATAAGATCAAATCAGTTATCGAGCTCCAGCTCTCGTCCCCGCCTTAGTTCTCTTTCGTATCTTTTAAATAACCCATCAATTTCCCTGAAATTTTTACCCTCTGTATTTCAGGCACCGTAAATAAGATCAAAATAGTTATCGAGCTCCAGCTCTCGTCCTCCACCTTAGTTCATTTGTACAAGATCGTTAGTAACAGATCAATTTTCCCCAAAATTTAAAGCAGACATACTTCAAAGTTAGTAAATAAGATCAAGTCAGTTACTGAGCTCCAGCTCTCGTCCCCACCTTAGTTCTCTTTCGTATCTTTGTAAATAACCCATCAATTTCCCTGAAATTTTTACCCTCTGTATTTCAGACATAGTAAATATGAAGTAAACAAATATAAAACTCTAGCTCTTATCCTCTGTCCAAGTTCACTCATGTAAATTCATTACTCTCAGTCCAAATCCCCCTGAGATTTAAACACCCAACTACATTTTCAGACATAGTAAATAAAAACCAGTTCAGTTATCAAGTTTCAACTCTTGTCCCCCCAGCTTAGTTCATTTTGTACAAGTTCTTTATTTTCCAACTAAATCACCCTAAGATTTAAGATCACCTTATTTTCTAACATAGTAAAATTAATCTGGACATTAACCAAGCTCCATTTTCTCAGCCTTAGATCATCAGACATAAATATATTCCATCAAGTCCGTCTCCAGCCTAACTCTTATCCGAGTACACACATAACCCCAACCTGTGTAATTATCTTTCACCCCCTCCCACCTTCCTCCATCTCATCTCATCTCACCTTACCCTTTCCCTCCCTTACCTTCTCATCCCCAACGTATCCAAACCTTCAATAATCATACTGTATTTGCATATTTTCTCTATATTCACTGTGTTCTTCGTATTCTCATCCGTGTTCACTCCATGTTCTTCAAATGTTCACAGTCCCATTCAGTTCATATTTTCACAAGTATCTCCATTTTTTCTGTAATCTTTCTCTTAGTCTCATTATGTTCTCTACAAATTCTAGTCATATTTTCTATGTTTTCATGTTCATCACATGTTCTCTTTACAACTTTTATACTCAATATTCATGCTAACTTCCATATTTTTGTGTTCTTTGTCAATATTCATGTTCCTCTACAAGTTCATATTCCCTGCATGTTCACTCTATTCATCAACTTTTTCTTACATGTTTTCTGTGTTCACCGTATGTTCACTGTGTTCATTCCCTTACTTAACCTCAATTTTTTTTATGTTCTTTGTTTCTTCCATTCACTAACTAGTTCTTTGTCAAATATTAGCATCGGCAATACAGTTTCCTCAACAATTTTAGTCACCAAGTTTTTATTTGCAAAAACTATGTCAAAGTAATTCTCGTAGTCAACTTAATAGTTCTACCAGCCATGTTCTTAAACAAATCTACACTTTATTCAGTTCCAAATTTACAAAGACAAACCTTTCTTGTAACTTCTTAACTAAAAATCTTTCACCAATCAACTGAAACATAGTCACTTTCCTCATTTCTCAACTAACTTATTATCCAATCAACCAAAAATTGTCAAAGGAATCTTTCCAACACTGTTCATAACTAAACTTATTCCCTAGTCATCAGAAAATAACCGTGTTCTTCATGTTTTGTCTTTTTGCTTAACTAAAATTATGTTTTGTCAAGTAAGAAAAAATAACCAAAGATATCTTTCATCGCTGTTCTTAACTGACATTATACTTTGGGGAGCACAAAAATAGTCTCCCTCGTCATGTTTTGTCTTTTTCCTTAACTAAAGTATTCATCAGTCAACTAAAAAATAGTTGCTTCATCATGTTTCCTTGTCATTTCTTAACTGAAATATCACTTCTCTCATTTAAAATAGTCATGTGTAGCCTCTTTCCAACACTGTTCTTAACTGAAGTAACCTTTCACTTCTCTAGAATAGTCATATTCGTCATTGTTCCTAACTAAAATTATATGTCGTTAAGTAAGAAATATAGTCAAAGACTCTCTTCGAGACATCAAGGACTTACTCAAAGACATCAAAGTTGCACTCAAAAACATCCTTTGAGACATCAAAGACATCCTTTAAGACTTCAATGGGACTCTTCGAGATATCAAAAGACACTCTCAAACACTCAAAAATTTACTTGCATCCTCAAAGTTAATCTCAGAGGCATAAAAGTTATTCTCGGAGCTATCAAAATTAATCTCTAAAACAACAAAAGTTAATCTCTGTCATCAAAGTTGATCTGCAAGATATCTTCGAGACATCAAAGTTACTTTTCATTACATCAAAGACGCATTCAAATACTACCCATGTTCTCAGAAGTCATTCTCAAAGTCATCAAAGTTATTCAAAGAGCTAACAAAAGTTATTCTCAGAGTCACTTTCGTTCTTCAGAGAAACTTTCCAAAACATCTTCGTTCATCAAAGTTATTCTCAGAGTTAACAAAGGTAATCTCTAACTCACTCTCGTTCATCAAAGTTGTTTCAAAGACATCAAAGTTAATCTCAGAGTTATCCAAAGATATTCTCATGTCCACAAAAGTTATTCACAGAGTCATCAAAGTTAATCTAAGACATAATTTTTCATCAAAGATATTCTCTCTAAACCATCAATGTTCTTCTCTAAGACATAAAAGTTATTCTCAGAGTCACCTTCGTTCTTCAGAGAAACTTTCCAAAACATCTTCGTTCATAAAAGTTATTCTCAGAGACATCTAAAGTTAATCTTAGAGTTATCAAATGTAATCTCTAACTCACTTTTGGTCATTAAAGTTAATTTCTATATTATAAAAGTTTGTCTCAGAGACATGTAAAGTTAATCTTAGAGTTAACAAAGGTAATCTCTAACTCACTCTCGTTCGTCAAAGTTGTTTCAAAGACATCAAAGTTATTCTCAGAGTTATCCAAAGATATTCTCATGTCCACAAAAGTTATTCTGAGCTATCAAAGTTAATCTCAGACATCTTCATTCATAAAGTTATTCTCAGTCATGAAATGTTATTCTCTAAGTAACTTTCCGTTCATCAAAGATATTCTCTAAGTCCTGAAAGTTATTCACAGAGTCATCAAAGTTATTCTGTAACTCACTTTTGTTCATTAAAGTTAATTTCTATGTTATAAAGTTATTCTCAGAGCTAACAAAATACTACTCATGTTCTCAGAAGTCATTCTCAAACTCATCAAAGTTATTCTCAGAGTCATCAAAAGTTGTTCTCTAAAACATCAATGTTGCTATCTAAGACATCAAAGATGTTCTCTAAATCATAAAAGTTAATCTTAACTCACCTTCGTTCATTAGAGAAACTTTCCAATCCATATTCGTTGACCAGAGTTATTCTCAGAGTCATCAAAGCGATCTCTAATTCATCTTCGTTCTCCAAAAGTTGTTCTCTAAGACACCTTCATTCATCAAAGAAACTCTCCTTCTTCCATCATGTTATTCTTTAAGACATCTTCAGTCATAAAATTTTCTCCCCAAAATGTAACTAGTTCAGCTTTTCATACCAAGCCTGCACTTGTTAAAATATATTTTCGCAGTCACTTTACCCTAAAACTGTTCTCTGAACTACACTGTTCAAACCTACGTAACCTATCCTCTCCACCCAATGTTACTTAGTTAACGTAACGTTCCTAAACCTAGCTTTACCTATCCTAACATAACTTACCTTACCTTACCTATCTTACCTAACTTTACCTATCTTACCTAACTTAACCTGCATAACCTAACTTTACCTTTACCTTACCTTACCTATCTTACATAACCTAACCTAACTTTACCTATGTTACCCAACTTAACCTTCATAACCTAACTTTACCTATCCTAACATAACTTACCTTACCTTCCCTAACTTAACCTAACTTTACCTATCCTAACTTAACTTACCTTTCATAACCTAACTTTACCTATCCTAACATAACTTACCTTACCTTCCCTAACTTAACCTAACTTACCTACATTACCTAACTTAACTTTCATAACCTAACTTTACCTATCCTAACATAACTTACCTTACCTTCCCTATCTTACCTAACTTTACCTATCTTACCTATCTTACCTAACTTTACCTATGCTACCTTACCTTACCTATCTTACCTAACTTTACCTATCTTACCTATCTTACCTATCTTACCTAACTTTACCTATCTTACCTAACGTAACTTTCATAACCTAACTTTACCTATCCTAACATAACTTAACCTACCCAAACTTAACTTTACCTATCTTACCTAACTTAACCTGCATAACCTAACTTTACCTATCCTAACCTAACTTACCTTACCTTACCTATCTTACCTTACCTTACCTATCTTACCTAACTTATCCTGCTTAACCTATCTTACCTATCTTACCTAACTTTACCTATCTTACCTAACTTAACTTTCATAACCCAACTTTACCTATCCTAACATAACTTACCTTACCTTCCCTATCTTACCTAACTTTACCTATCCTATCCTAACCTAACTTGTCTTACCTAACTTAATCTTACTTTCCCAAACTGATGTATCCTAACTTATCTAGTCCAACCAGACATGCTCTAACTTACATAAGTATTCCTTCTTGTCTTTGTGTTTCGTCAATCATTGTCTCATATTCATTTACTCATTTCATTAGTTAATTTCTCAAATGGACGTTTTTGCATTTCAAGTGTTATTTGTTTAAGATTGGGTATTTAACCATTTCAAAGGTTTTTCTTATATATGGGAACTTACTCGTTTCAAGGGTCAATTTCTCAAATGGTCATTTTTGCAGATTAAGGGTTATTTGTTAAAGTTAATCAAGTTGCTCATAAGTTGTATTTATTATGTTTGTTATCATTTATTCTTATTCCCCAACCCTTTAACCTAACCTTTCAGATGTAGTTTGTTGAATATATTATCCTTTTCCTAACCTTTCAGATGTAGTTTTTGTTTCTCCTTTGTATATTTTTACCCAAACCTTCTTTCCTTCTTTACTTTGTTTTCACATATAAGTTCATTCTTTATCATAGTAATAATAAAAATTACAATAGTAAAGAATCAGATCTACTAAGACTTGAAATTGAGAAACAAGAGCTCAAGGGCGTGAGAGCATGAAAGAAGAGCAAGGAGTAAGAGAGAGGGGGCGGAAGAGAATGGGACCAAAGAAGAGAGAATGAGAGAGAGTGTGGGCATGGGAGCACTAAGACTTGAATTTGAGAAAAAGAAAAACTAAGTGAATGAGAGTAAGGGTGAGAGAATGGGAGCATTAAGACTTGAATTTGAGAAAGAAGAGAGCATTTGAGCAAATGAGGGAGAGAGAGGGGGAGGAAGAGAGAGAAAAAGGGAGAGAGATAGAAAAGGAGGGTTAGAAGGAGTAGGAGAATCAAAGTAAAGAAGGAAAGAAGGTTTGGGTAAAAATATACAAAGGAGAAACAAAACTACATCTGAAAGGTTAGGAAAAGGATAATATATTCAACAAACTACATCTGAAAGGTTAGGTTAAAGGGTTGGGGAATAAGAATAAATGATAACAAACATAATAAATACAACTTATGAGCAACTTGATTAACTTTAACAAATAACCCTTAATCTGCAAAAATGACCATTTGAGAAATTGACCCTTGAAACGAGTAAGTTCCCATATATAAGAAAAACCTTTGAAATGGTTAAATACCCAATCTTAAACAAATAACACTTGAAATGCAAAAACGTCCATTTGAGAAATTAACTAATGAAATGAGTAAATGAATATGAGACAATGATTGACGAAACACAAAGACAAGAAGGAATACTTATGTAAGTTAGAGCATGTCTGGTTGGACTAGATAAGTTAGGATACATCAGTTTGGGAAAGTAAGATTAAGTTAGGTAAGACAAGTTAGGTTAGGATAGGATAGGTAAAGTTAGGTAAGATAGGGAAGGTAAGGTAAGTTATGTTAGGATAGGTAAAGTTGGGTTATGAAAGTTAAGTTAGGTAAGATAGGTAAAGTTAGGTAAGATAGGTTAAGCAGGATAAGTTAGGTAAGATAGGTAAGGTAAGGTAAGATAGGTAAGGTAAGGTAAGTTAGGTTAGGATAGGTAAAGTTAGGTTATGCAGGTTAAGTTAGGTAAGATAGGTAAAGTTAAGTTTGGGTAGGTTAAGTTATGTTAGGATAGGTAAAGTTAGGTTATGAAAGTTACGCTAGGTAAGATAGGTAAAGTTAGGTAAGATAGGTAAGATAGGTAAGATAGGTAAAGTTAGGTAAGATAGGTAAGGTAAGGTAGCATAGGTAAAGTTAGGTAAGATAGGTAAGATAGGTAAAGTTAGGTAAGATAGGGAAGGTAAGGTAAGTTATGTTAGGATAGGTAAAGTTAGGTTATGAAAGTTAAGTTAGGTAATGTAGGTAAGTTAGGTTAAGTTAGGGAAGGTAAGGTAAGTTATGTTAGGATAGGTAAAGTTAGGTTATGAAAGGTAAGTTAAGTTAGGATAGGTAAAGTTAGGTTAAGTTAGGGAAGGTAAGGTAAGTTATGTTAGGATAGGTAAAGTTAGGTTATGAAGGTTAAGTTAGGTAACATAGGTAAAGTTAGGTTAGGTTATGTAAGATAGGTAAGGTAAGGTAAAGGTAAAGTTAGGTTATGCAGGTTAAGTTAGGTAAGATAGGTAAAGTTAGGTAAGATAGGTAAGGTAAGGTAAGTTATGTTAGGATAGGTAAAGCTAGGTTTAGGAACGTTACGTTAACTAAGTAACATTGGGTGGAGAGGATAGGTTACGTAGGTTTGAACAGTGTAGTTCAGAGAACAGTTTTAGGGTAAAGTGACTGCGAAAATATATTTTAACAAGTGCAGGCTTGGTATGAAAAGCTGAACTAGTTACATTTTGGGGAGAAAATTTTATGACTGAAGATGTCTTAAAGAATAACATGATGGAAGAAGGAGAGTTTCTTTGATGAATGAAGGTGTCTTAGAGAACAACTTTTGGAGAACGAAGATGAATTAGAGATCGCTTTGATGACTCTGAGAATAACTCTGGTCAACGAATATGGATTGGAAAGTTTCTCTAATGAACGAAGGTGAGTTAAGATTAACTTTTATGATTTAGAGAACATCTTTGATGTCTTAGATAGCAACATTGATGTTTTAGAGAACAACTTTTGATGACTCTGAGAATAACTTTGATGAGTTTGAGAATGACTTCTGAGAACATGAGTAGTATTTTGTTAGCTCTGAGAATAACTTTATAACATAGAAATTAACTTTAATGAACAAAAGTGAGTTACAGAATAACTTTGATGACTCTGTGAATAACTTTCAGGACTTAGAGAATATCTTTGATGAACGGAAAGTTACTTAGAGAATAACATTTCATGACTGAGAATAACTTTATGAATGAAGATGTCTGAGATTAACTTTGATAGCTCAGAATAACTTTTGTGGACATGAGAATATCTTTGGATAACTCTGAGAATAACTTTGATGTCTTTGAAACAACTTTGACGAACGAGAGTGAGTTAGAGATTACCTTTGTTAACTCTAAGATTAACTTTACATGTCTCTGAGACAAACTTTTATAATATAGAAATTAACTTTAATGACCAAAAGTGAGTTAGAGATTACATTTGATAACTCTAAGATTAACTTTAGATGTCTCTGAGAATAACTTTTATGAACGAAGATGTTTTGGAAAGTTTCTCTGAAGAACGAAGGTGACTCTGAGAATAACTTTTATGTCTTAGAGAAGAACATTGATGGTTTAGAGAGAATATCTTTGATGAAAAATGATGTCTTAGATTAACTTTGATGACTCTGTGAATAACTTTTGTGGACATGAGAATATCTTTGGATAACTCTGAGATTAACTTTGATGTCTTTGAAACAACTTTGATGAACGAGAGTGAGTTAGAGATTACCTTTGTTAACTCTGAGAATAACTTTGATGAACGAAGATGTTTTGGAAAGTTTCTCTGAAGAACGAAAGTGACTCTGAGAATAACTTTTGTTAGCTCTTTGAATAACTTTGATGACTTTGAGAATGACTTCTGAGAACATGGGTAGTATTTGAATGCGTCTTTGATGTAATGAAAAGTAACTTTGATGTCTCGAAGATATCTTGCAGATCAACTTTGATGACAGAGATTAACTTTTGTTGTTTTAGAGATTAATTTTGATAGCTCCGAGAATAACTTTTATGCCTCTGAGATTAACTTTGAGGATGCAAGTAAATTTTTGAGTGTTTGAGAGTGTCTTTTGATATCTCGAAGAGTCCCATTGAAGTCTTAAAGGATGTCTTTGATGTCTCAAAGGATGTCTTTGAGTGCAACTTTGATGTCTTTGAGTAAGTCCTTGATGTCTCGAAGAGAGTCTTTGACTATATTTCTTACTTAACGACATATAATTTTAGTTAGGAACAATGACGAATATGACTATTCTAGAGAAGTGAAAGGTTACTTCAGTTAAGAACAGTGTTGGAAAGAGGCTACACATGACTATTTTAAATGAGAGAAGTGATATTTCAGTTAAGAAATGACAAGGAAACATGATGAAGCAACTATTTTTTAGTTGACTGATGAATACTTTAGTTAAGGAAAAAGACAAAACATGACGAGGGAGACTATTTTTGTGCTCCCCAAAGTATAATGTCAGTTAAGAACAGCGATGAAAGATATCTTTGGTTATTTTTTCTTACTTGACAAAACATAATTTTAGTTAAGCAAAAAGACAAAACATGAAGAACACGGTTATTTTCTGATGACTAGGGAATAAGTTTAGTTATGAACAGTGTTGGAAAGATTCCTTTGACAATTTTTGGTTGATTGGATAATAAGTTAGTTGAGAAATGAGGAAAGTGACTATGTTTCAGTTGATTGGTGAAAGATTTTTAGTTAAGAAGTTACAAGAAAGGTTTGTCTTTGTAAATTTGGAACTGAATAAAGTGTAGATTTGTTTAAGAACATGGCTGGTAGAACTATTAAGTTGACTACGAGAATTACTTTGACATAGTTTTTGCAAATAAAAACTTGGTGACTAAAATTGTTGAGGAAACTGTATTGCCGATGCTAATATTTGACAAAGAACTAGTTAGTGAATGGAAGAAACAAAGAACATAAAAAAAATTGAGGTTAAGTAAGGGAATGAACACAGTGAACATACGGTGAACACAGAAAACATGTAAGAAAAAGTTGATGAATAGAGTGAACATGCAGGGAATATGAACTTGTAGAGGAACATGAATATTGACAAAGAACACAAAAATATGGAAGTTAGCATGAATATTGAGTATAAAAGTTGTAAAGAGAACATGTGATGAACATGAAAACATAGAAAATATGACTAGAATTTGTAGAGAACATAATGAGACTAAGAGAAAGATTACAGAAAAAATGGAGATACTTGTGAAAATATGAACTGAATGGGACTGTGAACATTTGAAGAACATGGAGTGAACACGGATGAGAATACGAAGAACACAGTGAATATAGAGAAAATATGCAAATACAGTATGATTATTGAAGGTTTGGATACGTTGGGGATGAGAAGGTAAGGGAGGGAAAGGGTAAGGTGAGATGAGATGAGATGGAGGAAGGTGGGAGGGGGTGAAAGATAATTACACAGGTTGGGGTTATGTGTGTACTCGGATAAGAGTTAGGCTGGAGACGGACTTGATGGAATATATTTATGTCTGATGATCTAAGGCTGAGAAAATGGAGCTTGGTTAATGTCCAGATTAATTTTACTATGTTAGAAAATAAGGTGATCTTAAATCTTAGGGTGATTTAGTTGGAAAATAAAGAACTTGTACAAAATGAACTAAGCTGGGGGGACAAGAGTTGAAACTTGATAACTGAACTGGTTTTTATTTACTATGTCTGAAAATGTAGTTGGGTGTTTAAATCTCAGGGGGATTTGGACTGAGAGTAATGAATTTACATGAGTGAACTTGGACAGAGGATAAGAGCTAGAGTTTTATATTTGTTTACTTCATATTTACTATGTCTGAAATACAGAGGGTAAAAATTTCAGGGAAATTGATGGGTTATTTACAAAGATACGAAAGAGAACTAAGGTGGGGACGAGAGCTGGAGCTCAGTAACTGACTTGATCTTATTTACTAACTTTGAAGTATGTCTGCTTTAAATTTTGGGGAAAATTGATCTGTTACTAACGATCTTGTACAAATGAACTAAGGTGGAGGACGAGAGCTGGAGCTCGATAACTATTTTGATCTTATTTACGGTGCCTGAAATACAGAGGGTAAAAATTTCAGGGAAATTGATGGGTTATTTAAAAGATACGAAAGAGAACTAAGGCGGGGACGAGAGCTGGAGCTCGATAACTGATTTGATCTTATTTACGGTGCCTGAAATACAGAGGGTAAAAATTTCAGGGAAATTGGACTGTTACTAACGAAGATACGAGAGAGCTAAGGCGGAGGACAAGCGCTGGAGCTTGGTAACTAAATTACTGTATTGAACTACGTTTGAAATATGATTATTTTTAAATTTTAGAGGGATTGGAATAATAGTATTCATTATACGACAGGGGACTAAGGCGGGGGAACGTGAGCTAGAACATGCTTACTAACACGATTTATTTGTGTAAAACTGACTTGCTTAATGAAAAGGAGCAAACATACGATGTTGGAAAATAGCTGAACTGAATGAAAGGAGAGAGAGAGGAGGGACGGTCCAGATATTATGGAGAAGAAAAGATAAGATATGATAAGAGGAGACCTACACGAAGCATCTGGCTGGCCGGGCGTAAGGTAAATAAAGGTGACGCGAGAGATTGCGAGGTAAGGGGGGGAGGGAGGGGGTGTGAGGTATGATACCTGAAAACCCTGACTTACACAAGTGATTTTCTAAATTTATATGAAAACTATGGTTTACATAGACGATATTTGTAAGTTGAAAACATGTAAAATATGTCCGTAGAGTTATCCTGGAAACCCTAAAGAGCTACATACGTTACTTGAATTTCTCCCATAAGCCCTTAACAAACTTCTAAGTCTCGGAAATTATTTTTCTCATAAGAATTCCATACTTCTAAAATCTGTGACTGACAAAATTTACCTGAAAACCCTGGCTTACAGACACGATATTTTGCACAGAAAAAAAAAATTACCTGTGCGTCTTACACCGCACAGGGGTCCTCCGCCCAAAAAAAAAAAAAATTACCTGTGCGTCTTACACCGCACAGGGGTCCTCCGCCCAAAAAAAAAAAAATTACCTGTGCGTCTTACACCGCACAGGGGTCCTCCGCCCCCAAAAAAAAAATGACCTGTGCGTCTTCCTCCCTACTACTGTTGTCATGGTAACACACCCCATCACCCACGTTGTCATGGTAACACACCATCACCCACGTTGTCATGGTAACACCCCATCACCCACGTTGTCATGGTAACACACCCCATCACCCACGTTGTCATGGTAACACCCCATCACCCACGTTGTCATGGTAACACACCCCATCACCCACGTTGTCATGGTAACACCTCATCACCCACGTTGTCATGGTAACACCCCATCACCCACGTTGTCATGGTAACACCTCATCACCCACGTTGTCATGGTAACACACCCCATCACCCACGTTGTCATGGTAACACTCCATCACCCACGTTGTCATGGTAACACCCCATCACCCACGTTGTCATGGTAACACTCCATCACCCACGTTGTCATGGTAACAGCTTGTTGTGACAAAGAATATCATTGTAACATAATGTTCTTTGTCTTCCAAATCATAAGTATTACGAGTTACATACATAAATAATATATATTTTGCGCGAGAGAGTCGCTGACGACGGAACCTTTGCGGCGACGGGTTGTGTAGTGGAGAAAACTTTTCTTATATACCGCTCACGTTATGGTGAGCCCTCTGACGTCACCTTAGGCGCCTGGCCTCCACCTGGGGCGCTTCGGCACGCGGTGTGTGTGTGTGTGTGTGTGTGTGTGTGTACTCACCTAGTTGTACTCACCTAGTTGTGTCTGCAGGATCGAGCATTGACTCTTGGATCCCGCCTTTCGAGCATCGGTTGTTTACAGCAATGACTCCTGTCCTATTTCCCTATCACACCTGGTTTTAAAATTATGAACAGTATTTGCTTCCACAACCTGTTCCTGAAGTGCATTCCATTTCCCCACTACTCTCACGCTAAAAGAAAACTTCCTAACATCTCTGTGACTCATCTGAGTTTCAAGCTTCCATCCATGTCCTCTCGTTCTGTTACTATTCCGTGTGAACATTTCGTCTATGTCCACTCTGTCAATCCCTCTGAGTATCTTATACGTTCCTATCATGTCCCCCCTTCTTCTTTCTAGTGTCGTAAGGCACAGTTCCCTCAGGCGCTCCTCATACCCCATCCCTCGTAGCTCTGGGACGAGTCTCGTTGCAAACCTCTGAACCTTTTCCAGTTTCATTATATGCTTCTTCAGATGGGGACTCCATGATGAGGCGGCATACGCTAAGACTGGCCTCACGTAGGCAGTGTAAAGCGCCCTAAATGCCTCCTTACTTAGGTTTCTGAATGATGTTCTAACTTTTGCCAGTGTAGAGTACGCTGCTGTCGTTATCCTATTAATATGTGCCTCAGGAGATAGATTAGGTGTTACGTCCACCCCCAGATCTCTTTCACGCGTCGTTACAGGTAGGCTGTTCCCCTTCATTGTGTACTGTCCCTTTGGTCTCCTATCTCCTAGTCCCATTTCCATAACTTTACATTTGCTCGTGTTGAATTCTAGTAGCCATTTCTCTGACCATCTCTGCAATCTGTTCAGGTCCTCTTGGAGGATCCTGCAATCCTCATCTGTCACAACTCTTCTCATCAACTTTGCATCATCCGCAAACATCGACATGTAGGACTCTACGCCTGTAAACATGTCGTTAACATATACAAGAAATAGAATTGGTCCCAGCACCGATTCTTGTGGTACTCCACTTGTTACTGTTCGCCAGTCCGACTTCTCGCCCCTTACCGTAACTCTTTGGCTCCTTCCTGTTAGGTAGTTCCTTATCCATGCTAGGACCTTTCCCCCCACCCCCGCCTGCCTCTCGAGCTTGAACAGCAGTCTCATGTGCGGTACTGTATCAAAGGCTTTTTGGCAGTCCAGAAATATGCAGTCTGCCCAACCATCTCTGTTCTGTCTAATCCTCGTTATTTTATCATAGAATTCCAGAAGGTTTGTTAGGCACGATTTCCCTGTCCAGAACCCATGTTGATGTTTGTTCACAAACCTAATGTTCTCCAGGTGTGCAACCAGTCGTAGCCTAATTATTCTTTCCAGTATTTTACAGGGGATGCTTGTCAGTGATACAGGTCTATAGTTAAGTGCCTCCTCCCTATCACCTTTCTTGAAGATCGGCACGACATTTGCCTTCTTCCAGCAACTGGGCAATTCTCCTGACATAAGTGACTCATTAAAGATCATTGCCAGAGGCACGCTGAGGGCCTGTGCTGCTTCTTTTAGTATCCATGGTGATACTTTGTCTGGTCCAACTGCTTTAGTTGCATCTAGAGTTGTCAACTGTTTCATTACCTCCTCTGCTGTCACCTCTATATCTGATAGTCTTTCATCTAGGGTAACCCCTTCCAACAATGGGAGCTGCTCAGGCTCGGTAGTGAACACTCCATGGAAACTGGCATTCAGTGCCTCGCAGATTTCCTTGTCACTTTCTGTATATGCCCCCTCTGTCTTCCTTAGTCTTGTCACTTGGTCGTTCACCGACATTTTTCTTCTTATATGACTGTGTAGTAACTTAGGTTGTTTTTTCGCTTTGATTGCAATATCGTTCTCATAGTCCCTTTCCGATGTTCGTCTTATGTTAATGTAATCGTTCCTAGCTCTGTTGTATCTGCTTCTGTTGTCCTCTGTTCTTTGTCTTCTGTACTTCCTCCACTCCCGCCTGCTGGCCATTTTTGCTTCCTGACACTGTCTATTAAACCATGGGTTATTATATTCCTTCTTATTTTTTCCCTTTACCGTTGGTATAAATCTCTCTCTTCGGCCTCCTGGCATTTCTGTATGACTAGGTCCATCATATCTTGGACTGTTTTTCCTCTAATTTCTTCCTCCCACTGCACTTCACCCAGATAGTCCCTTATCCTCATATAGTCCCCTTTCCTGTAGTCAGCTCTCCTTTCCCAGATCTCTTGTCCCATGGTCATAAGTTTGAATTCCATCATGTAGTCAAAGACTAGGACACAATGGTCACTGGCCCCTAGAGGTATTTCATGCTCTAAATTCTCGATATCTTCTACTTTCTGGGTAAAAATCAGGTCTAATAGGCTCGGTGCATCTCCTCCTCTTTCCCTTGTGTCTTCCTTCACATGTTGTGTCAGGAAATTCCTGTCTATAACATCTACTAATTTTGCTCCCCACGTTTCGTCCCCTCCATGGGGATACCTTGATTCCCAATTTATCTCTCCATGATTTAGGTCCCCCATGATCAGCAGCTTCGCTCTCATTCTGTGGGCTAGTGTTGCTGCCTTCTGCAGTTCATCTATACATGCTTTGTTGTTGTCATCATACTCCTGCCTGGGTCTTCTACTGTTTGGTGGGGGATTGTAGATTACCAAGATCACAATCTTCCTCCCATCTACTGTCAGAGTTCCATGTATGAAGCTTGTGCACTCATTGGTAACTCGATTTCCCAGGTCTTCAAACTTCCATTTCCGCTTTATTAGGAGTGCTACTCCCCCTCCCTGTCTCTGTGTCCTCTCTTTTCGTATCACCTGGTACCCTTCAGGAAAGATTGCATCTGAGATCATGTCATTAATTTTAGTTTCCACAATTGCAACTATGTCAGGATCTGCTTCACTCACTCTTTCTTTTATCTCTTCTGCTTTATTAGATACCCCATCAGCATTGGTGTACCAAACCTTGAGATTCTTCATGGAAACTCTTGTACCAGAGTTCTCCCTTTCTCTGGGGGTCTGGGGGATCTGGGGGATGTCTGGGGAGTGACTGGGGGGCAGGGGGGGATCTGGGGGATCTGGGGGGTGTCTGGGGGATGACTGGGGGCGTGGAGGGTCCGGGGGATGTCCGGGGGGATCCGGGGGGTGTCTGGGGGGGTCCGGGGGGTGTATGGGGGGTGAAAGAGTTCAGGAGGGGTGCTTGGGGGGCTACTTGGGGCTGGGCTTCTAGGAAGGTAGGTAGGAGGGCCTGGGTAGGTAGGTCTGAAGTAGGAAGGGCATACTGGGTCTGAAGATAAGGGAGGGCATAGATGGGTTGGGAGATAGAGTAAGGTTGGGAGTCAGATAGAGGTTGAGAGGTTGGGAGGGGGAAGGATAGAGGGGGTGGGGGGAACCTCCCACCCCCCCTCGCAAGGGTGGGGGGTCACATGGAAGGAGAGGGGATGAGGAGGGGCGAGGGCTAGGTAGGCTTTGGGTGTTGAGGGGATGAGGGCTCGGTGGGTTCTTGGGGTTGAGGGGATGAGGGCTGGATGGGTTTTGGGGGTTGAGGGGATGAGGGCTGGGTGGGTTTTTGGGGTTGAGGGGATGAGGGCTGGACGGGTTTTGGGGGTTGAGGTGATGAGGGGGTCCTTGGAATGTGGGATGAATTTGACTCCAGTGGGGTCAGAGGGGTCAAGGGATGTGTTGGGGAGATAAGCAGGGGCGGCTGATTTGGGGAAGGGGTGACCTGAGAAGCAAGTGTGAGCTGGTTAGTATGGGGTGGATTAGCACTGGGGTGTGTAGCTGCGCTCAAATGGGAAGAGTTGTATTGTTGTTTGCTTGCTCTGTGGGCAATCTGTTCCTCCTTCATCATGAATTTGTCAATATATACGTTGTAGTAATTTTCGCTACCTCTGAGTAGGTGTTTGTTATGCAGTATGTAATCCACTGCCTCTTCGTTAGTGAACTGTACCAGGACAGGTCGTTTCCTGTTACAGTTGTATGGTCCAATGCGTCGTTGAACTTGCACCTCACTCCCTGCCATCTGGGCTCTCATGTCTCTCAAGATCCCCTGTAGCTCCAAATCCTCAATCTCCATCCTTTCCTGCCTCGATGGTGCCCTGACTTCAAGTAATCCATGGATTATGACTGTCCTCTTTCTCAGTTCAGGGTCATGCTGGTGACCCTCTCCCTGGCTGACCTCCACCCCTCCTACAACCGCTACTCCACCTACTACTACTCCCCCTTCCCCTGCCAAGCTTCCCTTATTCCTGCCAAATTCATTAGTAAGCCTAGATATTTCTCCTTGCCATTCTACCCTGCTCTTCGTGATTTCCTCTTGAATATAATCCATAAACTCTTGTTTGAGTCTTTGAACCTCGCCCTGTATCTTATTAAAGACTTCACTTTTAATCCCCTGGATTAGATCACCTATCCAAACATCCCTCTTCTCTACAAATTTCCCAATCATCTTCTCCACAAACCTATCTTCTTCCTCAATCATAATACTGTTGGACCTAGACCCCCTTCCTGACCTAGTCATTGCTATAATGCAACCTTACCCACAGGGGTTCCAAGTATCTTACCGTCCTGCTAAAACAATAGGTGAGTGAATCTCCAAGCGTCGTCCCACATGGTGGTAGAAGGGTTGCTGCCGGAGGTGAGGTCACGCGGTCAGAGGCCGGTGAGGTCTGCTTCCACACTGCACACTGCCACAGTACTTCCTCAACTATTTTGAATTACGCTATTTAAACTGTTTTTCTTCACTACCTTATGGCTTTGGTCAAAACCCAAGGTTTTTCATTCACTTGTACACACTTTTTCACTTCGAAGTTGCCTGATTACCCCTCCCACTCCACTAGTGAACCAGGAGCTCCCAACCCCACGTCCACCCAACACGATGGTCACAAGACAAGATGTGTGTGTGTGTGTGTGTATGTGTGTGTGTGTGTGTGTGTGTGTGTGTGTGTACTCACCTAGTTGTACTCACGTAGTTGTGCTTGCGAGGGTTAAGCTCTGGCTCTTTGGTCCCGCCTCTCAACTGTCAATCAACGGGTGTACAGGTTCCTGAGCCTATTGGGCTCTATCATATCTACACTTGAAACTGTGTATGGAGTCAGCCTCCACCACATCACTTCCTAATGCATTCCATTTGTCAACCACTCTGACACTAAAAAAGTTCTTTCTAATATCTCTGTGGCTCATTTGGGCACTCAGTTTCCACCTGTGTCCCCTAGTGCGTGTGCCCCTTGTGTTAAACAGCCTGTCTTTATCAACTCTGTCAATTTCCTTGAGGATCTTGAATGTGGTGATCATTTCCCCCCTAACTCTTCTGTCTTCCAACGAAGTGAGGTTTAATTCCCGTTGTCTCTCCTCGTAGCTCATACCTCTCAGCTCGGGTACTAGTCTGGTGGCAAACCTTTGAACCTTTTCCATTTTAGTCTTATGCTTGACTAGATATGGACTCCATGCTGGTGCCGCATACTCCAGGATTGGTCTGACATATGTGGTATATAATGTTCTGAAAGATTCCTTACACAAGTTTCTAAAGGCCGTTCTTATGTTAGCCAACCTGGCATATGCTGCTGCTGTTATCCTCTTGATATGAGCATCAGGGGACAGGTCTGGCGTAATATCAACCCCCAGGTCTTTCTCTCTCTCGGACTCTTGAAGTATTTCATCTCCCAAGTGATACCTTGTATCTGGTCATCTGCTTCCTACCCCTATCTTCATTACATTACATTTGCTTGGATTAAACTCTAACAGCCATTTGTTCGACCATTCCTGCAGCTTGTCCAGGTCTTCTTGAAGCCTCAAGCTGTCCTCCTCTGTCTTAATCCTTCTCATAATTTTGGCGTCGTCAGCAAACATTGAGAGGAATGAGTCTATACCCTCTGGGAGATCATTTACGTATATCAGAAACAGGATAGGTCCAAGTACAGAGCCCTGTGGGACTCCACGTGGTGACTTCACGCCAGTCTGAAGTATCACCCCTCACTGTAACTCTCTGCTTCCTATTGTTTAGGTACTCCCTTATCCACTGGAGCGCCCTACCAGTTACTCCTGCCTGTTTCTCTAGCTTATGCATCAACCTTTTATGGGGTACTGTGTCAAAGGCTTTCCGACAGTCCAAAAAAATGCAGTCCGCCCACCCTTCTCTTTCTTGTTTAATCTTTGTCACCTGATCGTAGAATTCTTTCAATCCTGTAAGGCAAGACTTACCCTCCCTGAACCCATGTTGATGGGTTGTCACGAAGTCTCTTCTCTCCAGATGTGTTACTAGGTTTTTTCTCACAATCTTCTCCATCACCTTGCATGGTATACAAGTTAAGGACACTGGCCTGTAGTTCAGTGCCTCTTGTCTGTCACCCTTTTTGTATATTGGGACCACATTAGCCGTCTTCCATATTTCTGGTAGGTCCCCCGTTTCCAGTGACCTACTATACACTATGGAGAGTAGTAGGCAAAGTGCTCCTGCACACTCTTTCAATACCCATGGCGAGATTCCATCCGGCCCAACAGCTTTTCTCACATCCAGCTCCAATAGGTGCTTCTTGTCCTCATCTCTTGTAATTTCGAACCTATCCAAGGTCACCTGGTTTGCTGCCACCTCTTCTAGCGCCGCGACATCTCCCTGTTCTATTGTAAAGACCTCCTGGAACCTTTTGTTGAGTTCTTCACACACCTCTTTGTCATTCTCTGTGTACCTGTCCTCGCCCACCCTAAGTTTCATCACCTGTTCCTTCACTGTTGTCTTCCTCCTGATGTGACTGTGTAGTAGCTTGGGTTCGGTCTTGGCTTTATTAGCTATATCATTTTTATACCTTTTCTCAGCTGCTCTTCTCACACTGACATACTCGTTCCTGGTTCTCTGGTATCTCTCTCTACTTTCTGGTGTTCTGTTATTACGGAAGTTCCTCCATGCCCTTTTGTTTTGCTCCTTTGCTTTCATACATTCCTTATTAAACCACGGATTCTTCCTTTGCTTCTCTGTTTTTTCCTGTCGGGCTGGGACAAACCTGCTTACAGCCTCCTGACATTTTTGGGTGACATAGTCCATCATGTCTTGTACGGACTTGGTTCCGAGTTCTGTGTCCCAATGTATATCCCATAGGAATTTATTCATTTCCTCATAGTTTCCCTTTCGGTACGCCAGCCCTTTGGTTCCCAGTTCTTTTTTGGGGGTGATAATTCCCAGCTCAACCAGGTACTCAAAGCTCAATACACTGTGATCACTCATTCCCAAGGGGGCTTCCAACTTAACTTCCCTTATATCCGACTCATTTAGGGTAAATATCAGATCAAGCAAGGCTGGTTCATCCCCTCCTCTCATTCTTGTCGGTCCCTTGACGTGTTTACCTAGAAAGTTTCTTGTTGCCACATCCAGCAGCTTAGCTCTCCATGTGTCTGGGCCTCCATGTGGGTCTCTGTTCCCCCAATCTATCTTCCCATGGTTGAAGTCTCCCATGATTAGAAGTCTGGATCCGTTCCTGCTAGCCACAGAAGCTGCTCTCTCTATTATATTGATGGTGGCCAAGTTGTTTCTATCATATTCCTGTCTGGGTCTTCTGTCATTTGGTGGGGGGTTATATATGACTACTATTATAATTTTCTGTCCTCCAGTTGCTATGGTGCCTGAAATGTAGTCACTGATACCTTCACAGTTCTGAATTACCATATCTTCGAAACTCCAACCTTCTCTTAGTAGCAGAGCTACACCACCTCCTCCTCTCCCTTCTCTCTCTTTCCTCACTACATAGTAGCCCTGTGGAAACACTGCGTTTGTTATGGTTTTCGTTAACTTTGTTTCTGTGAGTGCTATTATGTCTGGGTTTTCTTCTAGTGCCCATTCTCCAAGTTCACTTGTTTTATTTGAAATCCCATCTATGTTAGTGTACATCGCCTTGAAGCTCACTTTCTTCTGTTCATTTTCATGTCCCCTTCTTGGCAAGCATTCTGCTGGTGGGAAAAGCTGTTCCCTGGGAGAGAAGATCTGTGTGTGGTTTGCAGGGTCTCAGAGGATTTTGGGGTGGTGGGTGGGGGTGAAGGGAAGGGGGGGACAGGTAGGGTGTGGGTTAAGGAGGTAGGGGAGGACATGGAGGATACGCAGTGAAGGGGGAGGAGGGATAGGGAGGGTATGGGATGAAGGGGGAGGGGGAAAAAGGTGGGAGGGGGGACATGATGGGAATGGGGAAGGGGTGTCAGGGTCAGAATGGGGTGGGGTGGGAGGGAGGGTTGAGTGGGGGCAGGTAGGGTGAGGGGAAGGGAGGGTTTCTATGCAGAGGGGGGTGGTGGTGTGGCCCCCCCCCCCTCTGGTGTTGCTGGGATGCTGGTTTTGGGGCTCCTTTTGTCTCTGGGACTGTTGTGTTGAGGGCTGTGATTTCCTGGTTTGCTCCTCTCTCCCTGCGCTTCCTCCTTGCCTCTGCTGCCCTGGCTCTCTCCTCCTTCGTCCTGTCCCTCTGCAGGAATACTTTTTTGTATCCCTCCATATGCTGCATACGACTCTTCCTTTTGAGAATGCCCTCCTTTGTGGTTTCGTTTGTAAACACCACCTTTACAAGTCGGTTTCTGTCCTTGTTGTACCAGCCCAACCTGAAAACCTTCTCTATGTTATGTACAGCCCCTTCCATCTGTAACCCCTTCAGTAGCCCATGTACTGCCTCTCTATCCTTGCCATTCCATTCTTGCCTGTTCGATCCTTCCTGTTCTCTACACACACACACACACACACACACACACACACACACACACAATTGATGCCAAAATTATGAGAAAATTATGGATTAAGACAGAGGAGGACTGCTTGAGGCTTCAAGAAGACCTAGACAAGCTGAAGGAATGGTCGAACAAGTGGTTGTTAGAAGTTAACCCAAGCAAATGTAATGTAATGAAGATAGGGGTAGGAAGCAGGAGACCAGATACAAGGTATCATTTGGGAAATGAGATACTTCAGGAGTCAGAGAAAGAAAAAGACTTGGGGGTTGATATCACGCCAGACCTGTCTCCTGCAGCCCATATCAAGAGGATAACATCAGCAGCATATGCCAGGTTGGCTAACATAAGAACGGCCTTTAGAAATTTGTGTAAAGAATCATTGAGAACTTTGTATACCACATATGTCAGACCAATCCTGTAGTATGCAGCCCCAGCATGGAGTTCATATCTAGTCAAGGATAAGACTAAACTGGAAAAGGTTCAAAGGTTTGCCACCAGACTAGTACCCGAGCTGAGAGGTATGAGCTACGAGGAGAGACAACGGGAATTAAACCTCACTTCGCTGGAAGACAGAAGAGTTAGGGGGGGACATGATCACCACATTCAAGATTCTCAAAGGAATTGAGAGGGTAGATCAAGACAGGCTATTTAACACAAGGGGGCACACGCACTAGGGGACACAGGTGGAAACTGAGTGCCCAAATGAGCCACAGAGATATTAGAAAGAACTTTTTTAGTGTCAGAGTGATTGACAAATGGAATGCTTTAGGAGGTGATGTGGTGGAGGCTGACTCCATACACAGTTTCAAGTGTAGATATGATAGAGCCCAATAAGCTCAGGAACCTGTACACCTGTTGATTGACGGTTGAGAGGCGGGACCAAAGAGCCAGAGCTCAACCCCCGCAAGCACAATTAGGTGAGCACACGCACACACACACACACACACACACACACACACACACACACACACACACAGTTCAGTTCAGTTCTGGAGAGAGTCACACGTGGTGTCCGTAGGGTCCGCGAATAACATCAATTATCTCGAGACATTGAAGGGTCACCGAGACAAGAAACATAGTTTTTTGTCACAGAAGTGTACGCAAACGCAGTGATCAAGTGTATAGTGAGCTCCTACAGCGGTAGAGCAATTAAGAAACAAAAATAAGGCCGAGTGGCAAGATCAGTGTGTACCGTTGGGACAGCCTAGCCACCCAGCCTAGCAGGACCTACGTTTTGTTTGCTGAGTAATGTGTTGTGAAGCGGATTGTAGCATACTTAGTGACTGATCCCCCAAAGTGTGTGCACCGTGTAGGATAGTATGCTAAGTGCACATAGTGGTGACGACCAGTGAGGAAGATAGGAACGAATGTTACCAGGAGCACGTGGAGACAACAGTAGCACGTGGAGACAACAGTAGCACGTGGAGACAACATTGATACCAGAGAGAGGAGAGGGCAAGCGACCAACCCCGTCATAAGGACATCTCTTCAAACTCACCTAGGCGTGCTTGCTCGGGGTGAGCTGACGGTAGGTACCCCTCTCTAGGTCATCAATAAGGTGTACAGAGTGACTTAAAATACCTAATTTAAAGTAGGTCTCAATATCTCAAATATACAACTCCGTGGCTCACTTGGGTGGGGCTTGACACATGATACCCTGGTGACCGCTCACCATCTCACCCCTCACCTTCCCACGCCTTACACTGCCCCAAGACACCCCCCTACCCCTCCCCCTATACACAAACACCCCCGCACCCAACACACACACACACACACACACACACACACACACACACACACTGTGTGAGAAGGGACTTCGTGACAAATCGCCAACATGGATTCAGGGAGGGTAAATCTTGCCTTACAGGCTTGATAGAATTCTACGATCAGGTGACACAGATTAAGCAAGAAAGAGAGGGCTGGGCGGACTGCATTTTCTTGGATTGTCGGAAAGCCTTTGACACAGTACCGCATAAGAGGCTGGTACATAAGCTGGAGAGACAGGCAGGTGTAGCTGGTAAGGTGCTCCAGTGGATAAGGGAGTATCTAAGCAATAGGAAGCAGAGAGTTACGGTGAGGGGTGAGACCTCCGATTGGCGTGAAGTCACCAGTGGAGTCCCACAGGGCTCTGTACTCGGTCCTATCTTGTTTCTGATATATGTAAATGATCTCCCGGAGGGTATCGATTCATTTCTCTCAATGTTTGCGGACGATGCTAAAATTATGAGAAGGATTAAAACAGAAGAGGACTGTTTGAGGCTTCAAGAAGACCTAGACAAGCTGAAGGAATGGTCGAACAAATGGTTGTTAGAGTTTAACCCAACCAAATGTAATGTAATGAAGATAGGTGTAGGGAGCAGGAGGCCAGATACAAGGTATCATCTGGGAGAGGAAATTCTTCAGGAGTCAGAGAAGGAAAAAGACTTGGGGGTTGATATCACGCCAGACCTGTCTCCTGCAGCACATATCAAGCGGATAACATCAGCGGCATATGCCAGGCTGGCCAACATACGAACGGCATTCAGAAACTTGTGTAAAGAATCATTCAGAACTTTGTATACCACATATGTCAGGCCAATCCTGGAGTATGCAGCCCCAGCATGGAGTCCATATCTAGTCAAGGATAAGACTAAACTGGAAAAGGTTCAAAGGTTTGCCACCAGACTAGTACCCGAGCTGAGAGGTATGAGCTACGAGGAGAGACTCCGGGAATTAAACCTCACTTCGCTGGAAGAAAGAAGAGTTAGGGGGGACATGATCACCACATTCAAGATTCTGAAGGGGATTGATAGGGTAGATAAAGACAGTCTATTTAACACAAGGGGAACACGCACAAGGGGACACAGGTGGAAACTGAGTGCCCAAATGAGCCACAGAGATATTAGAAAGAACTTTTTTAGTGTCAGAGTGGTTGACAAATGGAATGCATTAGGAAGTGATGTGGTGGAGGCTGACTCCATACACAGTTTCAAGTGTAGATATGACAGAGCCCGATAGGCTCATGAATCTGTACACCTGTTGATTGACGGTTGAGAGGCGGGACCAAAGAGCCAGAGCTCAACCCCCGCAAACACAACTAGGTGAGTACAACTAGGTGAGTACACACACACACACACACACACACACACACACACACACACACACACACACACACACACACACATACGCACACACGCACACACGCACACGCACACACGCACACACACACAACCTCTCTCTGTACCCTCCCGCACTAACCAACCCCCACACACCCTCTCCATCCCCCTCCCTCACTTCCACCTTCCACCTCTCCCCATATACTCACACACCTCCTCTCTCTCTCTCTCTCTCTCCCCCCCCCCTCTCTCTCTCTCTCTCTCTCTCTCCCCCCCCCCCTCTCTCTCTCTCTCTCTCTCTCTCTCTCTCTCTCTCTCTCTCTCTCTCTCTCTCTCTCTCTCTCTCTCTCTCTCTCTCTCTCTCTCTCTCTCTCACACACACACACACTCATAGGGAAATCATGGAAGGGAGACGAACTCTGACTGCCAAACGCAGGACATTCACAACTGGAACAAACACAGAGGAAGGGATGGAACAGGAAGCCTGGATGAAGGAAGTACTCCAGCAAATGCGGAATGAATTCAGTGAAGGACTGAGGGTAATGAGGGAGACAGTAGCCAACCTGCAAGATGATTTAAGGGCAGCAAAGGAGGAGATAAGATACCTAAAGGAGACTCTTCCACAATACCAGGCGCAAACCGTACCCCATGGAGATGGGAATCCTACTGTGGAGGGGACCACCACAACCCATATCTCATTTGCTGAACTGCTTAAAAAGAGCCCTGAAGCTAGGTCTGCAGTTAAGGAAGTTGCCATGGAAGTGGCTTCCTCTCAGGAAGCAGCTAGATGTACTAGCCGGCTGATAGAGAGAAATAGAGCAGTAGTAGTAGCAGGCATTAAAGAACAAACAGGGACCAGACCAAAGGAGCGGAGAGACAAGGACAAAAAATGATTAAAGAGATCCTTAAAGAGGTAAGGATGGAGGGAGCTGAGCGAAATGTTGAAAAGGTTTTCAGGCTTGGAAAGTACAACAAGGACTGAGACAGAATGATAAAGGTGGTTTTCATGAGGGAAATCGCGAAAGAGGAACTGCTAGCAAGGAAGTGTTGTCTAAAAGGTGTAGAGAAGTTCAAGAAAATATTCCTGCAGAGGGATATGACAAGGGAAGAGAGAATACAGACAGCAGACGCGAGGAAGGAGCGCAGGGAGAGAGAAGGAAATCAGAGTACCACAACCCAGAACCCTACAATCCCAGAGGGAAGTGGAGAACCCTCCTCAAACAGTGCAACAGCCACAGGGATTGGGGCACCACCCCCACATTCTACCCAACCGACACCCAACCTGCCCCATCCCCTGTAAGCCCCTCACTAAGTACCCACCTAGGGCACCCTCCCCCCACCCACCCCCCTCCCCCCACTCACCCCCCTTCTCCCCCTCACCCCTCTCCCTAGGACCTCCCTTCTCCCCCATCCCCCATGCCCTCCCTTCTCTCACATGCCTTCCCGTCTCTCCCACCCCCATGCCCTCCCTTCCCCCCCTCCCCCCTAAGCCCCCCACTCTCCCCCACCCACCTAAGTCTTCCCCTCTCCCCCACTCCCCTAAACCCTCCCCTCTTCCTCACCCACCTCAGCCCTCCCTTTTCCCCCACGCCCCCCAAGCCCTCCACCCTTTTCTCTCCCCCCAAGCCCCCCCATCTCCCCTATCCCCCACAGCCTCTCCTCCCCCCATGCTTCCCCAACCCTCCCTCTCTTACCCACCCCCTGTACCCTCCCCCTCTTATCCACCCCGTGTACCCTCCCCCTCTTATCCACCCCCTGTACCCTCCCCCTCTTATCCACCTCCTGTACCCTCCCCCTCTCCCCCACCACCCCAAGCCCTCCCTCCTCCACCAATCCCCCCGTGCCAGGTCCCCCCAGCTCTCACTCACCCCAGATCCCAAACGTCCCCCCCAGAAAAGAAGCAGAAGAGAGTCAGTTTCAGGGTGATGTACTCGAACATAGATGGGATCACAAGCAAGACAAGTGAACTAAGGGAAAGAGCACAAGAAGTTAACCCAGATGTAATCGGACTCACTGAAACAAAACTCTCTGGAATCATAACGAATGCCGTGTTTCCCCAGGAGTACACAGTAATAAGGAAAGAGAGGGAAGGTAGGGGAGGAGGCGGAGTGGCCCTACTCATGAGAAGGGAATGGAGTTTTAAGGAGATGGCCATCCCAGGCTGTGAGGAGTTCAGAGACTACATAGCAGGCACCATAACAATGGGAGGACCAAGAATAGTAGTAGCAGCAATATACAACCCTCCACCAAATGACAGGAGACCCAGTCAAGAGTATGAAAACAACAACAAGGCAGTTAACACTATAATTGAGAGGGCAGTCTCTGCTGCCTGTAGAAATAGATCCCACCTGCTCATCATGGGCGACTTCAATCACGGAAAGATTGACTGGGAGAACAAGGAACCGCATGGAGGCGACGATACGTGGAGAGCCAAACTATTGGAGGTGGTGACAAGCAACTTTTTAACCCAGCATGTCGGAGAACCCACAAGGATGAGAGGCAATGACGAACCAGCGAGACTCGACCTAGTCTTCACTCTGAACGACTCCGACATAAGAGAAATCGGTTTTGAGGACCCAGTAGGAATGAGCGACCACAGTGTACTGGTGTTTGAGTACTTGATTGAAGAAGGGTTATTGAACTCGAGGAGAGATACCGAAACCAAAAGGTTAGCATACCGAAAAGGAAACTATGAGGGGATAAGAAAATTCCTAACAGATATAGCATGGGAAACAGAGCTCAGGGAAAAGACGGCCCAAGATATGATGGATTACATCACGCAGAAGTGCAAGGACGCAGCAAACAAGTTTGTCCCAGTCCAAAAGGAAAACAGAGAAATGAAGATGAGAAACCCATGGTTTAATCAGAGATGTAGGCTAGCTAAGCAGCAAAGTAAAAGGGCATGGAGAAACTATAGGAATAACAGGACACTGGAGAGCAGAGAAAGATACCAGAATGCCAGGAATGAATATGTCAGGATGAGAAGAGAGGCAGAAAGACAATACGAAAATGACATCGCAAGCAAGGCAAAGACTCAGCCTAAATTGTTGCATAGCCACATTAGGAGAAAAACAACAGTAAAGGAACAGGTTATGAGATTAAGGATAGGGGCGGAAGGATTCACTACAAATGGCAAGAAAGTGTGTGAGGAATTGAATAAGAAATTCCAGGAGGTCTTCACCTTAGAGCAAGGAGAAATTCCAGAGGTAAGTGAGGGAATAGCTAACCAGGAACCACTGGAAGAGTTTGAGATTACCAGTGGGGAAGTAAGGAAGTGTTTACTAGAGTTGGACGTGACGAAGGCTATAGGCCCAGATGGAATCTCCCCTTGGGTTCTAAAGGAAGGAGCAAGAGAACTGTGCCTACCACTCTCCATAGTGTATAACAAATCACTGGCAACAAGGGAACTGCCAGATATTTGGAAAGCAGCTAACGTAGTCCCGATATACAAGAAAGGGGATAGACAGGAGGCACTGAACTACAGGCCAGTGTCCCTAACCTGCATACCATGCAAGCTGATGGAGAAGATTGTGCGAAGAAAGCTAGTGGAACATCTGGAGCGAAAGAACTTTGTAACACAGCATCAACATGGGTTCAGGGATGGCAGGTCCTGCCTCACAGGGTTACTTGAATTCTACGACCAGGCAACAAAAATAAGGCAAGAAAGAGAAGGGTGGGCAGACTGCATATTTTTGGATTGTCAGAAAGCCTTTGATACAGTGCCACACAAGAGGCTAGTGCGAAAGTTGGAGATGCAGGCTGGAGTGAGAGGGAAGGTACTCCGGTGGATAGAAGAGTACCTAAGCAACAGGAGACAACGAGTCTGTGTGAGGGGTGAGGTCTCAGATTGGCGAGACGTCACAAGTGGAGTCCCGCAGGGGTCAGTCCTTGGACCTATACTGTTTCTGATATATGTAAATGATCTCCCAGAGGGTATAGATTCGTTCCTCTCAATGTTTGCCGACGATGCAAAAATTATGAGGAGGATTGAAACAGAGGATGATAGTAGGAGGCTACAAGATGACCTGGATAGACTAAGTGAATGGTCCAACAAATGGCTGTTGAAGTTCAACCCGAGTAAATGCAAAGTAATGAAACTAGGCAGTGGAAACAGGAGGCCAGGCACAGGATACAGAATAGGAGATGAAGTACTTAATGAAACAGAGAGAGAGAAAGATCTAGGAGTTGATATCACACCAAACCTGTCTCCTGAAGCCCACATAAAGAGAATAACGTCTGCGGCATATGCGAGGCTGGCTAACATCAGAACGGCGTTCAGGAACCTGTGTAAGGAATCATTCAGAATCTTGTACACCACATATGTAAGACCAATCCTGGAGTATGCGGCCCCAGCATGGAGCCCGTACCTTGTCAAGCACAAGACGAAGCTGGAAAAAGTCCAAAGGTATGCTACTAGACTAGTCCCAGAACTAAGAGGCATGAGTTATGAGGAAAGGCTGCGGGAAATGCACCTTACGACACTGGAAGACAGAAGAGTAAGGGGGGACATGATCACAACCTACAAAATCCTCAGGGGAATCGACCGGGTAAACAAGGATGAACTATTCAACACTGGTGGGACGCGAACAAGGGGACACAGGTGGAAGCTGAGTACCCAAATGAGCCAGAGACATTAGAAAGAACTTTTTCAGTGTCAGAGTAGTTAGTAAATGGAATGCATTAGGAAGTGATGTGGTGGAGGCTGACTCCATACACAGTTTCAAATGTAGATATGATAGAGCCCAATAGGCTCAGGAACCTGTACACCAGTTGATTGACGGTTGAGAGGCGGGACCAAAGAGCCAGAGCTCAACCCCCGCAAGCACAATTAGGTGAGTACAATTAGGTGAGTACACACGAGTTCTGCGCGCTGTCCACTCAGCTACCAGACCCCTACCAGTGTGCGTGCGTGCGTGCTGGCGCGCGCCAGCAATTGAGCGTCAGAACCAATAAAACCAGCAACAGGAAGAGCTCTTCAATACCCCGAGTGATATGATATAACGAGGACCCGACTCCACTAAGGTATTAACACACTCTCTCTCTCTGAAACACACGTCACAATACAGCCTCCTGTGCTGGTAGTACTTTTAGTAACCATGACGACCATAGTACATATATAACGACCTACAATGCAATTACAAAGTAGAAATGGGTACTATTGAGGTGGACAGAGCGGAAAACTATTTTTGTTTGCTTGTGTTGCGAAGACAAACTAACCTAACTTTCCTAGGCCTAATAGAGGATATCTGGGGCCTAATATAGTACATATGTCTACTATACTAGGCTTAGGAATATTTAAATTTGTGTTAAGCTAATTTTTTTCCAACTATTTATCTGAATAGTACATAGTTGTACTGTCTAATTGCTTAGTACGGCAATCATTGTACAATGATACACATTGTTACAAAAACTACTGTCTGAGCAGGAGGATGAGTTGTACATTATGGACTAGAGTGACCTTCCTGGAGTACACCACCACTATGACCTTCCTGGAGTACACCACCACTATGACCTTCCTGGAGTACACCACCACTATGACCTTCCTGGAGTACACCACCACTATGACCTTCCTGGAGTACACCACCACTGTGACCTTCCTGGAGTACACCACCACTGTGACCTTCCTGGAGTACACCACCACTATGACCTTCCTGGAGTACACCACCACTGTGACCTTCCTGGAGTACACCACCACTGTGACCTTCCTGGAGTACACCACCACTATGACCTTCCTGGAGTACACCACCACTGTGACCTTCCTGGAGTACACCACCACTGTGACCTTCCTGGAGTACACCACCACTGTGACCTTCCTGGAGTACACCACCACTATGACCTTCCTGGAGTACACCACCACTGTGACCTTCCTGGAGTACACCACCACTGTGACCTTCCTGGAGTTCACCACCACTGTGACCTTCCTGGAGTACACCACCACTGTGACCTTCCTGGAGTACACCACCACTGTGACCTTCCTGGAGTACACCACCACTGTGACCTTCCTGGAGTACACCACCACTGTGACCTTCCTGGAGTACACCACCACTATGACCTGGAGTACATGCCTGCGACAGGTATACAGGCACCAGCATGAGTACCGTTATGCTTGTGTTTGTACCACAAAGATACCGTGAGCGTGTGAGCTACGGTGACTATATATAGGGGACTGGTACAATGGCGTCATGGTGGGTGTATTGTGAGTGATGGGCGGGGCCCGGGGTGGACCGTCCCCCATCCCCGCACCTATTACCCCTTCACATGACACAATGGGACGGGTAAGGAGGCTGTTATATGGTGGTCCTTCGTACCCCAGCCCTCACACACCACCACCCAGCCCTCAAGCCCCTCCACCCAGCCCTCACACACCACCACCCAGCCCTCACACCCCTCCACCCAGCCCTCAAGCCCCTCCACCCAGCCCTCACACACCACCACCCAGCCCTCACACACCACCACCACCACCCAGCCCTCACACACCACCACCCAGCCCTCACACACCACCACCCAGCCCTCACACACCACCACCACCACCCAGCCCTCACACACCACCACCCAGCCCTCACACACCACCACCCAGCCCTCACACACCACCACCACCACCCAGCCCTCACACACCACCACCCAGCCCTCACACACCACCACCACCACCCAGCCCTCACACACCACCACCCAGCCCTCACACACCACCACCCAGCCCTCACACACCACCACCACCACCCAGCCCTCACACACCACCACCCAGCCCTCACACACCACCCCCCAGCCCTCACACACCACCACCCAGCCCTCACACACCACCACCACCACCCAGCCCTCACACACCACCACCACCCCCCAGCCCTCACACACCACCACCACCACCCAGCCCTCACACACCACCACCACCACCCAGCCCTCACACACCACCACCCAGCCCTCACACACCACCACCCAGCCCTCACACACCACCACCCAGCCCTCACACACCACCACCACCACCCAGCCCTCACACACCACCACCACCACCCAGCCCTCACACACCACCACCCAGCCCTCACACACCACCACCACCACCCAGCCCTCACACACCACCACCACCACCCAGCCCTCACACACCACCACCCAGCCCTCACACACCACCACCCAGCCCTCACACACCACCACCACCACCACCACCCAGCCCTCACACACCACCACCCAGCCCTCACACACCACCACCCAGCCCTCACACACCACCACCCAGCCCTCACACACCACCACCCAGCCCTCACACACCACCACCCAGCCCTCACACACCACCACCCAGCCCTCACACACCACCACCCAGCCCTCACACACCACCACCACCACCACCACCCAGCCCTCACACACCACCACCCAGCCCTCACACACCACCACCCAGCCCTCACACACCACCACCACCACCACCACCCAGCCCTCACACACCACCACCCATCCCTCACACACCACCACCACCACCCAGCCCTCACACACCACCACCTAGCCCTCACACACCACCACCCAGCCCTCACACACCACCACCACCACCCAGCCCTCACACACCACCACCACCACCCAGCCCTCACACACCACCACCCAGCCCTCACACACCACCACCCAGCCCTCACACACCACCACCACCACCCAGCCCTCACACACCACCACCCAGCCCTCACACACCACCACCACCACCACCACCCAGCCCTCACACACCACCACCCAGCCCTCACACACCACCACCACCACCCAGCCCTCACACACCACCACCCAGCCCTCACACACCACCACCTAGCCCTCACACACCACCACCCAGCCCTCACACACCACCACCACCACCCAGCCCTCACACACCACCACCCAGCCCTCACACACCACCACCCAGCCCTCACACACCACCACAACCACCCAGCCCTCACACACCACCACCCAGCCCTCACACACCACCACCACCACCCAGCCCTCACACACCACCACCACCACCCAGCCCTCACACACCACCACCACCACCCAGCCCTCACACACCACCACCACCACCCAGCCCTCACACACCACCACCACCACCCAGCCCTCACACACCACCACCCAGCCCTCACACACCACCACCACCACCCAGCCCTCACACACCACCACCCAGCCCTCACACACCACCACCACCACCCAGCCCTCACACACCACCACCCAGCCCTCACACACCACCACCACCACCCAGCCCTCACACACCACCACCACCACCCAGCCCTCACACACCACCACCACCACCCAGCCCTCACACACCACCACCCAGCCCTCACACACCACCACCCAGCCCTCACACACCACCACCCAGCCCTCACACACCACCACCCAGCCCTCACACACCACCACCCAGCCCTCACACACCACCACCACCACCCAGCCCTCACACACCACCACCACCACCCAGCCCTCACACACCACCACCCAGCCCTCACACACCACCACCACCACCCAGCCCTCACACACCACCACCACCACCCAGCCCTCACACACCACCACCCAGCCCTCACACACCACCACCACCACCCAGCCCTCACACACCACCACCCAGCCCTCACACACCACCACCACCACCCAGCCCTCACACACCACCACCCAGCCCTCACACACCACCACCCAGCCCTCACACACCACCACCCAGCCCTCACACCCGACTGTCAACTGTGCATTTATTTAGGTCTGATTGTCAAAGGTTTTAATTTTAGCGTTTATTGACGAAGCTTTCAATCGTGCGGATTATCTTCATTTGTGGAGGTGTTTATGACCCACGTAGAGGTCATGGTGAGTCATGGTGAGTCATGTAGGTCATGGTGAGTCATGCAAGAGGTCATGGTGAGTCATGTAGGTCATGGTGAGTCATGCAGGAGGTCATGGTGAGTCATGTAGGTCATGGTGAGTCATGCAAGAGGTCATGGTGAGTCATGTAGGTCATGGTGAGTCATGCAAGAGGTCATGGTGAGTCATGTAGGTCATGGTGACTTTCTGGAGACAATTGTCCATACACGGCACATAATAAAGAGTAGCTTTATTTAGTGTATGTATGTATGTATGTATATATATACATATATATATATATGTATGTATGTATAGTGTGGAAGCTATACTAAGGAAACAAACATAGGAATGTGCCTCAATGTCAATAATGACTGCCCAGACAGGTACAAGAGGAGTGTTGTCAATGCTTACGTTGACCGTGCTCTCAGCCACAGCTCAGGATGGAAGAAAGTCGATGAAGAACTCTGTAGGGTAAAGCAGGTCCTAGTCAACAATGGCTTCTCCAATGGTTTTGTTGAAGACATTATAAAAGGAAAGGTGAGACGCCATGCAACCTCTGAAGAGTCAACTAACACAGCACATTTACCCCCTATTAGACTATTTTACAGGAACTTCTTTTCGACGGCTCATAAAACGGAGGAAAGGGTCCTGAAAGATATTGTTGATAGGAACGTCATCCCTACAGTCAAAAATCAGAAAATACAATTGACAATTTACTATAATACCAAAAAAATGGTCAGCCTACTCATGAAAAACTCTCCAGACACAAAACAGAACGCTTTAAAAGAGACCAACGTCGTCTATGCCTTCAAATGCCCACTTGGGGACTGTAAGCCTCAAAGAACACAGTATATAGGCAAGACAACAACGTCTCTTTCCAGGCGATTAACAATGCATAAGCAACAGGGCTCCATTAAGGCACATATAATCTCTTCCCACAACCAGACCATCACCAGAGAAGTCTTAACAGACAACACAGAAATCATCGATAAATACAGCGATAGCAGGCGGGTTGACATCTGAGAGGCACTACACATCAACACCAGCAATCAACAGCCAATTAATGCACAACTATATTCTACCCACTTCAAGACTTCGCACCAATATAGAAGCATCAAGAGGAAACATGGGTCAATAGGCCCTTTGCAGTTACTTCCTTTCTTCCCTTTAATTTACCTAATATATACCCATTGTTTCGTGTTCTGTCTTGTGTTGAAAGTTTTGTTCACCTCATCCAAAACTGTTGTAATATATCACCTCACCCAAATGCGGGTATATAAGACAAAAGCTGTTTAAATGTTAGCATAGTAAAACTCTGTTCAGTGTTACAGTTGTGTGTGTGTGTAAACTAAAGTCTTTGAATATGTAATAAGTAATTACGAAACGCGTTCCAGTGTCGCGTCAGACTAGAAATAAAAATGAATTTTGGAGAATTGATTTTTCAATTACCATCGACAGTAAAAAGAAACATAAGAAAGAGAAAATTCGTGTTAGAATTATTAATCTTACCGAACTTTCTTACGTTTCTTTTCACTGTTGATGGTAATTCAAAGATCAATTCTCCAAAATTCATTTTTATTTCTAGTCTGACGCGACACTTGAGCGCGTTTCGTAAAACTTATTACATTTTCAAAGACTTTAGTTTACAAACACACAACTGAAACTGAATAGAGCTTACACATCTTCGATTTTATATCTACATTTGGGTGAGGTGGATGAGGTGAAAACAAACTTTCAACAATGGGTATTGAATGGGTATTAAATTCAAACACAAGACAGAACACGAAACAATGGGTATTGAATGGAAGTAATTGTAGAAAGCCTATTGGTCCATATTTCTTGATGCTTCTATATTGGAGCGGAGTCTTGAAGTGGGTAGAATATAGTTGTGCATTAATTGGCTGTTGATTGCTGGTGTTGACTTCTTGATGTGTAGTGCCTCGCAGACGTCAAGCCGCCTGCTATCGCTGTATCTATCGATGATTTCTGTGTTGTTTGTTAAGATTTCTCTGGTGATGGTTTGTTTGTGGGAAGAGATTATATTTTCCTTAATGGAGCCCTGTTGCTTATGCATCGTTAAACGCCTGGAAAGAGATGTTGTTGTCTTGCCTATATACTGGGTTTTGTGAGGCTTACAGTCCCCAAGAGGGCATTTGAAGGCATAGACGACGTTGGTCTCTTTTAATGCGTTCTGCTTTGTGTCTGGAGAGTTTCTCATGAGTAGGCTGGCCGTTTTTCTGGTTTTATAGCAAATCGTCAGTTGTGTCTTCTGATTTTTGTCTGTAGGGATAACGTTTCTACTGACAATATCTTTCAGGACCCTTTCCTCCGTTTTATGGGCTGTGGAAAAGAAGTTCCTGTAGAATAGTCTAATAGGGGGTATAGGTGTTGTGTTAGTTGTCTCTTCAGAGGTTGCATGGCGTTTACTTTCCTTCTTATGATGTCTTCGACGAAACCATTGGAGAAGCCGTTGTTGACTAGGACCTGCCTTACCCTACAGAGGTCTTCGTCGACTTGCTTCCATTCTGAGCTGTGGCTGAGAGCACGGTCGACATATGCGTTAACAACACTCCTCTCGTACCTGTCCGGGCAGTCACTGTTGGCATTGAGGCACATTCCTATGTTTGTTTCCTTCGTGTAGACTGCAGTGTGGAAACCTCCGCTCCTTTCCATGACTGTTACATCTAGAAAGGGTAGCTTCCCTTCCTTCTCCATCTCGTAAGTGAAACGCAACACAGAATTCTGCTCAAATGCCTCCTTCAGCTCCTGCAGATGTCTGACATCAGGTACCTGTGTAAAAATGTCGTCAACATACCTGCAGTATATGGCCGGTTTCAAGTTCATGTCGACTAAGACTTTTTGCTCGATGGTACCCATGTAGAAGTTTGCAAACAGGACACCTAGGGGAGAACCCATGGCGACCCCATCTACTTGCTTATACATGTGTCCATCCGGGCTCAAGAAGGGTGCCTCTTTAGTACAAGCTTGGAGTAGTTTCCTTAGACTGTTTTCTGGTATGTCAAGAGGAGTACAGGCCGGATCACGGTACACTCTGTCGGCTATCATCCCGATTGTTTCATCCAATCAATGAAACAATCGGTGCATCTGCGGAACTGCGATGGCAGACCAATATGGTCGTCATGGTCTGGTATGTCGTAAATCACAGGGTAAAATTGCAAGACATGAAGAAGTCAACGACATCATCAAGAGGAGCCTCGCCACAGCCCGCTGCCCGGCACAAAGAGAACCACACTTATCCAGACCTAACGACCCTCAGAAGTGCCCAGATGGGGTCACCTTGCTACCTTGGAAGGATGATAAGCAAGTGGTATGGGACTACACGTGCGCTGCCACACTGGCCAGTACCTACCTCCACTACAGCACACGTGAAAGCGGTGGTGCTGCTTCTTTCAGGGAATCGCAGAAAATTATTAAATACAGAGGTCTAGCACACTGCTACAGCTTTGTTCCGATCGGCTCGGAGACCCTCGGTTCGTGGGGAAAATGTGCATTGAAGTTCCTGAAGGAATTGGGGCACAAATTGATCGGCGCTACAAAAGATCAGAGAGCAAAAAGTTTCATGTTCCAGCGCCTCAGTGTTGCGATTCAGAGGGGTAATGCCTATTGCGTCTTGGGCACTAGTCCAACTTCAGAGGAATTCGAAGAAGTGTTTGACTTGCAACAATGATCGAACCCGTCTGTGACATTCATCAATGTTTCCCATTGTCGTGTTTTTCAAGAGATCCATAACCTTTAAGCACCTTTTGTATCAATCCATGTATATCTTGTAACCATTAATATAATATAATATATATATATATATATATATATATATATATATATATATATATATATATATATATAAATATATATATATATATATATATATATATATATATATATATATATATATATATATATATATATATGATGCATTACAGTGTTACCAAGTCAAACGGTTGCCTGTGATAACTAAGAAAATAACCACTTTCTGTCAATCAGTCATGGCATCACTGCCTCTCAATAACCCTCACATGAATTGTTAACAAAGCAAACCTTTGTGCCGTCACTCATCTATGCCAGCCACAGTACAAGCACTCAGAGCATGTCAACATAAAGCATGCTGGACACTACAGGTCTATTGGTCCATACCAGGCAGCTCCTATTGGTCCATACGAGGCAGTTCCTATTGGTCCATACGAGGCAGCTCCTATTGGTCCATACGAGGCAGCTCATATTGGTCCATACGAGGCAGCTCCTATTGGTTCATACGAGGCAGCTCCTATTTATATCCACCCAAACTCATTCATGTATATGTCTAACCTACGCTTGAAACACTCCATCGTCCCCACGTCTAGGTGGAAGGTGTGGTGAGCCTCGCGCCTGGTGTGGTGACACCCCACCAGCCAACATGGGGCGGTCCAGATGTGGGTGGTGGTAGTGGTGGTGTGGTCGGCCCGCCCCACGCTACTTAACCATACAACCCGTTCTCGCACTTGCTTCCTGTCAATATTGGCTTATTTAATAAGTGCATATGTGACATACAAATTGATTGTGAATATTATAGTTTACCTTGAAAAGCTTCATAGAAAACACCGACCTCACCTAACCTTCTTAGTATGTTAAGATAAGCATCTTATTGCTTCTTATTTACAATTATTACTTAACCTATCAACAGTATAGGTTAAGTAATAATTGTAATTAGGAAGCAATAAGATGCTTATCTTAACATACTAAGAAGGTTAGGTGAGGTCGGTGTTTTCTATGAAGCTTTTCAAGGTAAACTATAATATTCACAATCAATTAGTATTTCACATATACACTTATTAAATAAGCCAATATTGACTATAAGCAAGTACGAGAACGGGTTGTACCACAACACTGTTCTATTGGAGAAGGAACTGTGGGAGAGGCAGAGAGGGAGGGGGTAGTGGGAGAGGCAGTGAGGGAGGGGGTAGTGGGAGAGGCAGTGAGGGAGGGGGTAGTGGGAGAGGCAGTGAGGGAGGGGGTAGTGGGAGAGGCAGTGAGGGAGGGGGTAGTGGGAGAGGCAGTGAGGGAGGGGGTAGTGGGAGAGGCAGTGATGGTGGAATGGAGCAGGCGTTATGGTACCTCGCTTAACCACCACATATAAGGTATTTTTTATCATGTAGACTGACCTAACTTGCTATATATATATATATATATATATATATATATATATATATATATATATATATATATATATATATATATATATATATATATATATATATATATATATATATATATATATATATATATATACATATATACTAGCAGTACCCGGCCATGCGTTGCTGAGCCAAGAGAACCTTCCCTGTCCCCCAGTCCTCCCCACCATTCCCCACTCCATCCTCTCTTCCTTCCCACCATGCCCCACTCCCCTGTCTTTTTGTCCTCCCCACCATTCTCCATTCCCCCATCCCCACCATCCCAAACTCCCCCGTCCCCTCGTCCTCCCCACCATTCCCCACTCCCTCGTCCGATGCCTTCCCAAATGGTGTGATGTTCCCATCAGAAAATTGGGAACATCAAGTGATCTGATGTTCCCATCACTGAAATATAAGAAACACAGTTAAAAAATGAAATGAAAATATGAAAAAAATAAAAAAAATAAACTATACTCACGAAATGAACGGTCTGGTAAACAACACAGCTCAATTCCAACACAATTCACACAAAATAATTAAATCAAAATGAAAATAAATCAAAATCTATGAAAATTCAATTTATCAATGCAATCAGAAACATTGAAATGGAATTGTAATATATTTAGTATACCATGTGTGTTGCTCTTACGTTCAACAGATGGTGCTTTTTAAAAAAAAAAAGCATATTTTTTCCTGCCACAGGTGAGGCATGTATATAGTAGATACATAAAAAGACCCGCCTATTCGAATGCAACGTTGTGTCAACATTTCAAAGTAATCGGTAAAGAGGTTTCGAAGATTTCCCTCACATGAAAAACAGTTTTTCAGAAAAAGCATATTTTTTTACCCTCACAGACGTGACATCTATATAGTATATATATATAAAAACCTGGCCGGATGCGAATGGAACATTGTGTGAAAATTTCAAAGCAATCGGTGAAGAACTTTCGGAGATTAGCGATTTTGAACAAACGAACATTTCCACTTTTAATTATATAGATATAATATATATATCTTCGGCAGCTGTGAAATACATATTCAAGAACGAATGTGAAATTCCGCACGTGCGACTGACTGTAGTATGGTGGCGGGCCATCACCATCTCACGTGAAATCAGCCTTATCTCTCTGTCTTGGAAAACGAATTTCCCAATTTGGTGAGGTGATCCCGGTACCGGTGGCGGAGTTACCGGGAATCACGTCCCATCACTTCAACAACAGTTAACTAACACTCTTACCCCTGTTTCTTCCCCAAACTGGGAATCAAGAGATACATCAGCCTAGGCTATAGTCGAGAATATCCACGCTCTTTTTTTCCACCATATTTGGCTTGCTTATATCTTTCTGAGCAGAATCGAAAACGTATATATATTTACCTGAATTTACCCCAGGGCCACTATTTTTCTAGTGACCTCAATGGGGACAGGAAGCCAGGGATATTTGGCAGTCGTGTTCTTGAGATTTTTTTTAATTGGATTTTAAACTCACCACGGACACACAGTAGCCTCACCACGGACACACAGTAGCCTCACCACGGACACACAGTAGCCTCACCACGGACACACAGTAGCCTCACCACGGACACACAGTAGCCTCGCCACGGACACACAGTAGCCTCACCACGGACACACAGTAGCCTCGCCACGGACACACAGTAGCCTCACCACGGACACACAGTAGCCTCACCACGGACACAGTAGCCTCACCACGGACACACAGTAGCCTCACCACGGACACACAGTAGCCTCACCACGGACACTCAGTAGCCTCGCCACGGACACACAGTAGCCTCACCACGGACACACAGTAGCCTCGCCACGGACACACAGTAGCCTCGCCACGGACACACAGTAGCCTCACCACGGACACACAGTAGCCTCGCCACGGACACACAGTAGCCTCACCACGGACACACAGTAGCCTCGCCACGGACACACAGTAGCCTCGCCACGGACACACAGTAGCCTCACCACGGACACACAGTAGCCTCGCCACGGACACACAGTAGCCTCACCACGGACACAGTAGCCTCGCCACGGACACACAGTAGCCTCGCCACGGACACACAGTAGCCTCGCCACGGACACACAGTAGCCTCGCCACGGACACACAGTAGCCTCACCACGGACACACAGTAGCCTCACCACGGACAAACAGTAGCCTCACCACGGACACACAGTAGCCTCACCACGGACAAACAGTAGCCTCACCACGGACACACAGTAGCCTCGCCACGGACACACAGTAGCCTCGCCACGGACACACAGTAGCCTCGCCACGGACACACAGTAGCCTCACCACGGACACAGTAGCCTCGCCACGGACACAGTAGCCTCGCCACGGACACACAGTAGCCTCACCACGGACACACAGTAGCCTCACCACGAACAAACAGTGGCCTCACCACGGACACACAGTAGCCTCACCACGGACAAACAGTAGCCTCACCACGGACAAACAGTAGCCTCACCACGGACACACAGTAGCCTCACCACGGACAAACAGTAGCCTCGCCACGGACACACAGTAGCCTCACCCCGGACACACAGTAGCCTCACCACGGACACACAGAAGCCTCACCCCGGACACACAGTAGCCTCGCCACGGACACACAGTAGCCTCACCACGGACACACAGTAGCCTCACCCCGGACACACAGTAGCCTCACCACGGACACACAGTAGCCTCACCACGGACACACAGTAGCCTCGCCACGGACACACAGTAGCCTCACCACGGACACACAGTAGCCTCACCACGGACAAACAGTGGCCTCACCACGGACACACAGTAGCCTCACCACGGACAAACAGTAGCCTCACCACGGACAAACAGTAGCCTCACCACGGACACACAGTAGCCTCCCTACGGACACACAGTAGCCTCGCCACGGACACACAGTAGCCTCACCACGGACACACAGTAGCCTCACCACGGACAAACAGTAGCCTCGCCACGGACACACAGTAGCCTCACCACGGACACACAGTAGCCTCGCCACGGACACACAGTAGCCTCGCTACGGACAAACAGTAGCCTCCCCACGGACACACAGTAGCCTCGCCACGGACACACAGTAGCCTCACCACGGACACACAGTAGCCTCACCACGGACAAACAGTAGCCTCACCACGGACAAACAGTAGCCTCACCACGGACACACAGTAGCCTCCCCACGGACACACAGTAGCCTCGCCACGGACACACAGTAGCCTCGCCACGGACACACAGTAGCCTCACCACGGACAAACAGTAGCCTCACCACGGACACACAGTAGCCTCGCCACGGACAAACAGTAGCCTCCCCACGGACACACAGTAGCCTCGCCACGGACAAACAGTGGCCTCACCACGGACACACAGTAGCCTCAACACGGACACACAGTAGCCTCCCCACGGACACACAGTAGCCTCGCCACGGACAAACAGTAGCCTCCCCACGGACACACAGTAGCCTCGCCACGGACAAACAGTGGCCTCACCACGGACACACAGTAGCCTCAACACGGACACACAGTAGCCTCCCCACGGACACACAGTAGCCTCAACACGGACACACAGTAGCCTCACCACGGACAATCAGTAGCCTCACCACGGACACACAGTAGCCTCACCACGGACACACAGTAGCCTCACCACGGACACACAGTAGCCTCCCAACGGACACACAGTAGCCTCAACACGGACACACAGTAGCCTCACCACGGACACACAGTAGCCTCAACACGGACACACAGTAGCCTCACCACGGACACACAGTAGCCTCACCACGTTTAAACAACGGCTGTAACGGCCCCACGTTTAAACAACGGCTGTAACGGCCCCACGGACGCGGGCTGCAGGTCACCGTAGGGAGCCATATTAATGAAGTGTCAATTGAACAACACAATTATCCTCCAACTCCCGGACAAACAGAAGACCCGAACGACTTTCCCGAGCACTAAACCCATTTTTAACGAGGGTAATTAAGGGACGTAGTTATCAATCATTAGAGTGGTAACGCACACACGTTAATGACACGTACATGAAGTACGTTGTTGTGTGCACGTGGTGAGAGCTCGTACAGTCACGTGTACACTCTAGAGGACACTAGCAGAGGCGCTGGGCTTCACTGTCTCATGACACCGTGGGGCGCTGGGCTTCACTGTCTCATAACACCGTGAGGCGCTGGGCTTCACCGTCTCATGACACTGTGGGGCGCTGGGCTTGACCGTCTCATGACACCGTGGGGCGCTGGGCTTCACCGTCTCATGACACTGTGGGGCGCTGGGCTTCACTGTCTCATGACACTGTGAGGCGTTGGGCTTGACCGTCTCATGACACCGTGGGGCGCTGGGCTTCACCGTCTCATGACACCGGGGGCGCTGGGCTTCACCGTCTCATGACACTGTGGGGCGCTGGGCTTCACTGTCTCATAACACCGTGAGGCGTTGGGCTTGACCGTCTCATGACACCGTGGGGCGCTGGGCTTGACCGTCTCATGACACCGTGGGGCGCTGGGCTTCACTGTCTCATAACACCGTGGGGCGCTGGGCTTCACCGTCTCATGACACCGGGGGCGCTGGGCTTCACCATCTCATGACACTGTGGGGCGCTGGGCTTCACCGTCTCATGACATCGTGGGGCGCTGGGCTTCACCGTCTCATGACACCGTGGGGCGCTGGGCTTCACCGTCTCATAACACCGTGGGGCGCTGGGCTTCACCGTCTCATGACACCGGGGGCGCTGGGCTTCACCGTCTCATGACACTGTGGGGCGCTGGGCTTCACCGTCTCATGACATCGTGGGGCGCTGGGCTTCACCGTCTCATGACACCGTGGGGCGCTGGGCTTCACCGTCTCATAACACCGTGGGGCGCTGGACTTCACTATCTCATAACACCGTGGGGCGCTGGGCTTCACCGTCTCATGACACTGCGGGGCGCTGGACTTCACTATATCATATCACCGTGGGGCGCTGGACTTCACTATATCATAACACCGTGGGGCGCTGGGCTTCACCGTCTCATGACACCGTGGGGCGCTGGGCTTCACTATATCATAACACCGTGGGGCGCTGGACTTCACCGTCTCATTACACCATGGGGCGCTGGGCTTCACCGTCTCATGACACCGTGGGGCGCTGGGCTTCACTATATCATAACACCGTGAGGCGCTGGGCTTCACCGTCTCATGACACCGTGGGGCGCTGGGCTTCACCGTCTCATTACACCGTGGGGCGCTGGGCTTCACCGTCTCATGACACCGTGGGGCGCTGGGCTTCACTATATCATAACACCGTGAGGCGCTGGGCTTCACCGTCTCATGACACCGTGGGGCGCTGGGCTTCACCGTCTCATGACACCGTGGGGCGCTGGGCTTCACTATATCAACACCGTGAGGCGCTGGGCTTCACCGTCTCATGACACCGTGGGGCGCTGGGCTTCACTGTCTCATGACACCGTGGGGCGCTGGGCTTCACCGTCTCATGACACCGTGGGGCGCTGGGCTTCACCGTCTCATGACACCGTGGGGCGCTGGGCTTCACCGTCTCATGACATCGTGGGGCGCTGGGCTTCACCGTCTCATGACACTGCGGGGCGCTGGGCTTCACCGTCTCATGACACCGTGGGGCGCTGGGCTTCACCGTCTCATGACACCGTGGGGCGCTAGGCTTCACCGTCTCATGACACCGTGGGGCGCTGGGCTTCACCGTCTCATAACACCGTGGGGCGCTGGGCTTCACCGTCTCATGACACCGTGGGGCGCTGTGCTTCACCATCTCATCACACCGTGGGGCGCTGGGCTTCACCGTCTCATGACACTGCGGGGCGCTGGGCTTCACCGTCTCATGACACCGTGGGGCGCTGGGCTTCACCGTCTCATGACACCGTGAGGCGCTGGGCTTCACCGTTTCATAACACCGTGGGGCGCTGGGCTTCACCGTCTCATAACACCGTGAGGCGCTGGGCTTCACTGTCTCATAACACCGTGAGGCGCTGGGCTTCACCGTCTCATGACACTGTGGGGCGCTGGGCTTCACTGTCTCATGACACTGTGAGACGTTGGGCTTGACCGTCTCATGACACCGTGGGGCGCTGGGCTTCACCGTCTCATGACACTGTGGGGCGCTGGGCTTCACTGTCTCATGACACTGTGAGGCGTTGGGCTTGACCGTCTCATGACACCGTGGGGCGCTGGGCTTCACTGTCTCATAACACCGTGGGGCGCTGGGCTTCACCGTCTCATGACACCGGGGGCGCTGGGCTTCACCGTCTCATGACACTGTGGGGCGCTGGGCTTCACCGTCTCATGACATCGTGGGGCGCTGGGCTTCACCGTCTCATGACACCGTGGGGCGCTGGGCTTCACCGTCTCATAACACCGTGGGGCGCTGGGCTTCACTATCTCATAACACTGTGGGGCGCTGGGCTTCACCGTCTCATGACACCGTGGGGAGCTGGGCTTCACCGTCTCATAACACCGTGGGGCGCTGGGCTTCACCGTCTCACGACACCGTGGGGCGCTGGGCTTCACCGTCTCATGACACCGTGGGGCGCTGGACTTCACTATATCATAACACCGTGAGGCGCTGGGCTTCACCGTCTCATGACACCGTGGGGCGCTGGGCTTCACCGTCTCATGACACCGTGGGGCGCTGGACTTCACTGTCTCATGACACCGTGGGGCGCTGGGCTTCACCGTCTCATGACACCGTGGGGCGCTGGGCTTCACCGTCTCATGACACCGTGGGGCGCTGGGCTTCACCGTCTCATGACACCGTGGGGCGCTGTACTTCACCGTCTCATGACACTGCGGGGAGCTGGGCTTCACCGTCTCATGACACTGTGGGGCGCTGGGCTTCACCGTCTCATAACACCGTGGGGCGCTGGGCTTCACCGTCCCATCACACCGTGGGGCGCTGGGTTTCACCGTCTCATAACACCGTGGGGAGCTGGGCTTCACCGTCCCATCACACCGTGGGGCGCTGGGCTTCACCGTCTCATCACACCGTGGGGCGCTGGGCTTCACCGTCTCATCACACCGTGGGGCGCTGGGCTTCACCGTCTCATGACACCGTGGGGCGCTGGGCTTCACCGTCTCATCACACCGCGGGGCGCTGGGCTTCACCGTCCCATCACACCGTGGGGCGCTGGGCTTCACCGTCTCATAACACCGTGGGGCGCTGGGCTTCACCGTCTCATCACACCGTGGGGCGCTGGGCTTCACCGTCTCATAACACCGTGGGGAGCTGGGCTTCACCGTCCCATCACACCGTGGGGCGCTAGGCTTCACCGTCTCATCACACCGTGGGGCGCTGGGCTTCACCGTCTCATCACACCGTGGGGCGCTGGGCTTCACCGTCTCATGACACCGTGGGGCGCTGGGCTTCACCGTCTCATCACACCGTGGGGCGCTGGGCTTCACCGTCCCATCACACCGTGGGGCGCTGGGCTTCACCGTCTCATCACACCGTGGGGCGCTGGGCTTCACCGTCCCATCACACCGTGGGGCGCTGGGCTTCACCGTCCCATCACACCGTGGGGCGCTGGGCTTCACCGTCCCATCACACCGTGGGGCGCTGGGCTTCACCGTCCCATCACACCGTGGGGCGCTGGGCTTCACCGTCCCATCACACCGTGGGGCGCTGGGCTTCACCGTCCCATCACACCGTGGGGCGCTGGGCTTCACCGTCCCATCACACCGTGGGGCGCTGGGCTTCACCGTCCCATCACACCGTGGGGCGCTGGGCTTCACCGTCCCATCACACCGTGGGGCGCTGGGCTTCACCGTCCCATCACACCGTGGGGCGCTGGGCTTCACCAACAGACCGGGAGACGACTCTATCATTCAGAACAAACACAAGTAAAATTTGCGAAACTACCAGCCAATCCGTGTATCCGGCACCTGATGGACGCTAATGAGGGGAGGCCGGCCGGGTGGCGGGCCGGCGGCTGTGTGTGGCCGGCCGGGTGGCGGGCCGGCGGCTGTGTGTGGCCGGCCGGGTGGCGGGCCGGCGGCTGTGTGTGGCCGGCCGGGTGGCGGGCCGGCGGCTGTGTGTGGCCGGCCGGGTGGCGGGCCGGCGGCTGTGTGTGGCCGGCCGGGTGGCGGGCCGGCGGCTGTGTGTGGCCGGCCGGGTGGCGGGCCGGCGGCTGTGTGTGGCCGGCCGGGTGGCGGGCCGGCGGCTGTGTGTGGCGGGCCGGGTGGCGGGCCGGCGGCTGTGTGTGGCCGGCCGGGTGGCGGGCCGGCGGCTGTGTGTGGCGGGCCGGGTGGCGGGCCGGCGGCTGTGTGTGGCCGGCCGGGTGGCGGGCCGGCGGCTGTGTGTGGCCGGCCGGGTGGCGGGCCGGCGGCTGTGTGTGGCGGGCCGGCGGCTGTGTGTGGCGGGCCGGGTGGCGGGCCGGCGGCTGTGTGTGGCCGGCCGGGTGGCGGGCCGGCGGCTGTGTGTGGCCGGCCGGGTGGCGGGCCGGCGGCTGTGTGTGGCCGGCCGGGTGGCGGGCCGGCGGCTGTGTGTGGCCGGCCGGGTGGCGGGCCGGCGGCTGTGTGTGGCCGGCCGGGTGGCGGGCCGGCGGCTGTGTGTGGCCGGCCGGGTGGCGGGCCGGCGGCTGTGTGTGGCGGGCCGGGTGGCGGGCCGGCGGCTGTGTGTGGCGGGCCGGCGGCTGTGTGTGGCCGGCCGGGTGGCGGGCCGGCGGCTGTGTGTGGCCGGCCGGGTGGCGGGCCGGCGGCTGTGTGTGGCCGGCCGGGTGGCGGGCCGGCGGCTGTGTGTGGCCGGCCGGGTGGCGGGCCGGCGGCTGTGTGTGGCCGGCCGGGTGGCGGGCCGGCGGCTGTGTGTGGCCGGCCGGGTGGCGGGCCGGCGGCTGTGTGTGGCGGGCCGGGTGGCGGGCCGGCGGCTGTGTGTGGCGGGCCGGCGGCTGTGTGTGGCCGGCCGGGTGGCGGGCCGGCGGCTGTGTGTGGCCGGCCGGGTGGCGGGCCGGCGGCTGTGTGTGGCCGGCCGGGTGGCGGGCCGGCGGCTGTGTGTGGCCGGCCGGGTGGCGGGCCGGCGGCTGTGTGTGGCCGGCCGGGTGGCGGGCCGGCGGCTGTGTGTGGCCGGCCGGGTGGCGGGCCGGCGGCTGTGTGTGGCCGGCCGGGTGGCGGGCCGGCGGCTGTGTGGCGGAGTAACACGGACACGCCGAGACCACAGTATATATTTTATTGTTCCACTACACGTGGGGGCACGGGGCCTGGTAGCCTGGTGGAGAGCGCGCTGGACTCGTAATTCTGTGGCGCGGGTTGAATTCCCGCACCAGTCAGAAATAAATGGGCAAAGTTTCTTTCACCCTGAATGCCCCTGTTACCTTGCAGTAAATTAGTTACTTTGGAGTTAGTCAGCGGTCACGGGCTGCTTCCTGGGGTGTATGTGTGGAGAGAGAGAGAGAGAGAGAGAGAGAGAGAGAGAGAGAGAGAGAGAGAGAGAGAGAGAGAGAGAGAGAGAGAGAGAGAGAGAGAGAGAGAGAGAGAGAGAGAGAGAGAGACAGAGACAGAGACAGAGACAGAGAGAGAGAGAGAGAGAGAGAGAGAGAGAGAGAGAGAGAGAGAGAGAGAGAGAGAGAGAGAGAGAGAGAGAGAGAGAGAGAGAGAGAGAGAGAGAGAGAGAGAGAGAGAGAGAGAGAGAGAGAGAGAGAGAGAGAGAGAGAGAGAGAGAGAGAGAGAGAGAGAGAGAGAGAGTGAGAGAGAGAGAGAGAGAGAGAGAGAGAGAGGCCTAAATATTCCTAAAAAGGTTGACCACAGCCTGGAGACTGTATCAGACCACAAGAACAAGACGAACAAGTTGTTCAACAACTTGTTCTTCAACAAGTTGTTCAACACCAAGGAGAACAAGGAGAGTAGTGGAGAACAAGGTTCTCAAAGTTTAGCGAGCGGAGAGACTTGACTCAGCTTTAAGGCGGTAGCCTCACCCCGCCTTTTGTTGAGTACATTCACATGTACTCATTTTGGTGAGTACTTTCACCTGTATTTTGAGTCGTATAGTCATAATGGCTTATGGTTATCTCCTGATAATTATATTTTAGCATTCACCTGTTTTCATCTTGGTGAGTACCTTCACTTGTACTCATTTAGGTGAATACTTTCATCTGTAATCATATTGTTGAGAATCTACAGCTGTACTCATCTCGGAGAGTAGGTGAACCAGTGGCGCGAGTCACTGTGCGACTCAGCGTGATAAGGGAGACAATGACTCACGCGCGCACACACGCGCACACACACACACACACAAACACACACACACACACACACACACACACACACACACACACACACACACACACACACACACACACACACACACACACACAGTCATTTACATCCCTCCACTAAATGACAGAAGACCCAGACAGGAGTTTGATAGGAACAACATGGCTGTGGGAACCGACCTGTGAGATTTATATTTATTTAATTTATATGAATTTATATATAATTTATATTTACGTTAATTTATATCTTTCGATAGCAATTTGTACGATGTTTAGCGGACTGTATTTCTGCAATTATTCTCACAAATCGATCCTTACACATTAGGAGGGGGTTTATATTGAATTTATATATATGCAGCCAATCAAACTATAGTATTAAACTACATATATTAGTATATAAATTGAGGAGGTGCCTTATCTTATTGTATGGTAGGCTTAGTTCACCAGGTATAACTAGGATGTAGACACCAAATTATCCTCGTGTGAGGCTAGCTTCCATCACCCTAGTAACTGATGTACCAAGATTAATTCTTGCATCCTCTTCTTGTTCGTGTCAAAGGGCACTAGCTGTAAAGCCGGACTCCTAATATATGACAGTTATATCAGATGAAACATTTATATATTATTAGATAAGGACCAAGGCTTAATTAATTGTATTTAGTGGCCCCGTTCGCGTCCTAACCGGAATTCATCATATCTACCAAACATTACTGGCCAATAATGACTTAGATAAGATTTCGGTAAGACTCTTCGCTTGTGGTTGTTGACTGCGTGTTGATGATGGTAGAGCACTAATTTGATCTCCATAGCACTTCGTCCATGAGAAATTATAGGAGCTGAATTTGCTCCAGCCGAACAACTCCGGGTTCGATCCCGGGCGCCGGCAAGAAACAATGGGCAGAGTTTCTTTCACCCTATGCCCCTGTTACCTAGCAGTAAAATAGGTACCTGGGTGTTAGTCAGCTGTCACGGGCTGCTTCCTGGGGGTGGAGGCCTGGTCGAGGACCGGGCCGCGGGGACACTAAAGCCCCGAAATCATCTCAAGATAACAGCCACTATGTTCTTAAACAATGGCTGACCTCTCTCACCACTGACGCCTTGGCTCTCCTTGTCCAGATGTCAATATGTGGTAGAAAGGTCACATTTACTCTATCATGATACTAATAATTAAGTTAATTCAAATGAGATGTTTTTATGATATTAAAAGTCCAAACACTACTGTATTTAAGAATAATTCCCAACTAAATAGCTGGTGAATTTATAGTACTTTGTGGCAATGATATCCCGTTTTCTATTGACGGAAAATTCCACTACAAGCCACATCTTCTATGGGTTAATTTGTGTATACAACATAGCAGCAATATTATCTGCCTATTGTATTCAATATTAGTAAATGTTATCGGGTTTTCCAACAATTGCAACCAATAATATAATAGAGAGAGCAGCTTCAGTTGCCTGCAGGAATGGCTCCAGACTCTTAATCATGGGCGATTTCAACTATGGAAAGATAGACCGGGAGAATGGGGACCCACATGGTGGTGCAGCTACATGGAGAGCTAAACTCTTGGACGTGGCAACAAGGAACTTTCTGAGCCAACATGTTAGGGAACCCACAACAATGAGAGGCAATGATGAACCAGCTAGACTCGACTTGATATTCCCCTTGAATGAGTCAAAAATAAGAGAAGTCAAATTTGAAGCCCCAATAGGAATGAGTGACCACAGTGTGTTGACATTTGAGTATCTGGTGGAGGTAGGGATAACCTATCCCAGGATGGGACCGGAGGGGAAAAACTGAATTGCCGGAGAGGAAAATATGACGAGATGAGGAACTTCCTAAGGACAATACCATGGGAAACAGAACTCAGAGAGAAGACTGTACAGGATATGATGGACTATGTCACCCAGAAATGCTAGGAAGCTGCAGATAGATTTATCCCGGTCCAAAAGAAGAAAAGCCAAAAGCAACAGAAGAATCCATGGTTCAACCAGGAATGAAAGGCAGGAAAGCAATTGAGTAAAAGAACATGGAGAAACTACAGAAATAACAGAACGTCAGAGAGCAGGGAGAGATGCCAGAGGGCCAGAAATGAGTACCTCAGAGTGAGGAGAGAAGCAGAGAAACAGTATGAAAATGACATCGCGAATAAAGCCAAGACCCAATCAAAGTTGCTCCACAGCCACATCAGGAGGAAAACAGCAGTGAAGGAACAAGTGATTAAACTGAAAAAGGGGGAGAATAGATACACAGAGAATGACAAGGAGGTGTGTGAAGAACTCAACAAGAGATTCTTGGAGGTCTTCTCGAAAGAACAAGGAGAAGCCCCTGCACTAAATGAGGAGGAGGTAAACCAAGCAACCTTGGAGGAATTTGACCTCACCAGTGATGAGGTCAAAAGAAATCTGATGGAATTAAATATGACAAAGGCTGTTGGGCCTGACAGAATATCACCGTGGATACTAAAAGACGGTGCAGAAACCCTAGGCATGCCACTCTATATGGTGTATAACAGGTCACTGGAAACAGGAAACCTACCAGAAAGCTGGAATACAGCTAACGTAGTCCCAATATACAAAAAGGGTGACAGGCAAGAGGCACTGAATTACAGGCCAGTTTCCCTAACTTGTATACCATGCAAGGTGATGGAGAAGATCATGAGGAAAAGGCTCGTAGAGCATCTGGAGGGAAATAGCTTTGTAACGCACCACCAGCATGGGTTCTGAGATGGTAAATCGTGCCTCACAGGGTTAATACAATTCTATGACCAAGCAACAAAAATTATGCAAGAAAGAGAAGGGTGGGCAGACTGCATTTTCTTGGAATGTCAGAAAGCCTTTGACACAGTACCCCATAAAAGGCTGTTACGAAAGTTGGAGCAACAGGCAGGAGTAAAAGGTAAGGTGCTCCAGTGGATAAGGGAGTATCTAAACAACAGGAAACAGCGAGTAACGGTGAGGGGGGAGACATTAGAGTGGCGAGATGTCACCAGCGGAGTCCCACAGGGCTCTGTACTTGGACCCATCCTGTTTCTAATATATGTAAACGATCTTCCAGAGGGTATAGACTCATTCCTCTCAATGTTTGCTGATGATGCAAAAATTATGAGAAGAATCAAGACAGATGAAGATAGACAGAGACTACAGGACGACCTGGACAGGCTGGAGGAATGGTCTAGAAAATGGCTACTAAAGTTCAACTCAGGAAAGTGTAAAGTAATGAAATTAGGTGAAGGGAGCAGAAGGCTGAACACAAGGTATCATCTGGGAGGTGAAATCCTACAAGAGTCAAATAGAGAGAAAGATCTGGGGGTTGATATCACACCGAACCTGTCCGCAGAGGTCCACATCAAAAGGATATCATCAGCGGCATATGCTAGACTGACCAACATAAGAACTGCCTTTAGAAACTTATGTAAAGAATCTTTCAGGACCCTGTATACCACTTATGTCAGACCAATCCTGGAATATGCAGCTCCAGCATGGAGTCCATACCTAGTTAAACACAAGACAAAGTTAGAGAAGATTCAGTGGTATGCCACCAGGCTCGTCCCGGAACTGAGAGGTATGAGATACGAGGAAAGGCTAATGGAGCTGAAACTCACGTCCATGGAAGACAGAAGAGTAAGAGGAGACATGATAACCACCTACAAAAATTCTCAGGGGAATTGACAGGGTGGACAAAGATAAATTCTTCAGTACGGGTGGAACACGAACAAAGGGACACAGGTGGAAGCTGAGTACTCAGATGAGCCACAGAGACGTTAGAAAGAACTTTTTCAGTGTCAGAGTAGCTAACAGGTGGAATACATTAGGCAGTGATGTGGTGGAGGCTGACTCCATACACAGTTTCAAATGTAGATAGGATAGAGCTCAGTAGGCTCAGGAATCTGTACACCAGTTGATTGACAGTTGAGAGGCGGGACCAAAGAGCCAAAGCTCAACCCCCGCAAGCACAATTAGGTGAGATCAACTAGGTGAGTACACACACACACACACACATGATTATCAGAACAAAAGTCGGAGCAATATGACGCCTCGCAGATTATGTTCTCGCTCGTTGGTCAATTTTCAGGAGAGGGTGAGAGAGAGTGAGACAGTGAGAGGGTGTGTGTGAGAGAGTGAGAGAGTGAGAGAGAGTGAGATAGTGAGATAGTGAGAGGGTGAGAGAGAGAGAGAGAGAGAGAGAGAGAGAGAGAGAGAGAGAGAGAGAGAGAGAGAGAGAGAGAGAGAGAGAGAGAGAGAGAGAGAGAGAGAGAGAGAGAGAGTGAGATAGTGAGAGGGTGAGAGAGAGAGAGACAGACAGACAGAGAGACAGACGGAGAGACGGAGAGACAGACATAGAGACAGAGAGAGAGAGAGAGAGAGAGAGAGAGAGAGAGAGAGAGAGAGAGAGAGAGAGAGAGAGAGAGAGAGAGAGAGAGAGAGAGAGAGAGAGAGAGAGAGAGAGAGAGAGAGAGACAGAGAGACAGAGAGACAGAGAGAGAGAGACAGAGAGACAGAGAGACAGAGAGACAGAGAGACAGAGAGACAGAGAGACAGAGAGACAGAGAGAGAGAGAGAGACAAAGCTAAGGCCGTCCACCGCAATACAGTCGCTTCACCCGGACAAAAATCACCATTTCAATAACAAAGGAAAAAGCAAGAAGTGTCTTACTTCAAATTTAAGAGGAAATTCAAATTGATACGAGTCTTATGAAGCCGTGGACGGGAGACTAAACTTAACTCCGGCTGCGTGTTCTACCTCAAACACCGACCACTTCAACTTTGGTTAGAAAACAGCGGTATATTAGTTTTCTATTACTCCCCAAATAGAACTTTGACAAAGTAAACATAGAATTAGAGTTAGAACATCTAGTCTACTATCACTCTAGAGGAAGCTCTCAGGTCAGCCCTATACCATTCCATGATTCAGAGAATCAAAGTTCCCGAGGCCTGATCTACGCCCAGGCCTCCTGATTGGTAGTCTGATCAACCTACCACTGGAACACGCTAAACAGTGTTGTGTACCACTAGAACACTCTAAACAGTGTTGTGTACCACTGGAACACTCTAAACAGTGTTGTGAACCACTGGAACACGCTAAACAGTGTTGTGAACCACTGGGACACGCTAAACAGTGTTGTGAACCACTGGAACACGCTAAACAGTGTTGTGAACCACTGGGACACGCTAAAAAGTGTTATGAACCACTAGAACACTCTAAACAGTGTTGTGTACCACTGGAACACTCTAAACAGTGTTGTGAACCACTGGAACATGCTAAACAGTGTTGTGAACCACTGGAACACGCTAAACAGTGTTGTGAACCACTGGGACACGCTAAACAGTGTTGTGAACCACTGTAACACGCTAAACAGTGTTGGGAACCACTGGAACATGCTAAACAGTGTTGTGAACCACTGGAACACGCTAAACAGTGTTGGGAACCACTGGAACACGCTAAACAGTGTTGGGAACCACTGGAACACTCTAAACAGTGTTGTGTACCACTGGAACACTCTAAACAGTGTTGTGTACCACTGGAACACTCTAAACAGTGTTGTGTACCACTGGAACACTCTAAACAGTGTTGTGTACCACTGGAACACTCTAAACAGTGTTGTGTACCACTGGAACACGCTAAACAGTGTTGTGTACCACTGGAACACTCTAAACAGTGTTGTGTACCACTGGAACACGCTAAACAGTGTTGTGTACCACTAGAACTCTCTAAACAGTGTTGTGTACCACTGGAACACGCTAACCAGTGTTGTGTACCACTGGAACACGCTAAACAGTGTTGTGAACCACTGGAACACTCTAAACAGTGTTGTGTACCACTGGAACACGCTAAACAGTGTTGTGTACCACTGGAACACGCTAAACAGTGTTGTGAACCACTGGAACACGCTAAAAAGTGTTGTGAACCACTAGAACACTCTAAACAGTGTTGTGAACCACTGGAACATGCTAGACAGTGTTGTGAACCACTAGAACACGCTAAACAGTGTTGTGAACCCCTGGAACACGCTTAACAGTGTTGTGAACCACTGGAACACGCTAAACAGTGTTGTGAACCACTGGAACATGCTAAACAGTGTTGTAAACCACTGGAACACGCTAAACAATGTTGTGAACCAACCCCTGGAACACGCTTAACAGTGTTGTGAACCACTGGAACACGCTAAACAGTGTTGTAAACCACTGGAAAATGCTAAACAGTGTTGTGAACCACTGGGACACGCTAAACAGTGTTGTGTACCTCAGTATTGTGTACCACTGGAACACTCTAAACAGTGTTGTGAACCACTGGGACACGCTAAACAGTGTTGTGAACCACTGGAACATGCTAAACAGTGTTGTGTACCTCAGTATTGTGTACCACTGGAACACTCTAAACAGTGTTGTGAACCACTGGAACATGCTAAACAGTGTTGTGTACCTCAGTATTGTGTACCACTGGAACACTCTAAACAGTGTTGTGAACCACTGGGACACGCTAAACAGTGTTGTGAACCACTGGAACATGCTAAACAGTGTTGTGTACTTCAGTATTGTGTACCACTGGAACACTCTAAACAGTGTTGTGAACCACTGGAACACTCTAAACAGTGTTGTGAACCACTGGAACATGCTAAACAGTGTTGTGTACCTCAGTATTGTGTACCACTGGGACACTCTAAACAGTGTTGTGAACCACTTGAACACGCTAAACAGTGTTGTGAACCACTGGAACACTCTAAAAAGAGTTGTGAACCACTAGAACACTCTAAACAGTGTTGTGTACCACTGGAACACTCTAAAAAGTGTTGTGAACCACTAGAACACTCTAAACAGTGTTGTGTACCACTGAAACACTCTAAAAAGTGTTGTGAACCACTAGAACACTCTAAACAGTGTTGTGTACCACTGGAACACGCTAAAAAGTGTTGTGAACCACTAGAACACTCTAAACAGTGTTGTGTACCACAGGAACACTCTAAAAAGTGTTGTGAACCACTAGAACACGCTAAACAGTGTTGTGTACCACTGGAACACTCTAAAAAGTGTTGTGAACCACTGGAACACGCTAAACAGTGTTGTGAAGCACTGGAACACGCTAAACAGTGTTGTGAACCACTGGAACACGCTAAACAGTGTTGTGAACCACTGGGACACGCTAAAAAGTGTTGTGAACCACTGGAACACGCTAAACAGTGTTGTGAACCACTGGAACACTCTAAACAGTGTTGTGAACCACTGGAACACGCTAAACAGTGTTGTGAACCACTGGGACACGCTAAACAGAGTTGTGAACCACTGGAACACTCTAAACAGTGTTGTGAACCACTGGAACACGCTAAAAAGTGTTGTGAACCACAAGGACACGCTAAACAGAGTTGTGAACCACTGGAACACTCTAAACAGTGTTGTGTACCACTGGAACACTCTGAACAGTGTTGTGAACCACAGGGACACGCTAAACAGTGTTGTGAACCACTGGAAACGTTAAACAGTGTTGTGTACCACTGGAACACTCTGAACAGTGTTGTGAACCACAGGGACACGCTAAACAGTGTTGTGAACCACTGGAAACGTTAAACAGTGTTGTGTACCACTGGAACACTCTGAACAGTGTTGTGAACCACAGGGACACGCTAAACAGTGTTGTGAACCACTGGAAACGTTAAACAGTGTTGTGTACCACTGGAACACTCTGAACAGTGTTGTGAACCACAGGGACACGCTAAACAGTGTTGTGAACCACTGGAAACGTTAAACAGTGTTGTGTACCACTGGAACACTCTGAACAGTGTTGTGAACCACAGGGACACGCTAAACAGTGTTGTGAACCACTGGAAACGTTAAACAGTGTTGTGTACCACTGGAACACTCTGAACAGTGTTGTGAACCACAGGGACACGCTAAACAGTGTTGTGTACCACTGGAACACTCTGAACAGTGTTGTGAATCACAGGGACACGCTAAACAGTGTTGTGAACCACTGGAACATGCTAAACAGTGTTGTGAACCACTAGAACACGCTAAACAGTGTTGTGAACCCCTGGAACACGCTTAACAGTGTTGTGAACCACTGGAACACGCTAAACAGTGTTGTGAACCACTGGAACATGCTAAACAGTGTTGTAAACCACTGGAACACGCTAAACAGTGTTGTGAACCAACCCCTGGAACACGCTTAACAGTGTTGTGAACCACTGGAACACGCTAAACAGTGTTGTAAACCACTGGAAAATGCTAAACAGTGTTGTGAACCACTGGGACACGCTAAACAGTGTTGTGTACCTCAGTATTGTGTACCACTGGAACACTCTAAACAGTGTTGTGAACCACTGGGACACGCTAAACAGTGTTGTGAACCACTGGAACATGCTAAACAGTGTTGTGTACCTCAGTATTGTGTACCACTGGAACACTCTAAACAGTGTTGTGAACCACTGGAACATGCTAAACAGTGTTGTGTACCTCAGTATTGTGTACCACTGGAACACTCTAAACAGTGTTGTGAACCACTGGGACACGCTAAACAGTGTTGTGAACCACTGGAACATGCTAAACAGTGTTGTGTACTTCAGTATTGTGTACCACTGGAACACTCTAAACAGTGTTGTGAACCACTGGAACACTCTAAACAGTGTTGTGAACCACTGGAACATGCTAAACAGTGTTGTGTACCTCAGTATTGTGTACCACTGGAACACTCTAAACAGTGTTGTGAACCACTTGAACACGCTAAACAGTGTTGTGAACCACTGGAACACTCTAAAAAGAGTTGTGAACCACTAGAACACTCTAAACAGTGTTGTGTACCACTGGAACACTCTAAAAAGTGTTGTGAACCACTAGAACACTCTAAACAGTGTTGTGTACCACTGGAACACTCTAAAAAGTGTTGTGAACCACTAGAACACTCTAAACAGTGTTGTGTACCACTGGAACACGCTAAAAAGTGTTGTGAACCACTAGAACACTCTAAACAGTGTTGTGTACCACAGGAACACTCTAAAAAGTGTTGTGAACCACTAGAACACGCTAAACAGTGTTGTGTACCACTGGAACACTCTAAAAAGTGTTGTGAACCACTGGAACACGCTAAACAGTGTTGTGAAGCACTGGAACACGCTAAACAGTGTTGTGAACCACTGGAACACGCTAAACAGTGTTGTGAACCACTGGGACACGCTAAAAAGTGTTGTGAACCACTGGAATACGCTAAACAGTGTTGTGAACCACTGGAACACTCTAAACAGTGTTGTGAACCACTGGAACACGCTAAACAGTGTTGTGAACCACTGGGACACGCTAAACAGAGTTGTGAACCACTGGAACACTCTAAACAGTGTTGTGAACCACTGGAACACGCTAAACAGTGTTGTGAACCACTGGAACACGCTAAACAGTGTTGTGAACCACTGGAACACGCTAAAAAGTGTTGTGAACCACTGGGACACTCTAAACAGTGTTGTGAACCACTGGGACACGCTAAACAGTGTTGTGAACCACTGGAACACGCTAAAAAGTGTTGTGAACCACAAGGACACGCTAAACAGAGTTGTGAACCACTGGAACACTCTAAACAGTGTTGTGTACCACTGGAACACTCTGAACAGTGTTGTGAACCACAGGGACACGCTAAACAGTGTTGTGAACCAGTGGAAACGTTAAACAGTGTTGTGTACCACTGGAACACTCTGAACAGTGTTGTGAACCACAGGGACACGCTAAACAGTGTTGTGAACCACTGGAAACGTTAAACAGTGTTGTGTACCACTGGAACACTCTGAACAGTGTTGTGAACCACAGGGACACGCTAAACAGTGTTGTGAACCACTGGAAACGTTAAACAGTGTTGTGTACCACTGGAACACTCTGAACAGTGTTGTGAACCACAGGGACACGCTAAACAGTGTTGTGAACCACTGGAAACGTTAAACAGTGTTGTGTACCACTGGAACACTCTGAACAGTGTTGTGAACCACAGGGACACGCTAAACAGTGTTGTGTACCACTGGAACACTCTGAACAGTGTTGTGAATCACAGGGACACGCTAAACAGTGTTGTGAACCACTGGAAACGCTAAACAGTGTTGTGAACCACTGGGGACACTCTAAACAGTGTTGTGTACCACTGGAACACTCTGAACAGTGTTGTGAACCACAGGGACACGCTAAACAGTGATGTGAACCACTGGAAACGCTAAACAGTGTTGGGAACCACTGGGACACTCTAAACAGTGTTGTGTACCACTGGAACACTCTGAACAGTGTTGTGAACCACAGGGACACGCTAAACAGTGATGTGAACCACTGGAACACTCTAAACAGTGTTGTATACCACTGGAACACTCTGAACAGTGTTGTGAACCACAGGGACACGCTAAACAGTGTTGTGAACCACTGGAAACGCTAAACAGTGATGCGTGATTGGAACACGCTAAGCAGGATGGTGTGTGACTGGATTAAAGTGATTAAAGGTTAAGATCCTTTTTAACAAAGAACCCGTTATATATATTTATATATATATATAACAAAGTTATATATATTTATATATATATAACAAAGAACCCGTTATATATATATATATATATATATATATATATATATATATATATATATATATATATATATATATATATATATATATATATATATATATATATATATATATATATATATAAACAATAAATTGTTTCCAATTGGTTTATTTGAAATATTATTATTATATTATGTTAAGAACATGAATTACTGACTAGTTATATTAGTTTAGGTTAGGTTAAGTTAGGTTAGGTTAGGTTAGGTTCGGTTATATATCTACGTTACTTTTAACTCATATGAAAAGAACTTAATTCATACATAATGAAATGGATAGTTTTATTATTTCATAAGAAATGAAAAAAATGTATAAATTAAGAAAAACTTGGCTTATTAGGCAAATCGGGCCTTGCATAGTAGGCCGAGAAGTGCGTTCTGGCTACTAGGTACAACATACATATATCTATATATATATATATATATATATATATATATATATATATATATATATATATATATATATATATATATATATATATATATATATATATATATATATATATATATATATATCTTTCGAAAATTTGAATAAATAAGGTGGATAATGTATTTAACGTCCAACATAGAAACCACCTGGTTAGAGACCATTTAACGACTGCAACAAACTTACGAACAAATTAATGCAATGTCAAAGTTCCGTTAATGATCATGTACATGTTCGTATTAGTAAGTATGTATTGATGAAGGTCTTGCACATCATATTATACACGTTAACCATCAGCTCAGTGTGATATGTAAGAGAACGGAAGTTTGTGTGACCAAGGCTGGAGGCCAGACGCCTGGGGCTAGCCTCACTCAACTTTGCAGGGCGACTGGTGGGTGTAGTGGGACGGTCATAAGGTATACTAAAGCATCCAAACCTAATCTAACCGAACAATCCATTCATATCAAATGTGAATGTTTGTGAGCCACTTTGATTGTTTGGCTCATATTTATGTATTGTATATGTCATATTTCGTCCGTTATTGATTTGTACGTCAAACTGTGATGCACTAATCGTGAGGACAGACTGCAGGCACAGTGCCCTTCCCCCCCCCCTGAAGGGGCTCGGTCCCTTCCATAACCCCCTTCATGGAGTAAGTGAGTATGAAGAGTTCGGGATGAGTTCTTAGAGTTTTATAATTTGTTTATTAATTATTAAGGGACTTCAAACCTTCTGGGGTCTACCCGGGCACTTTTTGGGGTCTACCCGGGCACTTATTGGGGTCTACCCGGCCACCTTTTGGGGTCTACCTGGGCACTTTTTGGGGGTCTACCCGGGCACCTTTTGGGGTCTACCCGGGCACCTTTTGGGGTCTACCCGGGCACTTTTTGAGGTCTACCCGGGCACTTTTTGGGGTCTACCCGGGCACCTTTTGGGGTCTACCCGGGCACCTTTTGGGGTCTACCCGGGCACCTTTTCGGGTCTACCCGGGCACCTTTTCGGGTCTACCCGGGCATCGCTGAGTATTTCATATAGCTATAAATGTTAAAGCTTCACTCTTTACATAAGTATGTCTGAGCTCTACTCAGTATAATTAAGAATAAAATCAACCGATTATGTATAAGTCCACGTCCTATCTATGATGTAATAGTTACCACTATCTATGATGTAATGACAAAACCACAAATCAGAAAATGAAGAAACTATGCTTCTTCTTTTAATTCCGACACATATATATTATGTAACCGTCAAATCCGTCTCTATTATGTTCGTCCAAGCTCTATCTATTAGGTTACAGTCCAAGTTCTACTTATTATGAATCAGTCACATTTCTTTCAATTGTGGATAAGTCTAGGTCCTCTCTATTTGTAAAAGTCCAAATCATATCTAGTATGTATAAGTCAAATGCTGTATATTATGCAGCAGTCCAAGACCTATATATTATGTAACAGTGCAAGTCCTATCGATTATGTAAGGGGTGCAAGTCCTATCTACTTTATACAAGTAGAAGCCTCGTCCCTTATGTCACAAACCAGCTAATCAGTAAACAAAACTATTCAAATTCAATTAATACCGATTATTAAGTTTTACTGTCTTTAAACATTCGTGGACACTAACCATTCAAAACCTGAATGTTAGTTAAACTTTTCTACTCAGTCACAGCGCTACTTTCCCCAGTAAATAGCTCACGCTTATCCTACTTTCCAGTAAGCAATAAATTATTCTCTCTTAAAGCAGTATAGGCTTCACGAAATCTATTTCCCTCCTGCTAAAATTAATTATACTCTGTTGAATCATTATTCACTTTATTAAGCATTTTACAACTTACTAAGCTTGATTATACTGTGTTAAATAATTATACGCTCTTGGAAATATTTTAAGCTTGCTGAAATTCGTTAAATTAAATGTACGCTTTCGAAAAAAAGCCTACTAAAATAAATTATATTTTAATAAATCATTATACTTTTTTTTCGGAAATATGTTTCAAACCCGCCAAGTGGTGTCTCCAGATTGTAAGTGGGAGAGCTGAGGGTAACTGTTTGAGTAACAACAATCACGGATTGTACTTACGTGATGATGAATTCCTTGTCTTGTAGTATTAAAATCCACGTGAACTTTGGTGAACAGAGAACACTATAGTCGGTGAACAGAGAACACTATAGTCGGTGAACAGAGAACACTATAGTCTGTGAACAGAGAACACTATAGTCGGTGAACAGAGAACACTATAGTCGGTGAACAGAGAACACTATAGTCGGTGAACAGAGAACACTATAGTCGGTGAACAGAGAACACTATAGTCGGTGAACAGAGAACACTATAATCTGTGAACTTTGGTGAACAGAGAACACTATAGTCTGTGAACTGAACAGAGAACACTAGTCTTTAAACGTTGGTGAACAGAGAACACTAGTCTGTGAACTTTGAACAGCGCCCACTATAGTCTGTGAACTTAGGTGAACAGAGAACACTATAGTCTTTGAACAGCGCTGAATACTGAACTTAGTGAGTAAAGAACACCATAGTTGTGAACTGTTATGAATATAGAACACTGAAATTAGTGAACACCGAACACGATATAAATTGTGGTGAATATGGAACACTTAAGTTGGTAAACAGAGAACATTATATTTTGTAAACTTTTTTGTATTTTGTAAGCAAGCTTGAAGCACAGGAAACTGAGTATAATATGCACATAACCCTCGCATATATATATAATACAAATCAAAACTTTAATGAAATGTACCAACATTAAGTATTAATAATAAGGAAAAATGTTAAAATATAATATTTTTTTCAATATCATGACACTTGTTATTGTACATAATACCAAAAGGGTTAAATGCAAGATTTTCAACATACAACCAATAGTTCAGATTTAAGAGTCGTGTATAATTCCGATTATCAATGTTCGCAATTAAACAAAAATGTCAAATACTGTGTTAAAGCCGTATTCAATAATAATATTTAAAGAAAATTGTTATCACCACATTATATTATCAATTTAAACACGAATATGGCTAATGCCATTCACATATATTTTATATAAGATTTGTATGAAAGAGAGAAGACCTTAGAAACTCCACATGTATCTTAGGGAAGATTATTTACGAGGTAGAAGTGACGAATGACAACACACGTGGTTGGGATAGGCTGCTGAGACCAGCCGTGACCTTCCCCTCCCGAGTCCCGACACTGACTGAGCTGTGTGATGCTATGACACGCGGCCAGGACCTTGTGTACGGCCTGCTGCGCTCCTTGTTGTTTCTGGTGTGTTGTGGTGGTGTTGTTGGTGTGTTGTGGTGGTGTTGTTGGTGTGTTGTGGTGGGTGTTGTTGGTGTGTTGTGGTGGGTGTTGTTGGTGTGTTGTGGTGGGTGTTGTTGGTGTGTTGTGGTGGGTGTTGTTGGTGTGTTGTGGTGGGTGTTGTTGGTGTGTTATGGTGGGTGTTGTTGGTGTGTTGTGGTGGTGTTGCTGGTGAGTGTTGCTGGTGTGTTGTTGTGAGTGTTGTTGGTGTGTTGCGGTGGTGTTGTGGTGGTATTGTTGGTGTGTTGTTGTGAGTGTTGCTGGTGTGTTGTTGTGAGTGTTGTTGGTGTGTTGCTGGTGTGTTGCGGTGGTGTTGTGGTGGTGTTGTTGGTGTGTTGTTGTGAGTGTTGCTGGTGTGTTGTTGGTGTGTTGTTGGTGTGTTGCGGTGGTGTTGCTGGTGTGTTGTTGTGAGTGTTGTTGGTGTGTTGTTGTGGGTGTTGTTGGTGTGTTGTTGTGGGTGTTGTTGGTGTGTTGTTGTGGGTGTTGTGGTGGTGTGTTGTGGTGGTGTTGCTGGTGTGTTGTGGTGGGTGTTGCTGGTGTGTTGTGGTGGGTGTTGCTGGTGTGTTGTGGTGGATGTTGTTGGTGTGTTGTGGTGGGTGTTGTTGGTGTGTTGTGGTGGGTGTTGCTGGTGTGTTGTGGTGGTGTTGTTGGTGTGTTGTGGTGGGTGTTGTTGGTGTGTTGTGTTGGTGTTGTTGGTGTGTTGTGGTGGGTGTTGCTGGTGTGTTGTGGTGGATGTTGTTGGTGTGTTGTGGTGGGTGTTGTTGGTGTGTTGTGGTGGGTGTTGCTGGTGTGTTGTGGTGGGTGTTGTTGGTGTGTTGTGGTGGGTGTTGTTGGTGTGTTGTGGTGGGTGTTGCTGGTGTGTTGTGGTGGTGTTGTTGGTGTGTTGTGGTGGGTGTTGCTGGTGTGTTGTGGTGGTGTTGTTGGTGTGTTGTTGGTGTGTTGTGGTGGGTGTTGCTGGTGTGTTTTGGTGGGTGTTGTTGGTGTGTTGTGGTGAGTGTTGTTGGTGTTGTGGTGAGTGTTGTTGGTGTGTTGTTGTGAGTGTTGTTGGTGTGTTGTTGGTGTGTTGTTAGTGTGTTGCTGGTGTTGTGGTGAGTGTTGCTGGTGTGTTGTTGATGTGCTGTTGGTGTGTGTGTTGCTGGTGTGTTGTGGTGGTGTTGCTGGTGTGTTCTTGTGAGTGTTGCTGGTGTGTTGTTGTGAGTGTTGCTGGTGTGTTGTGGTGGGTGTTGTTGGTGTGTTGTGGTGGGTGTTGCTGGTGTGTTGTGGTGGTGTTGTTGGTGTGTTGTTGTGAGTGTTGCTGGTGTGTTGTTGGTGTGTTGCTGATGTGTTGTGGTGGGTGTTGTTGGTGTGTTGTGGTGGGTGTTGCTGGTGTATCTTGAGATTATCTTGAGATGATTTCGGGGCTTTTAGTGTCCCCGCGGCCCGGTCCTCGACTTGGCCTCCACCCCCAGGAAGCAGCCCGTGACAGCTGACTAACTCCCAGGTACCTATTTACTGCTAGGTAACAGGGGCATTCAGGGTGAAAGAAACTTTGCCCATTTGTTTCTGCCTCGTGCGGGAATCGAACCCGCGCCACAGAATTACGAGTCCTGCGCGCTATCCACCAGGCTACGAGGCCCTCCACCAGGCTACGAGGCCCGAGGAGGTGTTGTTGTGAGTGTTGTTGGTGTGTTGTGGTGGGTGTTGTTGGTGTGTTGTGGTGGTGCTGTTGGTGTGTTGTGGTGGGTGTTGTTGGTGTGTTGTTGTGAGTGTTGTTGGTGTGTTGTGGTGGTGCTGTTGGTGTGTTGTGGTGGGTGTTGCTGGTGTGTTGTGGTGGGTGTTGTTGGTGTGTTGTGGTGGGTGTTGCTGGTGTGTTGTTGTGAGTGTTGTTGGTGTGTTGTGGTGGTGCTGTTGGTGTGTTGTGGTGGGTGTTGCTGGTGTGTTGTTGTGAGTGTTGTTGGTGTGTTGTGGTGGTGTTGCTGGTGTGTTGTGGTGGGTGTTGCTGGTGTGTTGTTGTGAGTGTTGTTGGTGTGTTGTGGTGGGTGTTGCTGGTGTGTTGTGGTGGTGTGTTGTGGTGGTGTTGTTGGTGTGTTGTGGTGGGTGTTGCTGGTGTGTTGTGGTGCGTGTTGTTGGTGTGTTGTGGTGGGTGTTGTTGGTGTGTTGTGGTGGGTGTTGCTGGTGTATTGTTGTGAGTGTTGTTGGTGTGTTGTGGTGGGTGTTGCTGGTGTGTTGTGGTGGTGTTGTTGGTGTGTTGTGGTGGGTGTTGTTGGTGTGTTGTGGTGGGTGTTGTTGGTGTTGTGGTGAGTGTTGCTGGTGTGTTGTGGTGGTGTTGTTGGTGTGTTGTGGTGGGTGTTGTTGGTGTTGTGGTGAGTGTTGCTGGTGTGTTGTGGTGGTGTTGTTGGTGTGTTGTGGTGGTGTTGTTGGTGTGTTGTGGTGGTGTTGTTGGTGTGTTGTGGTGGGTGTTGTTGGTGTGTTGTGGTGGGTGTTGTTGGTGTGTTGTGGTGGTGTTGTTGGTGTGTTGTGGTGGGTGTTGTTGGTGTGTTGTGGTGGGTGTTGTTGGTGTGTTGTGGTGGGTGTTGTTGGTGTGTTGTGGTGGTGTTGTTGGTGTGTTGTGGTGGTGTTGTTGGTGTGTTGTGGTGGGTGTTGTTGGTGTGTTGTGGTGGGTGTTGTTGGTGTGTTGTGGTGGTGTTGTTGGTGTGTTGTGGTGGGTGTTGTTGGTGTGTTGTGGTGGTGTTGTTGGTGTGTTGTGGTGGTGTTGTTGGTGTGTTGTGGTGGGTGTTGTTGGTGTGTTGTGGTGGGTGTTGTTGGTGTGTTGTGGTGGTGTTGTTGGTGTGTTGTGGTGGTGTTGTTGGTGTGTTGTGGTGGTGTTGTTGGTGTGTTGTGGTGATGTTGTTGGTGTGTTGTGGTGGTGTTGTTGGTGTGTTGTGGTGGTGTTGTTGGTGTGTTGTGGTGGGTGTTGTTGGTGGTGTTGTTGTGGTGTTGGTGTGTTGTGATGTTGTTGTTGGTGGTGTTGTTGGTGTGTTGTTGGTGTGTTGTGGTGGTGTTGTTGGTGTGTTGTGGTGGTGTTGTTGGTGTGTTGTGGTGGTGTTGTTGGTGTGTTGTGGTGGGTGTTGTTGGTGGTGTTGTTGTGGTGTTGGTGTGTTGTGATGTTGTTGTTGGTGGTGTTGTTGGTGTGTTGTTGGTGTGTTGTGGTGGTGTTGTGGTGGTGTTGTTGGTGTGTTGTGGTGGGTGTTGTTGGTGTGTTGTGTGTTGTGGTGGTGTTGTTGGTGTGTTGTGGTGGTGTTGTTGGTGTGTTGTTGGTGGTGTTGTTGGTGTGTTGTGGTGGTGTTGTTGGTGTTGTTGTGGTCGACGGGAGCAGCTGCCATCAACACACCAACCCGTTCTCGCACTTGCTTATAGTCAATATCTTGCTTATGAATAAGTGCATATGTGACATACTAATTTATTGTGAATATTTGAGTTAACCTTGAAAAGCTGAGTAGAAAACCACAACCTAACCTAACCTTCTTAGTATGTTAAGATATTACAATTAGTACTGAATTTATACCTATATTGATATTACAGCTTTATAAAAATAATCAAACAAAAGTAAAATATTTAAGTAAATTGTAAAGTAACTCAGGATATTGTCAAATTTTGTATAAAATCTCTATTGTTTGATAAAACTGAGAGAAAAAGTTAGTGCCTTGAAAAAAATATGGCTTGGAATATGTCACATATGTACTTATTTATAAGTGAAATAGTGACTAGAAGCAGTAAGTCATATATGTGCTGTCTTGTGCAAGAGCAGGTTGAACACACACACCTGCCCAACACACCCGCCACATTACTCAGCCACCGGCCAGCAGGTGCGGCAGACAACGCCCTCAGTAGCCAACGTCACAAACGCACCTTAGTAACGAGCTGGTCTCTATTAAATGGTAAACAACGCAACCATACCGCCAGGTTGTTCCCAGTAAACAACGTCAAGGTAACGTTGTGGTAACGTCAGCTCACTGGGAAGAACTGTAATAGAGCTGTGAGAGAGATGAGGTGGAGCTGCAGGTGGAGCAGCTCCTGGCAGCTGTACCGACACACTCACCACACAATGTGTTGGACCTCTCTGTCGGACTGTTGTGTTTTGTCTTGTGAAGAAATGTAGTGACGGTGGTAACGGTATTGGAGGTGGTGGTTAGTTGACAACAGTCCATGTTCTCAACCAGGGTGTTGTGGGTGTTGTGGGTGTGGAGGGTGTGTTGGTCTGGGTGTTGTGGGTGTGGAGGGTGTATTGGTCTGGGTGTTGTGGGTGTGGAGGGTGTGTTGGTCTGGGTGTGGAGGGTGTGTTGGTCTGGGTGTGAAGGGTGTGTTGGTCTGCGTGTGGAGGGTGTGTTGGTCTGGGTGTAGAGGGTGTGTTGGTCTGGGTGTTGTGGGTGTGGAGGGTGTGTTGGTCTGGGTGTTGTGGGTGTGGAGGGTGTGTTGGTCTGCGTGTGGAGGTTGTGTTGGTCTGGGTGTAGAGGGTGTGTTGGTCTGGGTGTTGTGGGTGTGAAGGGTGTGTTGGTCTGGGTGTTGTGGGTGTGGAGGGTGTGTTGGTCTGCGTGTGGAGGTTGTGTTGGTCTGGGTGTAGAGGGTGTGTTGGTCTGGGTGTTGTGGGTGTGGAGGGTGTGTTGGTCTGGGTGTTGTGGGTGTGGAGGGTGTATTGGTCTGGGTGTTGTGGGTGTGGAGGGTGTGTTGGTCTGGGTGTGGAGGGTGTGTTGGTCTGGGTGTGGAGGGTGTGTTGGTCTGGGTGTTGTGGGTGTGGAGGTCTGGGTGTTGTGGGTGTGGAAGGTGTGTTGGTCTGGGTGTTGTGGGTGTGGATACACAGAATAAATACTCAAGACACATTAAAGCTCTCCAACCTCCTCAGCTCAGACTATTAAGAACTTTAACAATTGATTAAAAACAGTTGCAAATAATTTCTGAATTCATATTATAGTTGTATATCTTTAACAGAACTGCAGACTAGTATTTACCTGGATTTACCTGAGGGGCACCATATCTAGTGGCCTCGACAGGGACAGGAAGTCAACGGTTTGTCTATTGTACTTATAACATTAGTGCACTAATTATAATATATAAATTATTTACTAGGAAATCACAGTGGCATAATATAATTCGAGCCAGTGAGTCTAGGAGCACAGCTGGGATGATCCTGAACGCCGGTTCGAATCCCCGGAGAGATGTCTTATAAAATGTTGGCTGCTATGGGGGATCTAGTATTATTATGGAGTAGGGTCAGCAGCCGACTACTCAGCTAATCGTACAGCAGCCCTATATCCAAGTTTACTCAGATCTACTTTACTAATACTTTCTAATCATTTATAAACATAGTTGATGCCTATTTTATTAATTAATAATCAACCACAAGCTCAGTCTTAAAATGCTCTGTAAGAAACAATTTTCGTCTTACGTCTGGCAAGGAAGATAGGAATGCGCATCAACAAGCGCCCAAAAGAACGAAAGGTAACTTATTTAGAGCTTAATATGACCTCTGCTTTCCACTGAAGAACTCAGGGTCGTAACACTCCTTCCCCCTTCAGATAAAAAAAAAATGTGGCTACTAGAATAGTAGTCATATTTTTTTTGTAAGAGTATACAGAGAATAAAAAGGAAAATCTATGCCATAAAAGAAAATAAATCAAAAACAACAATTTCTCTGCAAGAAAAGTACAAAGGAATTCTCTGAAAGAAAAAACGCATACAAAAAAAATGGGGAAGTAAATAAATTTGACACGGAATATTTAATGTCACAGGAGAACCTAAAAAAAATAACTAAAACATGACAGTTGGTATATGGCTTCCTGTGGCTCAGATGAATGTTACTCAGGTAACCGGGACAGAGCGTCGGCTATCACGCTGAGTCGGCCCGGTAGGTGGATAATGGAAAGATTGAAGTCCTGTAGATACAATGCCCACCTGAGGATGCGTTTATTTTTTTCCTTCATTTGATTCAAGAATACTAGTGGATTATGGTCCATGTACACTTCCACTATATTACCTGTGAGGTAGACTTCGAACTTTTTACATGTTAACACTAGCGCCAACGCCTCTTTTTCTACCACTGAATAATTGTGTTGCGCCTTGTCAAATTTCACAGAGTAATAATATACTGGGCGTTCCACTTGATCATCCCCAGTTTGCAACAACACTGCACCAGCACCCGAGTCAGACGCGTCAACATGAATTTCAAAAGGTCGTTCGAACTTTGGACTAGCGAGCACTGGGGCGGAAGCTAAGATCAATTTCAAATTTTTAAACGCCTCTGCACAGTCTCATGACCACTTAAATTTAACGGCCTTCCACAACAAGTCTGTGAGAGGAGTGGCAACACTGGAAAAGTTCTGACAAAAGCGTCGACAGTACGCACACATACCGATAAACCTTTGAATATCCTTTTTAGACTGGAGCACAGGACACTCCAGAATGGCACTGATTTTATTTTGCCGAGGTAACACTTTTCCTTGGCCCACTTAATAACCGAGGTATGTCACTGTGCCTTGGCCAAAATGACACTTTTTTGCATTTAAGGTTAGATTTGCATTTTTCAAAACTGTGAACAACTGGCATAACCTAGCTATGTGGTCAGCCCAATTTCTATCAAAGAGCACAATGTCATCTAAATACGCCCAACAATTTGGCACATTAGCGAGCAGAGAGTTCATTAGCCTCTGGAACGTGGCAGGGGCATTACGCAAGCCGAACGGTAACACTTGATACTCAAAGACACCATCGGGTGTTATAAACGCAGTTAGTTGTTAGCACATTCAGTGAGCGGGATTTGATAGTAACCCCTTGAAAGGTCGAATTTCGAGACGTATTTGGCGTTTTCAATCTAGTCGATGCAGTCTTCGAGGAGGGGCAGCGGATAGGCATCCACAATGGTCACCTTGTTGAGCTGCCGATAGTCGGTGCATAATCGCCAGGAGCCGTCTGGTTTGGGTACCAAAAGGCAGGGCGAGCACCAAGAGCCCTGGCTCGGCCGGATCCCAGGGTCGTAACAAGATGTAATAGTTCATATCAGTTATTATAAAAATAGATGTAATAGAGAGAGGTTCATATCAGTTATTATAAAATCTACGAAAAAAATTGTTTTGAAAACAAGAAAACAGGAGTTGGTGAGGAAGCAAACGTGAGCAATACAAGGCGCCGCGCGTGGTTCCTGGCGCCTGTACAGTGGGCATCAAGTCTCCCATTCCATCTTCCCATCGTTTTGTTGAGACGCCTGAGTGGCTTCCTGTCAGGAACTGTTGGCTCGTAGTAGTAATCCAGGGACGTGGCTGTGCACGCGGTCACCCACCCAGTTTTGGTTCTAACCTAACTGACTGACGTATTCCATTCCGTTAGGCCACTGGCATCTACAGACAGGTTCTCACTGAGGGGAAGAACACTGCCGTGGTCTGGGGTAGAGAACATGTGGGTGGGGAAGCCAGACATGTCTCATCATTTCCCTCGGCGTGAAAGGGCGGGTGTAGCCTTAAAGGCGTGGAGGCATTACCCAGGGAGGGCATGCGTAGCCATAAAGATATGGAGGCATTACCCAGGGAGGGCGTGTGTAGCCATAAAGATATGGAGGCATTACCCAGGGAGGGCATGCGTAGCCATAAAGATACGGAGGCATTACCCAGGGAGGGCGTGTGTAGCCATAAAAACGTAGAGGCATTACCCAGGGAGGGCGTGTGTAGCCATAAAGATACGGAGGCATTACCCAGGGAGGGCATGCGTAGCCATAAAGATACGGAGGCATTACCCAGGGAGGGCGTGTGTAGCCATAAAGATACGGAGGCATTACCCAGGGAGGGCGTGTGTAGCCATAAAGATACGGAGGCATTACCCAGGGAGGGCATGCGTAGCCATAAAGATACGGAGGCATTACCCAGGGAGGGCATGCGTAGCCATAAAGATACGGAGGCATTACCCAGGGAGGGCGTGTGTAGCCATAAAGATATGGAGGCATTACCCAGGGAGGGCATGCGTAGCCATAAAGATACGGAGGCATTACCCAGGGAGGGCATGCGTAGCCATAAAGATACGGAGGCATTACCCAGGGAGGGCATGCGTAGCCATAAAGATACGGAGGCATTACCCAGGGAGGGCATGCGTAGCCATAAAGATACGGAGGCATTACCCAGGGAGGGCGTGTGTAGCCATAAAGATACGGAGGCATTACCCAGGGAGGGCATGCGTAGCCATAAAGATACGGAGGCATTACCCAGGGAGGGCATGCGTAGCCATAAAGATACGGAGGCATTACCCAGGGAGGGCGTGCGTAGCCATAAAGATACGGAGGCATTACCCAGGGAGGGCATGCGTAGCCATAAAGATACGGAGGCATTACCCAGGGACGGCGTGCGTAGCCATAAAAACGTAGAGGCATTACCCAGGGAGGGCATGCGTAGCCATAAAGATACGGAGGCATTACCCAGGGAGGGCATGCGTAGCCATAAAGATACGGAGGCATTACCCAGGGACGGCGTGCGTAGCCATAAAAACGTAGAGGCATTACCCAGGGAGGGCGTGCGTAGCCATAAAAACGTGGAGGCGCTACGCGGCGAGGTGGAAATATACTCAGTAAGAGCTCAGACTTGGACACATTCCATTTTGAGGATAATCTTTGTGCGCAGGGAGGACGTAAAGGTGGATGAGTTCCCCACATCTGCCTCGAACCTCATACATCTGAGCATCTCTGGGGCAGACCATTGAGTGGCCGTGGAGTACAGCCTAATGGTGTCTGCCGGTGTCTGGTGGCGATGGCACCCCATCACCACAGTTGTAGCTCTATGTCTGGGGGCGGCGTTGAGGACCAAATAGAGTTAGAGCTCTAGAACGTGTCATTTGCAGTGAGTGGCGGAGGGAAACAGACAACAGGGAAACTGAAGGTTTGATTTTTCGTTATTTGTGATCCAATTTCATGTACGTTCCCAGGTAAGCACAGTCCACTCACAACCAAATGGTCCCGGGTTCGATTTCCTGTAAGGGGGCGACTTTTGGCCACTATGCCTAACACCTGATGCCTCTGTTCACCTAGTCAAGTACCTGAGAGTTAGAAGACTGATGCAAATTACATCCTGAAGGTCAGTCGTTGAATATACGATCCTCGATAATAATAAAAAAAATCTTCCCAGACTAAGTACAGGAAGCACCCACGAGGTGGCAGCCATAAAGATGAACTTGTCTCTGGTGTCTTAAAGTGTTCACAAGGCGGATTGTCTATGTCAGTGCCTCTTAATTACCGAGAATGTCATTATAGCCCCGGGGTCCGTCACAACTATCCTCACGCGTGTGGTGGCCAGAGTCGTTAGGTGCTTCTCTGTGTATGGTGAGTAATGGTAAGGGGCAATGTTGGGTAATTGTCTGTGTGACTTACATGGTGGGCCCGTGTGGTGTCATGTGCTACTTCAGGGGCTTAAACAACAGTTGAGAGTACGGTCGGTGGTGGCGCCTCGCTACCCATTTCGTCCGGGGTTAGAATCCTTGCCAGGGAAGATTGAATGGGCGCCAATCCTTAGCTGTTCACCCAGCAGTAATTGGGTATCTCGTTGTTAATGTATTAGAGAGTCTTGTTCCAGGGAAAAGTATTAAGGTAAGGCTTACCGTGAGCTCTAGGAAAGGCAAGCTCTCAGCCTGCCACACACCTGTGTTGGCCTGCATATATAGAGGCAGTCTTGGGTAGACTAGCAGAGTACACGCACTCCACTTGAATGTCAGGCAACAGCCCTACAATATTTTTTTAGCTAAGGTGAGAAATGTTATATTCGTAAATATGACTGATGCCTTCTGGAGAGTCGGATGTTTTCAAATTCATTTGCAAGGGAAAGTTATGAAATAGTTTTGAAAGTCAGGGAAGGACAGAATATATTCACCGAGGAGGACATTCCGCTACTATATATATATATATATATATATATATATATATATATATATATATATATATATATATATATATATATATATATATATATACATATATATATATATATACATATATATATATATACATATATACATATATATACATATATATATATATATACATATATATATATATATACATATATATATATATATACATATATATATATATATATATATATATATATATATATACATATATATATATACATATATATATATATATATACATATATATATATACATATATACATATATATACATATATATATATATATATACATATATACATATATATATATACATATATATATATATATATACATATATACATATATATATATACATATATACATATATATATATATATATATATATATATATATATATATATATATATATATATATATATATATATATATATATATATAATATATATTATATATAAAGCGTGTTAGGCATAGTGGCCAAACGTCACGCCCTTCCAGAGAATCGAACCCGGGACCATTTGGTTGTGAGTAGAATATGCTGACCTGCCAACGCACATGAAAGTGGATCACAAATAACGAAAAATAATACCTTCCGTTTCCCCGTTGTCTGTTTCCCTCCGCCACTCACTGACGAGTAACAACGCACAAGCAACACGGCTCCATCAAGGAACACATTGTGACGTAAGCTGGAACAGCGCAGTAACCATTCTGGCAGGTCTTGTGTCCTCACAAACGCACATTAATTAAAAAAAGAGAAAACAAAATGAAATATATCTGGAGGTACCTTTACTGTGCGGAAGCTGTAGGGAGCCGGTCGGCCGAGCGGACAGCACGCTAGATTTGTGATCCTGTGGTCCTGGGTTCGATCCCAGGCGCCGGCGAGAAACAATGGGCAGGGTTTCTTTCACCCTATGCCTCTGTTACCTAGCAGTAAATAGGTACCTGGGTGTTAGTCAGCTGTCACGGGCTGCTTCCTGGGGATGGAGGCCTGGTCGAGGACCGGGCCGCGGGGACACTAAAAAGCCCCGAAATCATCTCAAGATAACCTCAAGAAGGAAACTGCGAGTTAAGAACAAAGTAATAAACACTTTACAATATTTAATGATAACAAAAATTAATAACAATTTACTTTACTCTTACAAATAAAAATTAATAATGAATAATAAAAGACCAAAAAACCCCTTGATCACTTGGCTAAAACACAATGAAAAGAAAAATCTATACAAGTGAAGTTACATTACTAACAAAAGGTGAAATATGACTTTATACAATGTGGTGTGAATGGCAGCCGTCAGCGGGTCGTGGGACCGTGCAGGTAAGGGCAGCCACAGGCCAGCTGGGACCACCAGATGGTTTCTGACTAATTAAGCCACCGGCCTGGATATATATACAGGTGGTGACGTCACACTGGCGCGAATCGGAGTCTTGACGAGGAACCGACAGTGTAACGACCGTGTTGATAGTTTGTCTGATGTCTGGGGAGACGGCAGGTGTGTCTCGTGGAAGGTGTGTGGGGGGGGGGAGACGGGACAATACGTTTTGGCAAGTATTGTTGATGTTTCTTGATGTTGGAACATACTGATGTTGAGGTCGTAAGGAACAGACAGAATCTACAGCTATGCGGGAGATAACCGTAACAATATACTCTCCTCACATCACCAGAGACATCTTAACAAGCAACACTGACATAATCAACAGCTATAACAACACCAGAAGGCTCGACATCAGCGAGGCACTACACATCAAAAAGTCCAGACCAGCAATCAACAACCAGTTAACACATAATTACAGTGTACCCACTTCAAGACCCCGAACCAACACAGAGACAGTAGAAGCAAGAACATAGGGATTTAATGGCCTAATAATATCCATAATGAGATAGTAGCAGCAAGAAGATAAGCTGCTTATGTTCATGCATGCAATAGCCTATTAATACCCATAATGTTTCATCCACTTGTTCATCTCAGGCACGTCCTGTACCACCTCACCCATACAGAATATAAGCCTATGCAAATGCATGTTAAATTTGTCTTTGAAAATGTAAGGAGTGCCTTGCGAAACGCATCCTTCGGCGTCAGACCACAGTAAAGTGTGAAAATGAACTTTGCAGGGTTAATTTCTCAACTTCCTTCGACAGTGAAGAAAAACATAAGAAATATTGAGAAGATTCGTGTTAGAATTATTAATATTACCCTTTTGGTAGAGCGACGGTCTTGCTTCATGCAGGTCGGTGTTCAATCCCCGACCGTCCAAGTGGTTGGGCACCATTCCTTTCCGCCGTCCCATCCCAAATCCTTATCCTGATCCCCTTCCAAGTGCTATATAGTCGTAATGGCTTGGCACTTTCCCGTGATAATTCCCTCCAACCCTCCAACCCTCCCACCAGTCAGGTGTGGGGACCGTGGCAAGAGCTACAGGGCCACGAACAACTAACGACATAGTTGGGCGGGTAAGTACAGGTTTGGAAACAGTGTTCTTGATTTATGGAACAAATTGTCGGGTAACATAATAGACGTGGCGTCGACAGATTGTTTCAAGCGTAGGCTAGACGTATATATGAACGAGTCTGGCTGGAGAGAAACAGAAGTTGCCTCGTATGAGCCAATAGGCTTTCTGTAGCATTTTTTAATACTTATGATCTTACGAAGTGGCTAAAGTTAGCACGTTCTTACAATTTGACAAGCGTCAAATTGAATGTGACTTGACAACCAAAAGCACAAAAACCTTTAATTTGCACTAATACGTCGTGTTTTTTATAGGCTTTGTGGTGGTGAAAATGACTAGCCTTGAGCCAGATGAGTTAGAGAAGTTGTGAGTGTTCATGAGGACGAGTCCGCCGCGGGGCTCCACCCATGCTAGCCACACCATGAGCTCCACTCTTACCAATCCCTCAGTCTTATTTGATTTGGGAAATATTTGGCCTCCAGTTTTATATACATGAGTGATGATGAAGCGCTCCGTGGCCAAAACCGCTGCCAACGGAGCTCCAGTATAATATATGTGTGTATTACTGGGGGTCCATCGGTACTGGGGTCCATCGGTACTGGGGTCCATCGGTACTGGGGTCCATCGGTACTGGGGTCCATCGGTACTGGTGTCCATCGGTACTGGGGTCCATCCTGTCGGTGTTGGGGTCCATCGGTACTGGGGTCCATCCTGTCGGTACTGGGGTCCATCCTGTCGGTACTGGGGTCCATCCTGTCGGTGCTGGGGTCCATCCTGTCGGTGCTGGGGTCCATCGGTACTGGTGTCCATCCTGTCGGTGTTGGGGTTCATCGGTACTGGGGTCCATCCTGTCGGTGCTGGGGTCCATCGGTACTGGGGTCCATCCTGTCGGTGCTGGGGTCCATCGGTACTGGTGTCCATCCTGTCGGTGCTGGGGTCCATCGGTACTGGGGTCCATCCTGTCGGTGCTGGGGTCCATCGGTACTGGTGTCCATCCTGTCGGTGTTGGGGTTCATCGGTACTGGGGTCCATCCTGTCGGTGCTGGGGTCCATCGGTACTGGGGTCCATCCTGTCGGTACTGGGGTCCATCCTGTCGGTACTGGGGTCCATCCTGTCGGTGCTGGGGTCCATCGGTACTGGGGTCCATCCTGTCGGTGCTGGGGTCCATCGGTACTGGTGTCCATCCTGTCGGTGTTGGGGTTCATCGGTACTGGGGTCCATCCTGTCGGTGCTGGGGTCCATCGGTACTGGGGTCCATCCTGTCGGTGCTGGGGTCCATCGGTACTGGTGTCCATCCTGTCGGTGTTGGGGTCCATCGGTACTGGGGTCCATCCTGTCGGTGCTGGGGTCCATCGGTACTGGTGTCCATCCTGTCGGTGTTGGGGTCTATCGGTACTGGGGTCCATCCTGTCGGTGCTGGGGTCCATCGGTACTGGTGTCCATCCTGTCGGTGTTGGGGTCCATCGGTACTGGGGTCCATCCTGTCGGTGCTGGGGTCCATCCTGTCGGTGCTGGGGTCCATCGGTACTGGTGTCCATCCTGTCGGTGTTGGGGTCCATCGGTACTGGGGTCCATTCTGTCGGTGCTGGGGTCCATCGGTACTGGTGTCCATCCAGTCGGTGTTGGGGTCCATCGGTACTGGGGTCCATCCTGTCGGTGCTGGGGTCCATCGGTACTGGGGTCCATCCTGTCGGTGTTGGGGTCCATCGGTACTGGGGTCCATCCTGTCGGTGCTGGGGTCCATCGGTACTGGGGTCCATCCTGTCGGTGCTGGGGTCCATCCTGTCGGTGCTGGGGTCCATCGGTACTGGTGTCCATCCTGTCGGTGTTGGGGTCCATCGGTACTGGGGTCCATCCTGTCGGTGCTGGGGTCCATCGGTACTGGGGTCCATCCTGTCGGTGTTGGGGTCCATCGGTACTGGGGTCCATCCTGTCGGTGTTGGGGTCCATCGGTACTGGGGTCCATCCTGTCGGTGCTGGGGTCCATCGGTACTGGGGTCCATCCTGTCGGTGCTGGGGTCCATCGGTACTGGGGTCCATCCTGTCGGTGCTGGGGTCCATCGGTACTGGGGTCCATCCTGTCGGTACTGGGGTCCATCCTGTCGGTGTTGGGGTCCATCGGTACTGGGGTCCATCCTTGTCGGTGCTGGGGTCCATCTTGTCGGAGTTTGGGTCCATCCTGTCGGTGTTGGGGTCCATTCTGTCGGTGTTGGGGTCCATCCTGTCGGTGTTGGGGTCCATCATGTCGGTGTTGGGGTCCATCCTGTCGGTGTTGGGGTCCATCCTGTCAGTGATGATGAAGATTAAGCCACCGAAGAGGTGGCACTGGCATGACTAGCCCGTAAAATCCTGTCGGTGTTGGGGTCCATCCTGTCGGTGTTGGGGTCCATCCTGTCGGTGTTGGGGTCCATCCTTTCGGTGTTGGGGTCCATCCTGTCGGTGTTGGATTCCATCCTGTCGGTGTTGGGGTCCATCCTGTCGGTGTTGGGGTCCGTCCTGTCGGTGTTGGGGTCCATCCTGTCGGTGTTGGGGTCCATCTGGTCGGTGTTGGGGTCCATTCTGTCGGTGTTGGGGTACATCCTGTCGGTGTTGGGGTCCATCCTGTCGGTGTTGGATTCCATCCTGTCGGTGTTGGGGTCCATCCTGTCGGTGTTGGGGTCCATCCTGTCGGTGTTGGGGTCCATCCTGTCGGTGTTGGGGTCCATCTTGTCGGTGTTGGGGTCCATCCTGTCGGTGTTGGATTCCATCTTGTCGGTGTTGGGTCCATCCTGTCGGTGTTGGGGTTCATCCTGTCGGTGTTGGGGTCCATCCTGTTTGTGCTGGGGTCCATCCTGTCGGTGTTGGACTCCATCCTGTCGGTGTTCATCCTGTCGGTGTTGGGGTCCATCCTGTCGGTGTTGGATTCCATCTTGTCGGTGTTGGGTCCATCCTGTCGGTGTTGGGGTTCATCCTGTCGGTGTTGGGGTCCATCCTGTTTGTGCTGGGGTCCATCCTGTCGGTGTTGAACTCCATCCTGTCGGTGTTCATCCTGTCGGTGTTGGGGTCCATCCTGTCGGTGTTGGGGTCCATCTTGTCGGTGCTGGGGTCCATCCTGTCGGTGTTGGGGTCCATTTTGTCGGTGTTGGGGTCCATCCTGTCGGTATTGGGGTCCATCCCGTCGGTGTTGGGGTCCATCCTGTCGGTGCTGGGGTCCATCCTGTCAACAATGTAACATGATATTGGGTGTTTCAGGTCAATGTTTGAACATTATGAAGCAAAATTAATGAGATGAGTG
>NC_091189.1:30756555-30815591 GCF_040958095.1 Procambarus clarkii | reverse complement strand
AAATATGACTCAGGCCTCGAAATTGGGAAGTTTGGGATATTTTGAAAACTGCAAAGGAGTTGGGACAAATATGACCAAACGCGGCTTTCAGTACTTGGCATATGTTGGGTATAATCGTAATATCAAACTGCGAATACGTGCAAAGAGCCAGAATTTGGCTCCAAAATATGGCTCAGGCCTCGAAATTGGGATATTTGGCTATTTTGAAAACTGCGGGGAGGTTTGGGACAAATGTGACCAAACGCCGCTTTCAGTACTTGGCATATGTTGGGTATAAAAAATGTAATTTCAAACTGCGAATACGTGCAGAGAGCCAGAATTTGGGTCCAAAATATGCTCAGGCCTCGATATTGGGATGTTTGCGATATTTTGATAACTGCAGGAAGGCTTGGGACAAATGTGACCAAACGTCGCTTTCAGTACTTGGCATATGTTGGGTATAAAATGTAATTTCAAACTGCGAATATGTGCAGAGAGCCAGAATTTAGCTCCAAATATGGCCAGGCCTCGATATTGGGATATTTGGGATATTTTGAAAACTGCAGGGATGTTTGGGACAAATGTGACCAAACGCCGCTTTCAGTACCTTGCATATGTTGGGTATAAAAAGTCGTAATATCAAACTGCGAATACGTGCTAAGAACCAGAATTTGGCTCCAAAATATGGCTCAGGCCTCGAAATTGGGATATTTAGGATATTTTGAAAACTGCAGGGAGGTTTGGGACAAATGTGACCAAATGTCGCTTTCAGTACTTGGCATATGTTGGGTATAAAAAGATGTAATTTCAAACTGCGAATACGTGCAGAGAGCCAGAATTTGGGTCCAAAATATGGCTCAGGCCTCGAAATTGGGAAGTTTGGGATATTTCAAAAACTGCAGGGAGTTTGTGCAAAATGTGACTCACTGCCGCTTTCAGGACTTGGCATATGTTGGGTATAAAAAGTCGTAATATCAAACTGCGAATACGTGCATAGAGCCAGAATTTGGCTCCAAAATATGGCTCAAGCCTCGAAATTGGGATATTTGGGATATTTTGAAATCTGGACGGGAGTCTGTGCAAAATGTGACTTACTGCCGCTATCAGTACTTGGCATATGTTGGGTATAAAATTCGTAATATCAAACTGCGAATACGTGCAGAGAGCCAGAATTTGGCTCCAAAATATGGCTCAGGCCTCGATATTGGGATGTTGGGATATTTTGAAAACTGCAGGAAGGTTTGGGACAATGTGACCAAACGCCGCTTTCAGTACTTCGCATATGTTGGGTATACAAAAGTCGTAATTTCAAACTGCGAAAATGTGCAGAGAGCCTGGATTTGGCTCCAAAATATGGCTCAGGCCTCGAAATTGGGATATTTGGGATATTTCGAAAACTGCAAGGGAGTTTGTGCAAAATGGGACTCACTGCCGCTTTCAGGACTTGGCATATGTTGGGTATAAAAATTCGTAATATCAAACTGCGAACACGTGCATAGAGCTAGAATTTGGCTCCAAAATATGGCTCAGGCCTCGAAATTGGGATATTTGGGATATTTTGAAAACTGCAGGGGAGTTTTGTGCAAAATGTGACTCACTGCCGCTTTCAGCACTTGGGATATGTTGGGTATAAAAAGTGGTAATTTCAAACTGCGAAAACGTGCAGAGAGCCAGAATTTGGCTCCAAAATATGACTCAGGCCTCAAAATTGGGAAGTTTGGGATATTTTGAAAACTGCAGGGGAGTTTGGGACAAATGTGACCAAACGCCGCTTTCAGTACTTTGCATATGTTGGGTATAAAAAAGTCGCAATTTCAAACTGCGAATACGTGCAGAGAGCCAGAATTTGGCTCCAAAGTATGGCTCAGGCCTCGAAATTGGGACGTTTGGGATATTTTGAAACCTGCAGGGAGTTTGTGCGAAATGTGACTCACTGCCGATTTCAGTACTTGGCATATATATGTTGGGTATAAAAAGATGTAATTTCAAACTGCGAATACGTGCAGAGAGCCAGAATTTGGGTCCAAAAATGGCTCAGGCCACAAAATTGGGATATTTGCGTTATTTTAAAAACTGGAGGGGAGTTTGGGCTAAATGTGACTCACTGCTGCTTTCATTACTTGGCATATGTTGGGTATAAAAAAGTCGCAATTTCAAACTGCGAATACGTGCAGAGATTCAGAATTTGGCTCCAAAATATGGCTCAGGCCTCGAAATTGGGATATTTGGGATATTTCGAAAACTGCAGGGGAGTTTGTGCAAAATGTGACTCACTGCCGTTTTCAGCACTTGGGATATGTTGGGTATAAAAATTGGTAATTTCAAACTGCGAATACGTGCTAAGAGCCAGAATTTGGATCCAAAATATGACTCAGGCCTCGAAATTCGGAAGTTTGGGATATTTTGAGAACTGCAGGGGAGTTTGGGACAAATATGACCAAACGCCGCTTTCAATACGTGACATATGTTGGGTATAAAAAAGTCGCAATTTCAAACTGCGAATACGTGCAGAGAGCCAGAATTTGGCTCCAAAATATGGCTCAGGCATCGAAATTGGGACGTTTGGGATATTTTGAAAACTGCAGGGGAGTTTGTACGAAATGTGACTCACTGCCGATTTCAGTACTTGGCATATGTTGGGTATGAAAAGTCGTAATATCAAACTGCGAATAAGTGCTAAGAGCCAGAATTTGGCTCCAAAATATGGCTCAGGCCTCGAAATTGGGATATTTGGCATATTTTGAAAACTGCGGGAAGGTTTGGGACAAATGTGTCCAAACGCCGCTTTCAGTACTTGGCATATGTTGGGTATAAAAAGATGTAATTTCAAACTGCGAATACGTGCAGAGAGCCAGAATTTGGCTCTAAATATGGCTCAGGCCTCGAAATTGGGATATTTGGGATATTTTGAAAACTGCAGGGATGTTTGGGACAAATGTGACCAAACGCCGCTTTCAGTACTTGGCATATGTTGGGTATAAAAAGTCGTAATATCAAACTCCGAATACGTGCTAAGAACCAGAATTTGGCTCCAAAATATGGCTCAGGCCTCGAAATTGGGTTATTTGGGATATTTTGAAAACTGCAGGGAGGTGTGGGACAAATGTGACCAAACGTCGCTTTCAGTACTTGGCATATGTTGGGTATAAAAAGATGTAATTTCAAACTGCGAATACGTGCAGAGAGCCAGAATTTGGGTCCAAAATATGGCTCAGGCCCCGAAATTGGGATATTTGCGTTATTTTGAAAACTGGAGGGGAGTTTGGGCAAAATGTGACTCACTGCCGCTTTCATTACTTGGCATATGTTGGGAATAAAAAAGTCGCAATTTCAAACTGCGAATACGTGCAGAGATCCAGAATTTGGCTCCAAAATATGGCTCAGGCCTCGAAATTGGGATATTTGGGATATTTCAAAAACTGCAGGGAAGTTTGTGCAAAATGTGACTCACTGCCGCTTTCAGGACTTGGCATATGTTGGGTATAAAAATTCGTAATATCAAACTGCGAATACGTGCATAGAGCCAGAATTTGGCTCCAAATTATGGCTCAGGCCTCGAAATTGGGATGTTTGGGATATTTTGAAAACTGCAGGGAGGTTTGGGACAAATGTGACCAAAACTGCTTTCAGTACTTGGCATATGTTGGTATAAAAAAGTCGCAATTTCAAACTGTGAATACGTGCAGAGAGCCAGAATTTGGCTCCATAATATGGCTCAGGCCTCGAAATTGAGATATTTGGCATATTTCGAAAACTGCAGGGGAGTTTGTGCAAAATGTGACTCACTGCCGCTTTCAGGACTTAGCATATGTTGGGTATAAAAAGTCATAATATCAAACTGCGAATACGTACATAGAGCCAGAATTTGGCTCCAAAAAATGGCTCAGGCCTCGAAATTGGGATAAATGGGATATTTTGAAAACTGGAGGGGAGTATGTGCAAAATGTGACTTACTGCCGCTTTCAGTACTTGGCATATGTTGGTATAAAAAAGTCGCAATTTCAACTGCGAATACGTGCAAAGAGCCAGATTTTGGCTCCATATTATGGCTCAGGCCTCAAAATTGGGATATTTGGGATATTTTGAAAACTGCAGGGAAGTTTGTGCAAAATGTGACTCACTGCCGCTTTCAGGACTTGGCATATGTTGGGTATAAAACGTGGTAATTTCAAACTGCGAAGACGTGCAGAGAGCCAGAATTTGGCTCCAAAATATGGCTCAGGCCTCGAAATTGGGTTTATTTGGCATATTTTGAAAACTGCAGGGAAGTTTGTGCAAAATGTGACTCACTGCCGCTTTCAGGACTTGGCATATGTTGGGTATAAAAAGTAATTTCAAACTGCGAATACGTGCAGAGAGCCAGAATTTGGGTCCAAAATATGACTCAGGCCTCGAAATTGGGAAGTTTGGGATATTTTGAAACTGCATAGGAGTTTGGGACAAATATGACCAAACGCGGCTTTCAGTACTTGGCATATGTTAGGTATAAAAAGTCGTAATATCAAACTGCGAATACGTGCAAAGAGCCAGAATTTGGCTCCAAAATATGGCTCAGGCCTCGAAATTGGGATATTTGGCATATTTTGAAAACTGCGGGGGGTTTGGGACAAATGTGACCAAACGTCGTTTTCCGTACTTGGCATATGTTGGTATAAAAAGTCGCAATTTCAAACTGCGAATACGTGCAAAGAGCCAGAATTTTGTCTCCATAATATGGCTCAGGCCTCGAAATTGGGATATTTGGGATATTTTGAAAACTGCAGGGGAGTTTGTGCAAAATTTGACTCACTGCCGCTTTCAGCACTTGGGATATGTTGGGTATAAAAAGTGGTAATTTCAAACTACGAAAACGTGCAGAGAGCCAGAATTTGGGTCCAAAATATGACTCAGGGCTCGAAATTGGGAAGTTTGCGATATTTTGAAAACTGTAGGGGTTTGGGACAAATATGACCAAACGCCGCTTTCAGTACATAACATATGTTGGGTATAAAAAAGTCGCAATTTCAAACTGCGAATACGTGCAGAGAGCCAGAATTTGGCTCCAAAATATGGCTCAGGCCTCGAAATTGGGATATTTGGGATATTTTGAAACTGCTGGGGAGTTTGTGCAAAATGTGACTCACTGCCGCTTTCAGGACTTAGCATATGTTGGGTATAAAAAGTCGTAATATCAAACTGCGAATACGTGCTAAGAGCCAGAATTTGGCTCCAAAATATGGCTCAGGCCTCGAAATTAAGATATTTGGGATATTTTGAAAACTGCTGGGAGTTTGTGCAAAATGTGACTCACTGCCGCTTTCAGGACTTAGCATATGTTGGGTATAAAAAGTCGTAATATCAAACTGCGAATACGTGCATAGAGCCAGAATTTGGCTCCAAAATATGGCTCAGGCCTCGAAATTGGGATATTTGGGATACTTTGAAAACTAGAAGGGAGTCTGTGCAAAATGTGACTTACTGCATCTTTCAGTACTTGGCATATGTTGGGTATAAAATTCGTAATATCAAACTGCGAATACGTGCAGAGATCCAGAATTTGGCTCCAAAATATGGCTCAGGCCTCGAAATTGGGATATTTGGGATATTTCGAAAACTGCAGGGGAGTTTGTGCAAAATGTGACTCACTGCCGCTTTTAGCACTTGGGATATGTTGGGTATAAAAAGTGGTAATTTCAAACTGCGAATACGTGCTAAGAGCCAGAATTTGGATCCAAAATATCACTCAGGCCTCGAAATTGGGAAGTTTGGAATTTTTGAGAACTGCAGGGGAGTTTGGGACAAATACGACCAAACGCCGCTTTCAGTACGTGACATATGTTGGGTATAAAAAAGTCGCAATTTCAAACTGCGAATACGTGCAGAGAGCCAGAATTTGGCTCCAAAATATGGCTCAGGCATCGAAATTGGGATATTTGGCATATTTTGAAAACTGCGAGGAGGTTTGGGACAAATGTTCCAAACGCCGCTTTCAGTACTTGGCATATGTTGGGTATAAAAAGATGTAATTTCAAACTGCGAATACGTGCTAAGAACCAGAATTTGGCTCCAAAATATGGCTCAGGCCTCGAAATTGGGTTATTTGGGATATTTTGAAAACTGCAAGGAGTTTGGGACAAATGTGACCAAACGTCGCTTTCAGTACTTGGCATATGTTGGTATAAAAAGATGTAATTTCAAACTGCGAATACGTGCAGAGAGCCAGAATTTGGGTCCAAAATATGGCTCAGGCCCCGAAATTGGGATATTTGCGATATTTTGAAAACTGGAGGGGAGTTTAGGCAAAATGTGACTCACTGCCGCTTTCATTACTTGGCATATGTTGGGTATAAAAAAGTCGCAATTTCAAACTGCGAATACGTGCAGAGATCCAGAATTTGGCTCCAAAACATATCTCAGGCCTCGAAATTGGGATATTTGGGATATTTCAAAAACTGCAGGGGAGTTTGTGCAAAATGTGACTCACTGCCGCTTTCAGGACTTGGCATATGTTGGTATAAAAATTCGTAATATCAAACTGCGAATACGTGCATAGAGCCAGAATTTGGCTCCAAATTATGGCTCAGGCCTCGAAATTGGGATGTTTGGGATATTTTGAAAACTGCAGGCAGGTTTGGGACAAATGTGTCCAAACGCCGCTTTCAGTACTTGGCATATGTTGGTATAAAAAAGTCGTAATTTCAAACTGCGAATACGTGCAGAGAGCCAGAATTTGGCTCCAAATTATGGCTCAGGCCTCGAAATTGGGATATTTGGGATATTTCAAAAACTGCAGGGGAGTTTGTGCAAAATGTGACTCACTGCCGCTTTCAGGACTTGGCATATGTTGGGTATAAAAATTCGTAATATCAAACTGCGAATACGTGCATAGAGCCAGAATTTGGCTCCAAATTATGGCTCAGGCCTCGAAATTGGGATATTTGGCATATTTTGAAAACTGCGGGGAGGTTTGGGACAAATGTGTCCAAACGCCGCTTTCAGTACTTGGCATATGTTTGGAATAAAAAGGCGTGATTTTGAACTGCGAATACGTGCAGAGAGCGAGAATTTGGCTCCAAAATATGGCTCAGGCCTCGAAATTGGGATATTTGGGATATTTGGAAAACTGCAGGGATGTTTGGGACAAATGTGACCAACGCCGCTTTCAGTACTTGGCATATGTTGGATATAAAAAGTCGTAATATCAAACTGCGAATACGTGCTAAGAACCAGAATTTGGCTCCAAATATAGCTCAGGCCTCGAAATTGGGTTATTTGGGATATTTTGAAAAATGCAGGGAGGTTTGGGCCAAATGTGACCAACGTCGCTTTCAGTACTTGGCATATGTTGGGTATAAATTTCGCAATTTCAAACTGCGAATACGTGCAGAGAGCCAGAATTTGGCTCCATAATATGGCTCAGGCCTCAAAATTGAGATATTTGGCATATTTCGAAAACTGCAGGGGAGTTTGTGCAAATGTGACTCACTGCCGCTTTCAGGACTTAGCATATGTTGGGTATAAAAAGTCGTAATATCAAACTGCGAATACGTACATAGAGCCAGAATTTGGCTCCAAAAAATGGCTCAGGCCTCAGGCCTCGAAATTGGGATAAATGGGATATTTTGAAAACTGGAGGGGAGTATGTGCAAAATGTGACTTACTGCCGCTTTCAGTACTTAGCATATGTTGGGTATAAAATTCGTAATATCAAACTGCGAATACGGGCAGAGCCAGAATTTGGCTCCAAAATAAGGCTCAGGCCTCGATATTGGGATGTTTGGGATATTTTGAAAACTGCAGGAAGGTTTGGGACAAATGTGACCAAACGCCGCTTTCAGTACTTCGCATATGTTGGTTATAAAAAGTCCTAATTTCAAACTGCGAATACGTGCAGAGAGCCAGAATTTGGGTCCAAAATATGGCTCAGGCCTCGAAATTGGGATATTTGGGATATTTTGAAACTGCTGGGGAGTTTGTGGAAAATGTGACTCACTGCCGCTTTCAGGACTTGGCATATGTTGGGTATAAAATTCGTAATATCAAACTGCGAATACGTGCAGAGAGCCAGAATTTGGCTCCAAAATAAGGCTCAGGCCTCGATATTGGGATGTTTGGGATATTTTGAAAACTGCACGAACGTTTGGGACAAATGTGACCAACGCCGCTTCAGTACTTGGCATATGTTGGTATAAAAAGTCGCAATTTCAACTGCGAATACGTGCAAAGAGCCAGATTTTGGCTCCATATTATGGCTCAGGCCTCAAATTGGGATATTTGGGATATTTTGAAAACTGCAGGGAAGTTTGTGCAAAATGCGACTCACTGCCGCTTTCAGGACTTGGCATATGTTGGGTATAAAACGTGGTAATTTCAAACTGCGAATACGTGCAGAGAGCCAGAATTTGGGTCCAAAATATGACTCAGGCCTCGAAATTGGGAAGTTTGGGATATTTTGAAAACTGCAGAGGAGTTTGGGACAAATATGACCAAACGCGGCTTTCAGTACTTGGCATATGTTAGGTATAAAAAGTCGTAATATCAAACTGCGAATACGTGCAAAGAGCCATAATTTGGCTCTAAAATATGGCTCAGGCCTCGAAATTGGGATATTTGGCATATTTTGAAAACTGCAGGGGAGTTTGTGCAAAATGTGACTCACTGCCGCTTTCAGCACTTGGGATATGTTGGGTATAAAAAGTGGTAATTTCAAACTGCGAAAACGTGCAGAGAGCCAGAATTTGGCTCCAAAATATGACTCAGGGCTCGAAATTGGGAGGTTTGCGATATTTTGAAAACTGCAGGGGAGTTTGGGACAAATATGACCAAACGCCGCTTTCAGTACATGACACATGTTGGGAATAAAAAAGTCGCAATTTCAAACTGCGAATACGTGCAGAGAGCCAGAATTTGGCTCCAAAATATGGCTCAGGCCTCGAAATTGGGACGTTCCGGATATTTTGAAAACTGCAGGGGAGTTTGTGCGAAATGTGACTCACTGCCGATTTCATTACTTGGCATATGTTGGGTATAAAAAGTCGTAATATCAAACTGCGAATACGTGCTAAGAGCCAGAATTTGGCTCCAAAATATGGCTCAGGCCTCGAAATTGGGATATTTGGGATATTTTGAAAACTGCTGGGGAGTTTGTGCAAAATGTGACTCACTGCCGCTTTCAGGACTTCGCATATGTTGGGTATAAAAAGTCGTAATATCAAACTGCGAATACGTGCATAGAGCCAGAATTTGGCTCCAAAATATGGCTCAGGCCTCGAAATTGGGATATTTGGGATATTTTGAAAACTGGAGGGGAGTATGTGCAAAATGTGACTTACTGCCGCTTTCAGTACTTGGCATATGTTGGGTATAAAATTCGTAATATCAAACTGCGAATACGTGCAGAGAGCCAGAATTTGGCTCCAAAATAAGGCTCAGGCCTCGATATTGGGATGTTTGGGATAATTGGAAAACTGCAGGAAGGTTTGGGACAAATGTGACCAAACGCCGCTTTCAGTACTTCACATATGTTGGTTATAAAAAGTCGTAATTTCAAACTGCGAATACGTGCAGAGAGCCAGAATTTGGGTCCAAAATATGGCTCAGGCCTCGAAATTGGTATATTTGGGATATTTTGAAAACTGCAGGGGAGTTTGTGGAAAATGTGACTCACTGCCGCTTTCAGGACTTGGCATATGTTGGGTATAAATTTCGTAATATCAAACTGCGAATACGTGCAGAGAGCCAGAATTTGGCTCCAAATAAGGCTCAGGCCTCGATATTGGGATGTTTGGGATATTTTGAAAACTGCAGGAACGTTTGGGACAAATGTGACCAAACGCCGCTTTCAGTACTTGGCATATGTTGGTATAAAAAAGTCGCAATTTCAACTGCGAATACGTGCAGAGAGCCAGAATTTGGCTCCAAAATATGGCTCAGGCCTCGAAATTGGGATATTTGGAATATTTTGAAAACTGCAGGGATGTTTGGGACAAATGTGACCAAACGCCGCTTTCAGTACTTGGCATATGTTGGGTATAAAAAGTCGTAATATCACACTGCGAATACGTGCTAAGAACCAGAATTTGACTCCAAAATATAGCTCAGGCCTCGAAATTGGGTTATTTGGGATATTTTGAAAACTGCAGGGAGGTTTGGGACAAATGTGATCAAACGTCGCTTTCAGTACTTGGCATATGTTGGGTATAAAAAGATGTAATTTCAAACTGCGAATACGTGCAGAGAGCCAGAATTTGGCTCCATAATATGGCTCAGGCCTCGAAATTGGGTTATTTGGGATATTTTGAAAACTGCAGGGGAGTTTGTGCAAAATGTGACTCACTGCCGCTTTCAGGACTTGGCATATGTTGGGTATAAAAATTCGTAATATCAAACTGCGAATACGTGCATAGAGCCAGAATTTGGCTCCAAATTATGGCTCAGGCCTCGAAATTGGGATGTTTGGGATATTTTAAAAACTGCAGGGTGGTTTGGGACAAATGTGACCAAACACCGCTTTCAGTACTTGGCATATGTTGGGTATAAAAAGTCGCAATTTCAAACTGCGAATACGTGCAGAGAGCCAGAATTTGGCTCCATAATATGGCTCAGGCCTCGAAATTGGGTTATTTGGGATATTTTGAAAACTGCTGGGGAGTTTGTGGAAAATGTGACTCACTGCCGCTTTCAGGACTTGGCATATGTTGGGTATAAAAAGTCGCAATTTCAAACTGCGAATACGTGCAGAGAGCCAGAATTTGGGTCCAAAATATGGCTCAGGCCTCGAAATTGGGATATTTGGGATATTTTGAAAACTGCTGGGGAGTTTGTGGAAAATGTGACTCACTGCCGCTTTCAGGACTTGGCATATGTTGGGTATAAAATTTCGTAATATCAAACTGCAAATACGTGCATAGAGCCAGAATTTCGCTCCAAATTATGGCTCAGGCCTCGAAATTGGGATGTTTGGGATATTTTGAAAACTGCAGTGAGGTTTGGGACAAATGTGACCAAACGCCGCTTTCAGTACTTGGCATATGTTGGTATAAAAAGTCGCAATTTCAAACTGCGAATACGTGCAAAGAGCCAGAATTGGCTCCATAATATGGCTCAGGCCTCGAAATTGGGATATTTGGGATATTTTGAAAACTGCAGGAAGTTTGTGCAAAATGTGACTCACTGCCGCTTTCAGGACTTGGCATATGTTGGGTATAAAACGTGGTAATTTCAAACTGCGAAGACGTGCAGAGAGCCAGAATTTGGCTCCAAAATATGGCTCAGGCCTCGAAATTGGGTTATTTGGCATATTTTGAAAACTGCAGGGAAGTTTGTGCAAAATGTGACTCACTGCCGCTTTCAGGACTTGGCATATGTTGGGTATAAAAAGATGTAATTTCAAACTGCGAATACGTGCAGAGAGCCAGAATTTGGGTCCAAATATGACTCAGGCCTCGAAATTGGGAAGTTTGGGATATTTTGAAAACTGCAGAGGAGTTTGGGACAAATATGACCAAACGCGGCTTTCAGTACTTGGCATATGTTGGGTATAAAAAGTCGTAATATCAAACTGCGAATCCGTGCAAAGAGCCAGAATTTGGCTCCAAAATATGGCTCAGGCCTCGAAATTGGGATATTTGGGATATTTTGAAAACTGGAAGGGAGTCTGTGCCAAATGTGACTCACTGCCGATTTCAGTACTTGGCATATGTTGGGTATAAAAAGTCGTAATATCAAACTGCAAATACGTGCAGAGAGCCAGAATTTGGATCCAAAATATGGCTCAGGCCTCGATATTGGGATGTTTGGGATATTTTGAAAACTTCAGGGAGGTTTGGGACAAATGTGACCAAACGCCGCTTTCAGTACTTGGCATATGTTGGGTATAAAAAAGTCGCAATTTCAAACTGCGAATACGTGCAGAGAGCCAGAATTTGGCTCCAAAATATGGCTCAGGCATCGAAATTGGGACGTTTGGGATATTTTGAAAACTGTAGGGGAGTTTAAGCGAAATGTGACTCACTGCCGATTTCAGTACTTGGCATATGTTGGGTATGAAAAGTCGTAATATCAAACTGCGAATACGTGCAGAGAGCCAGAATTTGGCTCTAAAATATGGCTCAGGCCTCGAAATTGGGATATTTGGGGATATTTTAAAACTGCAGGGAGGTTTGGGACAAATGTGACCAAACGCCGCTTTCAGTACTTGGCATATGTTGGGTATAAAAAAGTCGCAATTTCAAACTGCGAATACGTGCAGAGAGCCAGAATTTGGCTCCAAAATATGGCTCAGGCCTCGAAATTGGGACGTTCCGGATATTTTGAAAACTGCAGGGGAGTTTGTGCGAAATGTGACTCACTGTCGATTTCAGTACTTGGCATATGTTGGGTATAAAAAGTCGTAATATCACACTGCGAATACGTGCTAAGAGCCAGAATTTGGCTCCAAAATATGGCTCAGGCCTCGAAATTGGGATATTTGGGATATTTCGAAAACTGCAGGGGAGTTTGTGCAAAATGTGACTCGCTGCCACTTTTAGCACTTGGGATATGTTGGGTATAAAAAGTGGTAATTTCAAACTGCGAATACGTCCTAAGAGCCAGAATTTGGATCCAAAATATGACTCAGGCCTCGAAATTGGGAAGTTTGGGATATTTTGAGAACTGCAGGGGAGTTTGGGACAAATATGACCAAACGCCGCTTTCAGTACGTGACATATGTTGGGTATAAAAAAGTCGCAATTTCAAACTGCGAATACGTGCAGAGAGCCAGAATTTGGCTCCAAAAATATGGCTCAGGCCTCGAAATTGAGATATTTGGCATATTTTGAAAACTGCGGGGAGGTTTGGGACAAATGTGTCCAAACGCCGCTTTCAGTACTTGGCATATGTTTGGAATAAAAAGACGTGATTTCGAACTGCGAATACGTGCAGAGAGCCAGAATTTGGCTCCAAAATATGGCTCAGGCCTCGAAATTGGGATATTTGGGATATTTTGAAAACTGCAGGGATGTTTGCGACAAATGTGACCAAACGCCGCTTTCAGTACTAGGCATATGTTGGGTATAAAAAGTCGTAATATCAAACTGCGAATACGTGCTAAGAACAAGAATTTGGCTCCAAAATATAGCTCATTCCTCGAAATTGGGTTATTTGGGATATTTGAAAACTGCAGGGAGGTTTGGGACAAATGTGACCAAACGTCGCTTTCAGTACTTGGCATATGTTGGGTATAAAAAGATGTAATTTCAAACTGCGAATACGTGCAGAGAGCCAGAATTTGGGTCCAAAATATGACTCAGGCCCCGAAATTGGGATATTTGCGTTATTTTGAAAACTGGAGGGGAGTTTGGGCAAAATGTGACTCACTTCCGCTTTCATTACTTGGCATATGTTGGGTATAAAAAGTCGCAATTTCAAACTGCGAATACGTGCAGAGAGCCAGAATTTGGCTCCATAATATGGATCAGGCCTCGAAATTGAGATATTTGGCATATTTCGAAAACTGCAGGGGAGTTTGTGCAAAATGTGACTCACTGCCGCTTTCAGGACTTAGCATATGTTGGGTATAAAAAGTCGTAATATCAAACTGCGAATACGTACATAGAGCCAGAATTTGGCTCCAAAAAATGGCTCAGGCCTCGAAATTGGGATAAATGGGATATTTTGAAAACTGGAGGGGAGTATGTGCAAATGTGACTTACTGCCGCTTTCAGTACTTGGCATATGTTGGGTATAAAATTCGTAATATCAAACTGCGAATAAGGGCAGAGCCAGAATTTGGCTCCAAAATAAGGCTCAGGCCTCGATATTGGGATGTTTGGGATATTTTGAAAACTGTAGGAAGGTTTGGGACAAATGTGACCAAACGCCGCTTTCAGTACTTCGCATATGTTGGTTATAAAAAGTCGCAATTTCAAACTGCGAATACGTGCAGAGAGCCAGAATTTGGGTCCAAAATATGGCTCAGGCCTCGAAATTGGGATATTTGGGATATTTTGAAAACTGCTGGGGAGTTTGTGGAAAATGTGACTCACTCCGCTTTCAGGACTTGGCATATGTTGGGTATAAAATTTCGTAATATCAAACTGCAAATATGTGCATAGAGCCAGAATTTCGCTCCAAATTATGGCTCAGGCCTCGAAATTGGGTTGTTTGGGATATTTTGAAAACTGCAGTGAGGTTTGGGACAAATGTGACCAAACGCCGCTTTCAGTACTTGGCATATGTTGGTATAAAAAAGTCGCAATTTCAAACTGCGAATACGTGCAAAGAGCCAGATTTTGGCTCCATAATATGGCTCAGGCCTCGAAATTGGGATATTTGAGATATTTTGAAAACTGCAGGGAAGTTTGTGCAAAATGTGACTCACTGCCGCTTTCAGGACTTGGCATATGTTGGGTATAAAACGTGGTAATTTCAAACTGCGAAGACGTGCAGAGAGCCAGAATTTGGCTCCAAAATATGGCTCAGGCCTCGAAATTGGGTTATTTGGCATATTTTGAAAACTGCAGGGAAGTTTGTACAAAATGTGACTCACTGCCGCTTTCAGGACTTGGCATATGTTGGGTATAAAAAGATGTAATTTCAAACTGCGAATACGTGCAGAGAGCCAGAATTTGGGTCCAAAATATGACTCAGGCCTCGAAATTGGGAAGTTTGGGATATTTTGAAAATTGCAGAGGAGTTTGGGACAAATATGACCAAACGCGGCTTTCAGTACTTGGCATATGTTGGGTATAAAAAGTCGTAATATCAAACTGCGAATCTGTGCAAAGAGCCAGAATTTGGCTCCAAAATATGGCTCAGGCCTCGAAATTGGGTTTTGGCATATTTTGAAAACTGCGGGGAGGTTTGGGACAAATGTGACCAAACGCCGCTTTCAGTACTTGGCATATGTTGGTATAAAAAAGTAGCAATTTCAAACTGCGAATACGTGCAGAGAGCCAGAATTTGGCTCCAAAATATGGCTCAGGCCTCGAAATTGGGATATTTGGGATATTTCGAAAACTGCAGGGGAGTTTGTGCAAAATGTGACTCACTGCCGCTTTCAGCACTTGGGATATGTTGGGTATAAAAAGTGGTAATTTCAAACTGCGAATACGTGCTAAGAGCCAGAATTTGGCTCCAAAATATGGCTCAGGCCTCGAAATTGGGATATTTGGCATATTTTGAAACTGCGAGGAGGTTTGGGACAAATGTGTCCAAACGCCGCTTTCAGTACTTGTTATATGTTGGGTATAAAAAGATGTAATTTCAAACTGCGAATACGTGTTAAAAACCAGAATTTGGCTCCAAAATATGGCTCAGGCCTCGAAATTGGGTTATTTGGGATATTTTGAAAACTGCAAGGAGGTTTGGGACAAATGTGACGAAACGTCGCTTTCAGTACTTGGCATATGTTGGGTATAAAAGATGTAATTTCAAACTGCGAATACGTGCAGAGAGCCAGAATTTGGGTCCAAAATATGGCTCAGGCCCCGAAATTGGGATATTTGCGTTATTTTGAAAACTGGAGGGGAGTTTAGGCAAAATGTGACTCACTGCCGCTTTCATTACTTGGCATATGTTGGGTATAAAAAGTCGCAATTTCAAACTGCGAATACGTGCAGAGATCCAGAATTTTGCTCCAAAATATGGCTCAGGCCTCGAAATTGGGATATTTGGGATATTTCAAAAACTGCAGGGGAGTTTGTGCAAAATGTGACTCACTGCCGCTTTCAGGACTTGGCATATGTTGGGTATAAAACGTGGTAATTTCAAACTGCGAAGACGTGCAGAGAGCCAGAATTTGGCTCCAAAATATGGCTCAGGCCTCGAAATTGGGTTATTTGGCATATTTTGAAAACTGCAGGGAAGTTTGTACAAAATGTGACTCACTGCCGCTTTCAGGACTTGGCATATGTTGGGTATAAAAAGATGTAATTTCAAACTGCGAATACGTGCAGAGAGCCAGAATTTGGCTCCAAAATATGGCTCAGGCCTCGAAATTGGGATATTTGGGATATTTCGAAAACTGCAGGGGAGTTTGTGCAAAATGTGACTCACTGCCACTTTTAGCACTTGGGATATGTTGGGTATAAAAAGTGGTAATTTCAAACTGCGAATACGTCCTAAGAGCCAGAATTTGGATCCAAAATATGACTCAGGCCTCGAAATTGGGAAGTTTGGGATATTTTGAGAACTGCAGGGGAGTTTGGGACAAATGACCAAACGCCGCTTTCAGTACGTGACATATGTTGGGCATAAAAAAGTCGCAATTTCAAACTGCGAATACGTGCAGAGAGCCAGAATTTGGCTCCAAAATATGGCTCAGGCCTCGAAATTGAGATATTTAGCATATTTTGAAAACTGCGGGGAGGTTTGGGACAAATGTGTCCAAACGCCGCTTTCAGTACTTGGCATATGTTTGGAATAAAAAGACGTGATTTCGAACTGCGAATACGTGCAGAGAGCCAGAATTTGGCTCCAAAATATGGCTCAGGCCTCGAAATTGGGATATTTGGGATATTTTGAAAACTGCAGGGATGTTTGCGACAAATGTGACCAAACGCCGCTTTCAGTACTAGGCATATGTTGGGTATAAAAAGTCGTAATATCAAACTGCGAATACGTGCTAAGAACAAGAATTTGGCTCCAAAATATAGCTCAGGCCTCGAAATTGGGTTTTTGGGATATTTTGAAAACTGCAGGGAGGTTTGGGACAAATGTGACCAAACGTCGCTTTCAGTACTTGGCATATGTTGGGTATAAAAAGATGTAATTTCAAACTGCGAATACGTGCAGAGAGCCAGAATTTGGGTCCAAAATATGACTCAGGCCCGAAATTGGGATATTTGCGTTATTTTGAAAACTGGAGGGGAGTTTGGGCAAAATGTGACTCACTGCCGCTTTCATTACTTGGCATATGTTGGGTATAAAAAGTCGCAATTTCAAACTGCGAATACGTGCAGAGAGCCAGAATTTGGCTCCATAATATGGCTCAGGCCTCGAAATTGAGATATTTGGCATATTTCGAAAACTGCAGGGGAGTTTGTGCAAAATGTGACTCTGCCGCTTTCAGGACTTAGCATATGTTGGGTATAAAAAGTCGTAATATCAAACTGCGAATACGTACATAGAGCCAGAATTTGGCTCCAAAAAATGGCTCAGGCCTCGAAATTGGGATAAATGGGATATTTTGAAAACTGGAGGGGAGTATGTGCAAAATGTGACTTACTGCCGCTTTCAGTACTTGGCATATGTTGGGTATAAAATTCGTAATATCAAACTGCGAATAAGGGCAGAGCCAGAATTTGGCTCCAAAATAAGGCTCAGGCCTCGATATTGGGATGTTTGGGATATTTTGAAAACTGTAGGAAGGTTTGGGACAAATGTGACCAAACGCCGCTTTCAGTACTTCGCATATGTTGGTTATAAAAAAGTCGCAATTTCAAACTGCGAATACGTGCAGAGAGCCAGAATTTGGGTCCAAAATATGGCTCAGGCCTCGAAATTGGGATATTTGGGATATTTTGAAAACTGCTGGGGAGTTTGTGGAAAATGTGACTCACTGCCGCTTTCAGGACTTGGCATATGTTGGGTATAAAATTTCGTAATATCAAACTGCAAATACGTGCATAGAGCCAGAATTTCGCTCCAAATTATGGCTCAGGCCTCGAAATTGGGTTGTTTGGGATATTTTGAAAACTGCAGTGAGGTTTGGGACAAATGTGACCAAACGCGCTTTCAGTACTTGGCATATGTTGGGTATAAAATTTCGTAATATCAAACTGCGAATACGTGCAGAGAGCCAGAATTTGGCTCCAAAATATGGCTCAGGCCTCGAAATTGGGATATTTGGGATATTTCGAAAACTGCAGGGGAGTTTGTGCAAAATGTGACTCACTGCCGCTTTCAGCACTTGGGATATGTTGGGTATAAAAAGTGGTAATTTCAAACTGCGAATACGTGCTAAGAGCCAGAATTTGGCTCCAAAATATGGCTCAGGCCTCGAAATTGGGATATTTGGCATATTTTGAAAACTGCGAGGAGGTTTGGGACAAATGTGTCCAAACGCCGCTTTCAGTACTTGTTATATGTTGGGTATAAAAAAGATGTAATTTCAAACTGCGAATACGTGTTAAGAACCAGAATTTGGCTCCAAAATATGGCTCAGGCCTCGAAATTGGGTTATTTGGGATATTTTGAAAACTGCAAGGAGGTTTGGGACAAATGTGACCAAACGTCGCTTTCAGTACTTGGCATATGTTGGGTATAAAAAGTCGTAATATCAAACTGCGAATACGTGCAGAGAGCCAGAATTTGGCTCCAAAAAATGGCTCAGGCCTCGAAATTGGGATAAATGGGATATTTTGAAAACTGGAGGGGAGTATGTGCAAAATGTGACTTACTGCAGCTTTCAGTACTTGGCATATGTTGGGTATAAAATTCGTAATATCAAACTGCGAATACGGGCAGAGCCAGAATTTGGCTCCAAAATAAGGCTCAGGCCTCGAAATTGGTATTTTGGGATTTTTTGAAAACTGCAGGAAAGTTTGTGCAAAATGTGACTCACTGCCGCTTTCAGGACTTGGCATATGTTGGGTATAAAACGTGGTAATTTCAAACTGCGAAGACGTGCAGAGAGCCAGAATTTGGCTCCAAAATATGGCTCAGGCCTCGAAATTGGGTTATTTGGCATATTTTGAAAACTGCAGGGAAGTTTGTGCAAAATGTGACTCACTGCCGATTTCAGTACTTGGCTTATGTTGGGTATAAAAAGTCGTAATATCAAACTGCGAATACGTACATAGAGCCAGAATTTGGCTCCAAAAAATGGCTCAGGCCTCGAAATTGGGATAAATGGGATATTTTGAAAACTGGAGGGGAGTATGTGCAAAATGTGACTTACTGCCGCTTTCAGTACTTGGCATATGTTGGGTATAAAATTCGTAATATCAAACTGCGAATACGGGCAGAGCCAGAATTTGGCTCCAAAATAAGGCTCAGGCCTCGATATTGGGATGTTTGGGATATTTTGAAAACTGCAGGAAGGTTTGGGACAAATGTGACCAAACGCCGCTTTCAGTACTTCGCATATGTTGGTTATAAAAAAGTCTCAATTTCAAACTGCGAATACGTGCAGAGAGCCAGAATTTGGGTCCAAAATATGGCTCAGGCCTCGAAATTGGGATATTTGGGATATTTTGAAAACTGCTGGGGAGTTTGTGGAAAATGTGACTCACTGCCGCTTTCAGGACTTGGCATATGTTGGGTATAAAATTTCGTAATATCAAACTGCAAATACGTGCATAGAGCCAGAATTTCGCTCCAAATTATGGCTCAGGCCTTGAAATTGGGATGTTTGGGATATTTTGAAAGCTGCAGTGAGGTTTGGGACAAATGTGACCAAACGCCGCTTTCAGTACTTGGCATATGTTGGTATAAAAAAGTCGCAATTTCAAACTGCGAATACGTGCAGAGCCAGAATTTGGCTCCAAAATATGGCTCAGGCCTCGAAATTGGGATATTTGGGATATTTTGAAAACTGCAGGGGAGTTTGTGCAAAATGTGACTCACTGCCGCTTTCAGCACTTGGGATATGTTGGGTATAAAAAGATGTAATTTCAAACTGCGAATACGTGCAGAGAGCCAGAATTTGGGTCCAAAATATGACTCAGGCCTCGAAATTGTGAAGTTTGGGATATTTTGAAAATTGCAGAGGAGTTTGGGACAAATATGACCAAACGCGGCTTTCAGTACTTGGCATATGTTGGGTATAAAAAGTCGTAATATCAAACTGCGAATCCGTGCAAAGAGCCAGAATTTGGCTCCAAAATATGGCTCAGGCCTCGAAATTGGGATATTTGGCATATTTTGAAAACTGCGGGGAGGTTTGGGACAAATGTGACCAAACGCCGCTTTCAGTACTTGGCATATGTTGGTATAAAAAAGTCGCAATTTCAAACTGCGAATACGTGCAGAGAGCCAGAATTTGGCTCCATAATATGGCTCAGGCCTCGATATTGAGATATTTGGCATATTTCGAAAACTGCAGGGGAGTTTGTGCAAAATGTGACTCACTGCCGCTTTCAGGACTTAGCATATGTTGGGTATAAAAAGTCGTAATATCAAACTGCGAATACGTACATAGAGCCAGAATTTGGCTCCAAAAAATGGCTCAGGCTCGAAATTGGGATAAATGGGATATTTTGAAAACTGGAGGGGAGTATGTGCAAAATGTGACTTACTGCAGCTTTCAGTACTTGGCATATGTTGGGTATAAAATTCGTAATATCAAACTGCGAATACGGGCAGAGCCAGAATTTGGCTCCAAAATATGGCTCAGGCCTCGAAATTGGGATATTTGGCATATTTTGAAAACTGCGGGGAGGTTTGGGACAAATGTGACCAAACGCCGCTTTCAGTACTTGGCATATGTTGGGTATAAAAAGATGTAATTTCAAACTGCGAATACGTGCAGAGAGCCAGAATTTGGGTGCAAAATATGGCTCAGGCCTCGAAATTGGGATATGTGCGTTATTTTGAAAACTGGAAGGGAGTTTGGGCAAAATGTGACTCACTGCCGCTTTCATTACTTGGCATATGTTGGGTATAAAAAAGTCGCAATTTCAAACTGCGAATACGTGCAGAGATCCAGAATTTTGCTCCAAAATATGGCTCAGGCCTCGAAATTGGGATATTTGGGATATTTCAAAAACTGCAGGGGAGTTTGTGCAAAATGTGACTCACTGCCGCTTTCAGGACTTGGCATATGTTGGGTATAAAAATTCGTAATATCAAACTGCGAATACGTGCATAGAGCCAGAATTTGGCTCCAAATTATGGCTCAGCCTCGAAATTGGGATGTTTGGGATATTTTGAAAACTGCAGGGAGGTTTGGGACAAATGTGACCAAACGCCGTTTTCAGTACTTGGCATATGTTGGTATAAAAAGTCGTAATATCAAACTGCGAATCCGTGCAAAGAGCCAGAATTTGGCTCCAAAATATGGCTCAGGCCTCGAAATTGGGATATTTGGCATATTTTGAAACTGCGGGGAGGTTTGGGACAAATGTGACCAAACGCCGCTTTCAGTACTTGGCATATGTTGGTATAAAAAGTCGTAATATCAAACTGCGAATACGTGCAGAGAGCCAGAATTTGGCTCCAAAATATGGCTCATGCCTCGAAATTGAGATATTTGGGATATTTCGAAAACTGCAGGGGGAGTTTGTGCAAAATGTGACTCACTGCCGCTTTCAGCACTTGGGATATGTTGGGTATAAAAAGTGGTAATTTCAAACTGCGAATACGTGCTAAGAGCCAGAATTTGGCTCCAAAATATGGCTCAGGCCTCGAAATTGGGATATTTGGCATATTTTGAAAACTGCGAAGAGGTTTGGGACAAATGTGTCCAAACGCCACTTTCAGTACTTGGCATATGTTGGGTATAAAAAGATGTAATTTCAAACTGCGAATACGTGTTAAGAACCAGAATTTGGCTCCAAAATATGGCTCAGGCCTCGAAATTGGGTTATTTGGGATATTTTGAAAACTGCAAGGAGGTTTGGGACAAATGTGACCAAACGTCGCTTTCAGTACTTGGCATATGTTGGGTATAAAAAGATGTAATTTCAACTGCGAATACGTGCAGAGAGCCAGAATTTGGGTCCAAAATATGGCTCAGGCCCCGAAATTGGGATATTTGCGTTATTTTGAAAACTGGAGGGGAGTTTAGTCAAAATGTGACTCACTGCGGCTTTCATTACTTGGCATATGTTGGGTATAAAAAAGTCGCAATTTCAAACTGCGAATACGTGCAGAGATCCAGAATTTTGGCTCCAAAATATGGCTCAGGCCTCGAAATTGGGATATTTGGGATATTTCAAAAACTGCAGGGGAGTTTGTGCAAAATGTGACTCACTGCCGCTTTCAGGACATGGCATATGTTGGGTATAAAAATTCGTAATATCAAACTGCGAATACGTGCATAGAGCCAGAATTTGGCTCCAAATTATTGCTCAGGCCTCGAAATTGGGATGTTTGGGATATTTTGAAAACTGCAGGGGAGTTTGTGCAAAATGTGACTCACTGCCGCTTTCAGCACTTGGGATATGTTGGTATAAAAAAGTCGTAATTTCAAACTGCGAATACGTGCAGAGAGCCAGAATTTGGCTCTATAATATGGCTCAGGCCTCGAAATTAGATTGTTTGGGATATTTTGAAAACTGCAGGGAGGTTTGGGACAAATGTGACCAAACGTCGCTTTCAGTACTTCGCATATGTTGGTATAAAAAAAGTCGCAATTTCAAACTGCGAATACATGCAGAGAGCCAAAATTTGGCTCCATAATATGGCTCAGGCCTCGAAATTGGGATATTTGGGATATTTTGAAAACTGCAGGGGAGTTTGTGCAAAATGTGACTCACTGCCGCTTTCAGCACTTGGGATATGTTGGGTATAAAAAGTGGTAATTTCAAACTGCGAAAACGTGCAGAGAGCCAGAATGTGGCTCCAAAATATGACTCAGGCCTCGAAATTGGGATATTTGGCATATTTTGAAAACTGCGGGGAGGTTTGGGACATACGTGACCAAACGTATGTTTCAGTACTTGGAATATGTTGGGTATAAAAAGACGTAATTTCGAACTGCAAATACGTGCAGAGAGCCAGAATTTGGCTCCAAATTATGGCTCAGGCCTCGAAATTGGGATATTTGGGATATTTTGAAAACTGCAGGGATGTTTGGGACTAATGTGACCAAACGCCGCTTTCAGTACTTGGCATATGGTGGGTATAAAAAGTCGTAATATCAAACTGCGAATACGTGCAGAGATGCAGAATTTGGCTCCAAAATATGGCTCAGGCCTCGAAATTGGGATATTTGGGATATTTCGAAAACTGCAGGGGAGTTTGTGCAAAATGTGACTCTCTGCCGCTTTCAGGACTTGGCATATGTTGGGTATAAAAATTCGTAATATCAAACTACGAATACGTGCATAGAGCCAGAATTTGGCTCAAATTATGGCTCAGGCCTCGAAATTGGGATGTTTGGAATATTTTGAAAACTGCAGGGAGGTTTGGGACAATGTGACCAATCACCGCTTTCAGTACTAGGCATATGTTGGTATAAAAAAGTCGCAATTTCAAACTGCAAATACGTGCATAGAGCCAGAATTTGGCTCCATAATATGGCTCAGGCCTCGAAATTGGGATATTTTGAAAACTGCTGGGGAGTTTGTGCAAAATGTGACTACTGCGGCTTTCAGGACTTGGCATATGTTGGGTATAAAATTCGTAATATCAAACTGCGAATACGTGCGTAGAGCCAGAATTTGGCTCCAAAATATGGCTCAGGCCTCGAAATTGGGACGTTTGGGATATTTTGAAAACTGCAGGGGAGTTTTTGCGAAATGTGACTCACTGCCGATTTCAGTACTTGGGATATGTTGGGTATAAAGAGTGGTAATTTCAAACTGCGAAAACGTGCAGAGAGCCAGAATTTGGCTCCAAAATATGACTCATGCCTGGAAATTGGGAAGTTTGGGATATTTTGAAAACTGCAGGGGAGTTTGGGACAAATATGACCAATCACCGCTTTCAGTACTTGACATATGTTGGGTATAAAAAAGTCGCAATTTCAAACTGCGAATACGTGCAGAGAGCCAGAATTTGGCTCCAAAATATAGCTCAGGCCTCGAAATTGGGATATTTGGCATATTTTGAAAACTGCGGAGAGGTTTGTGACAAATGTGATTAAACGCCGGCTTTCAGTACTTGGAATATGTTGGGTATAAAAAGACGTAATTTCGAACTGCGAATACGTGCAGAGAGCCAGAATTTGGCACCAAAATATGGCTCAGGTCTCGAAATTGGGATATTTGGGATATTTTAAAACTGCAGTGATGTTTGGGACAAATGTGACCAAACGCCGCTTTCAGTACTTGGAATAAGTTGCGTATAAAAAGACGTAATTTCGAACTGCGAATACGTGCAGAGAGCCAGAATTTGGCTCCAAAAATATGGCTCAGGCCTCGAAATTGAGATATTTGGGGGATTTTGAAAACTGCAGGGATGTTTGGGATAAATGTGACCAAACGCCGCTTTCAGTACTTGGCATATGTTGGGTATAAAAATACGTAATATCAAACTGCGAATACGTGCAGAGATGCAGAATTTGGCTCCAAAATATGGCTCAGGCCTCGAAATTGGGATATTTGGGATATTTCAAAAACTGCAGGGAGTTTGTGCAAAATGTGACTCACTGCCACTTTCAGGACTTGGCATATGTTTGGGTATAAAAATTTGTAATATCAAACTGCGAATACGTGCATAGAGCCAGAATTTGGCTCCAAATTATGGCTCAGGCCTCGAAATTGGGATGTTTGGGATATTTTGAAAACTGCAGGGAGGTTTAGGACAAATGTGACCAAACGCCGCTTTTAGTACTTGGCTTATGTTCGTATAAAAAATTCGCAATTTCAAACAGCGAATACGTGCAGAGAGCCAGAATTTGGCTCCATAATATGGCTCAGGCCTCGAAATTGGGATATTTGGGATATTTCGAAAACTGCAGGGGAGATTGTGCAAAATGTGACTCACTGCCGCTTTCAGGACTTACCATATGTTGGGCATAAAAAGTCGTAATATCAAACTGCGAATACGTGCATAGAGCCAGAATTTGGCTCTAAAATATGGCTCAGGCCTCGAAATTGGGATGTTTGGGATATTTTGAAAACTGCAGGAAGGTTTGGGACAAATGTGACCAAATGCCGCTTTCAGTACTTCGCATATGTTGGGTACAAAAAAGTCGTAATTTCAAATTGCGAATACGTGCAGAGAGCCTGAATTTGGCTCCAAAATATGGCTCAGGCTTCGAAATTGGGATGTTTGGAATATTTTGAAAACTGCAGGAAGGTTTGGGACAAATGTGACCAAACGCCGCTTTCAGTACTTGACATATGTTGGGTATAAAAAAGTCGTAATTTCAAACTGCGAATACGTGCAGAGAGCCAGAATTTGGCTCCAAAGTATGGCTCAGGCCTCGAAATTGGGATGTTTGGAATATTTTGAAACTGCAGGAAGGTTTGGGACAAATGTGACCAAACGCCGCTTTCAGTACTTGACATATGTTGGGTATAAAAAGTCGTAATATCAAACTGCGAATACGTGCTAAGAGCCAGAATTTGGCTCCAAAATATGGCTCAGGCCTCGAAATTGGGATATTTGGGATAATTCGAAAACTGCAGGGGAGGTTTGGGACAAATGAGACCAAACGCCGCTTTCAGTACTTGGAATATGTTTGGTATAAAAAGACGTAATTTCGAACTGCGAATTCGTGCATAGAGCAAGAATTTGCTCCAAAATATGGCTCAGGCCTCAAAATTGGGATATTTTAAAAACTGCAGGGATGTTTGGGACAAATGTGACCAAACGCCGCTTTCAGTACTTGGCATATGTTGGGTATAAAAAGTCGTAATATCAAACTGCGAATACGTGCAGAGATCCAGAATTTGGCTCCAAAATATGGCTCAGGCCTCGAAATTGGGATATTTGGGATATTTCGAAAACTGCAGGGGAGTTTGTGCAAAATGTGACTCACTGCCGCTTTCAGGACTTGGCATATGTTGGGTATAAAAATTCGTAACATCAAACTGCGAATACGTGCATAGAGCCAGAATTTGGCTACAAATTATGGCTCTGGCCTCGAAATTGGGATGTTTGGAATATTTTGAAAACTGCAGGGAGGTTTGGGACAAATGTGACCAAACGCCACTTTCAGTACTAGGCATATGTTGGTATAAAAAGTCGCAATTTCAAACTGCGACTACGTGCAGAGAGCCAGAATTTGGCTCCATAATATGGCTCAGGCCTCGAAATTGGGAAGTTTGGGATATTTTGAAAACTGCAGGGGAGTTTGTGCGAAATGTGACTCACTGCCGATTTCAGTACTTGGCATATGTTGGGTATAAAAAGTCGTAATATCAAACTGCGAATACATGCTAAGAGCCAGAATTTGGCTCCAAAATATGGCTCAGGCCTCGAAATTGGGATATTTGGCACATTTTGAAAACTGCGGGGAGGTTTGGGACAAATGTGACCAAACGCCACTTTCAGTACCTGGAATATGTTGGGTATAAAAAGACGTAATTTAGAACTGCGAATACGTGCATAGAGCCAGAATATTGGCTCCAAAATATGGCTCAAGCCTCAAAATTGGGATATTTTGATAACTGCAGGGATGTTTGGGACAAATGTGACCAAACGCCGCTTTCAGTACTTGGCATATGTTGTGTATAAAAAGTCGTAATATCGAACTGCGAATACGTGCAGAGATCCAGAATTTGGCTCCAAAATATGGCTCAGGCCTCGCAATTGGGATATTTGGGATATTTCGAAAACTGCAGGGGAGTTTGTGCAAAATGTGACTCACTGCCGCTTTCAGGACTTGGCATATGTTGGGTATAAAAATTCGTAATATCAAACTGCGAATACGTGCATAGAGCCAGAATTTGGCTCCAAATTATGGCTCTGGCCTCGAAATTGGGATGTTTGGAATATTTTGAAAACTGCACGGAGGTTTGGGACAAATGTGACCAAACGCCACTTTCAGTACTTCGCATATGTTGGTATAAAAAAGTCGCAATTTTCAAACTGCAAATACGTGCAGAGAGCCAGAATTTGGCTCCATAATATGGCTCAGGCCTCGAAATTGGGATATTTTGAAAACTGCAGGGGAGTTTGTGCAAAATGTGACTCACTGCGGCTTTCAGGACTTGGCATATGTTGGGTATAAAAAATCGTATTTTCAAACTGCGAATACGTGCAGAGAGCCAGAATTTGGCTCCAAAATAGGACTCAGGCCACGAAATTGGGAAGTTTGGGATATTTTGAAATTTGCAGGGGAGTTTGGGACAAATATGACCAAACGCCGCTTTCAGTACTTGATATATGTTGGGTATAAAAAAGTCGCAATTTCAAACTGCGAATACGTGCAGAGAGCCTGAATTTGGCTCCAAAATATGGTTCAGGCCTCGAAAATTGGGGGTATTTGGGATATTTTGAAAACTGCAAGGATGTTTGGGACAAATGTGTCCAAACGCCGCTTTCAGTTCTTGACATATGTTGGGTATAAAAAGATGTAATTTCAAACTGCGAATACGTGCAGAGAGCCAGAATTTGGCTCCAAAATATGGCTCAGGCTTCGAAATTGGGATATTTGCGTTATTTTGAAAACTGGAGGGGAGTTTGGGCAAAATGTGACTCACTGCCGCTTTCATTACTTGGCATATGTGGGTATAAAAATAGTCGCAATTTCAATCTGCGAATACGTGCAGAAATCCAGAATTTGGCTCCAAAATATGGCTCAGGCCTCGAAATTGGGATATTTGGGATAATTCGAAAAACTGCAGGGGAGTTTGTGCAAAATGTGACTCACTGCCTCTTTCAGGACTTGGCATATGTTGGGTATAAAAATTCTTAATATCAAGCTGCGAATACGTGCAGAGAGCCAGAATTTGGCTCCAAAATATGGCTCAGGCCTCGAAATTGGGACGTTTGGGATATTTTGAAAACTGCAGGGGAGTTTGTGCGAAATGTGACTCACTGCCGATTTCAGTACTTGGCGAATGTTGGGTATAAAAAGTCGTAATATCAAACTGCGAATACGTGCTAAGAGCCAGAATTTGGCTCAAAATATGGCTCAGGCCTCGAAATTGGGATATTTGGCATATTTTGAAAACTGCGGGGAGGTTTGGGACAAATGAGACCAAACGCCGCTTTCAGTACTTGGCATATGTTGGGTATAAAAAGTCGTAATATCAAACTGCGAATACGTGCATAGAGCCAGAATTTGGCTACAAATTATGGCTTCTGGCCTCGAAATTGGGATATTTTGAAAACTGCAGGGAGGTTTGGGACAAATGTGACCAAACGCCACTTTCAGTACTAGGCATATGTTGGTATAAAAAAGTCGCAATTTCAAACTGCGACTACGTGCAGAGAGCCTGAATTTGGCTCCAAAATATGGCTCAGGTCTCGAAATTGGGATATTTGAAAACTGCAGGGGAGTTTGTGCAAAATGCGACTCACTGCGGCTTTCAGGACTTGGCATATGTTGGGTATAAAAAGTCGTAATATCAAACTGCGAATACGTGCAGAGATCCAGAATTTGGCTCCAAAATATGGCTCAGGCCTCGAAATTGGGATATTTGGAATATTTTGAAAACTGGAGAGGAGTCTGTGCAAAATGTGACTTACTGCCGCTTTCAGTACTTGGCATATGTTGGGTATAAAATTCGTAATATCAAACTGCGAATACGTGCAAATAGCCTGAATTTGGCTCCAAAATATGGCTCAGGCCTCGAAATTGGGATATTTGGGATATTTCAAAAACTGCAGGGGAGTTTGTGCAAAATGTGACTCACTGCCGCTTTCAGGACTTGGCATATGTTGGGTATAAAAATTTGTAATATCAAACTGCGAATACGTGCATAGAGCCAGAATTTGGCTCCAAATTATGGCTCAGGCCTCGAAATTGGGATATTTGGGATATTTCGTAAATGCAGGGGAGTTTGTGCAAAATATGACTCACTGCCGCTTTCAGGACTTGGCATATGTTGGGTTATAAAAAGTCGTCATGTCAAACTGCGAATACGTGCAAAGAGCCAGAATTTGGCTCCATAATATGGCTGAGGCCTCGAAATTGGGATATTTGGGATATTTTGGAAACTGCAGGGGAGTTTGTGGCAAAATGTGACTCACTGCCGCTTTCAGCACTTGGGATATGTTGGGTATAAAAAGTGGTAATTTCAAATTGCGAAAACGTGCAGAGAGCCAGAATTTGGCTCCAAAATATGGCTCAGGCCTCGAAATTGGGACGTTTGGGATATTTTGAAAACTGCAGGGGAGGTTGTGCGAAATGTGACTCACTGCCGATTTCAGTACTTGGCATATGTTGTGTATAAAAAAGTCGTAATATCAAACTGCAAATACGTGCTAAGAGCCAGAATTTGGCTCCAAAATATGGCTCAGGCCACGAAATTGGATATTTGGCATATTTTGAAAACTGCGGGGAAGTTTGGGACAAATGTGACCAAACGCCGCTTTCAGTACTTGGAATATGTTGGGTATAAAAAGACGTAATTTCGAACTGCGAATACGTGCAGAGCGCCAGAATTTGGCTCCAAAATATGGCTCAGGCCTCGAAATTGGGATATTTGGGATATTTTGAAAACTGTAGGGATGTTTGGGACGAATGTGACCAAACGCCGCTTTCAGTACTTGGCATATGTTGGGTATAAAAATTCGTAATATCAAACTGCGAATACTTGCATAGAGCCAGAATTTGGCTCCAAATTATGGCTCAGGCCTCGAAATCGGGGATGTTTGGAATATTTTAAAACTGCAGGGAGGTTTGGGACAAATGTGACCAAACGCCGCTTTCAGTACTTGGCATATGTTGGTATAAAAAAGTCGCAATTTCAAACTGCGAATGCGTGCAGATAGCCAGAATTTGGCTCCATAATAAGGCTCAGGCCTCGAAATTGGGATATTTTGAAAATTGCAGGGGAGCTTGTGCAAAATGTGACTCACTGCGGCTTTCAGGACTTGGCATATGTTGGGTATAAAAAGTCGTAATTTCAAACTGCGAATACGTGCAGAGAGCCCAGAATTTGGCTCCAAAATAGGACTCAGGCCACGAAATTGGGAAGTTTGGGATATTTTGAAATTTGCAGGGGAGTTTGGGACAAATATGACCAAACGCCGCTTTCAGTACTTGACATATGTGGGTATAAAAAGTCGTAATTTCAATCTGCGAATACATTGCAGAGAGCCAGAATTTGGCTCCAAAATATGGCTCATGCCTCGAAATTGGGATGTTTGGGATATTTTTGAAAACTACAGGGGACTTTGGGACAAATATGACCAAACGCCGCTTTCAGTACTTGGCATATGTTGGGTATAAAAAGTCGTAATTTCAAACTGCGAATACGTGCAGAGAGCCTGAATTTGGCTCCAAAATATGGCTCAGGCCTCGAAATTAGGATATTTGGGATATTTTGAAAACTGCAAGGATGTTTGGGTCAAATGTGTCCAAACGCCGCTTTCAGTACTTGCATATGTTGGGTATAAAAAGTCGTAATTTCAAACTGCGAATTCGTGCAGAGAGCCAGAATTTGGCTCCAAAATATGGCTCAGGCCTCGAAATTGGGATATTTGCAATATTTTAAAAACTGGAGGGGAGTTTGGGCAAAATGTGACTCACTGCCGCTTTCATTATTTGACATATGTTGGGTATAAAAAAGTCGCAATTTCAAACTGCGAATACGTGCAGAGATCCAGAATTTGGCTCCAAAATATGGCTCAGGCCTCGAAATTGGGATATTTGGGATATTTCAAAAACTGCAGGGGAGTTTGTGCAAAATGTGACTCACTGCTGCTTTCAGGACTTGGCATATGTTGGGTATAAAAATTTGTAATATCAAACTGCGAATACGTACATAGAGCCAGAATTTGGCTCCAAATTATGGCTCAGGCCTCGAAATTGAGAGGTTTGGGATATTTTGAAAACTGCAGGGAGGTTTGGGACAAATGTGACCAAACGCCGCTTTCAGTACTTGGCATACGTTGGAATAAAAAATTCGCAATTTCAAACTGCAAATACGTGCAGAGAGTTAGAATTTGGCTCCAAAATATGGCTCAGGCCTTGATATTGGGATGTTTGGGATATTTTTTGAAACTGCAGGAAGGTTTGGGACAAATGTGACCAAACGCCGCTTTCAGTACTTGGCATATGTTGGGTATAAAATTCGTAATATCAAACTGCGAATACGTGCATAGAGCCAGAATTTGGCTCCAAAATATGGCTCAGGCCTCGATATTGGGATGTTTGGGATATTTTGAAAACTGCAGGGAGGTTTAGGACAAATGTGACTAAATGCCGCTTTCAGTACTTGGCATATGTTGGTTATAAAAAAGTCGCAATTTCAAACTGCGAATACGTGCAGAGAGCCAGAATTTGGCTCCATAATATGGCTTAGGCCTCGAAATTGGGATATTTGAGATATTTCGAAAACTGCAGGGGAGTAAGGCAAAATGTGACTCACTGCCGCTTTCAGGACTTAGCATATGTTGGGTATAAAATGTTTGGGATATTTGGGATGTTTGGGATATTTTGAAAACTGCAGGGAGGTTTAGGACAAATGTGACTAAATGCCGCTTTCAGTACTTGGCATATGTTGGGTATAAAAAGTCGTAATATCAAACTGCGAATACGTGCATAGAGCCAGAATTTGGCTCCAAAATATGGCTCAGGCCTCGAAATTGGGATATTTGGGATATTTCGAAAACAGCAGGGGAGTTTGTGCAAAAAGTGACTCATTGCCGCTTTCAGGACTTGGCATATGTTGGTATAAAAATACTTAATATCAAACTGCGAATTCGTGCATAGAGCCAGAATTTGCTCCAAATTATGGCTCAGGCCTCGAAATTGGGATGTTTGGGATAATTTGAAAACTGCAGGAAGGTTTGGGACAAATGTGACCAATCGCCGCTTTCAGTACTTGGCATATGTTGGTATAAAAAATTCGCAATTTCAAACTGCGAATATGTGCAAAGAGCCAGAATTCGGCTCCATAATATGGCTGAGGCCTCGAAATTGGGATATTTGGGATATTTTGAAAACTGCAGGGGAGTTTGTGCAAATGTGACTCACTGCTGCTTTCTGCATTTGGGATATGTTGGGTATAAAAAGTGGTAATTTCAAATTGCGAAAACGTGCAGAGAGCCAGAATTTGGCTCCAAAATATGGCTCAGGCCTCGAAATTGGGATGTTTGGGATATTTGAAAACTGCAGGGGAGTTTAGGACAAATATGACCAAACGCCGCTTTCAGTACTTGACATATGTTGGGTATAAAAAAAGTTGAGATTTCAAACTGCGAATACGTGCAGAGAGTCAGAATTTGGCTCCAAATATGGCTCAGGCCTCGAAATTGGGATGTTTGGGATATTTTGAAAACTGCAGGGGAGTTTAGGACAAATATGACCAAACGCCGCTTTCAGTACTTGACATATGTTGGGTATAAAAAAGTTGAGATTTCAAATTGCGAATACGTGCAGAGAGCCTGAATTTGGCTCCAAAATATGGCTCAGGCCTCGAAATTGGGATATTTGGGATATTTCGAAAACTGCAGGGGAGTTTGTGCAAAATGTGACTCACTGCCGCTTTCAGGACTTAGCATATGTTGGGTATAAAAAGTCGTAATATCAAACTGCGAATACGTGCATAGAGCCAGAATTTGGCTCCAAAATATGGCTCAGGCCTCGAAATTGGGATATTTTGAAAACTGGAGGGGAGTCTGTGCAAAATGTGACTTACTGCCGCTTTCAGTACTTGGCATATGTTGGGTATAAAATTCGTAATATCAAACTGCGAATACTTCCATAGAGCCAGAATTTGGCTCCAAAGTATGGCTCAATCCTCGATATTGGGATGTTTGGGATATTTGGAAACTGCTGGGAGGTTTAGGACAAATGTGACCAAACGCCGCTTTCAGTACTTGGCATATGTTGGTATAAAAAAGTCGCAATTTCAAACTGCGAATACGTGCAGAGAGCCAGAATTTGGCTCCATAATATGGCTCAGCCCTCGAAATTGAGATATTTGGGAAATTTCGAAAACTGCAGGGGAGTTTGTACAAAATGTGACTCACTGCCGCTTTCAGGACTTGGCATATGTTGGGTATAAAAAGTGGTAATTTCAAACTGGCGAAAACGTGCAGAGAGCCAGAATTTGGCTCCAAAATATGACTCAGGCCTCGAAATTGGGAAGTTTGGGATATTTTGAAAACTGCAGGGGGGTTTAGGACAAATATGACCAAATGCCGCTTTCAGTACTTGACATATGTTGGGTATAAAAAAGTCACAATTTCAAACTGCGTATACGTGCAGAGAGCCAGAATTTGGCTCCAAAATATGGCTCAGGCCTCGAAATTGGGATATTTGGGATATTTTGAAAACTGGACGGGAGTCTGTGCAAAATGTGACTTACTGCCGCTTTCAGTACTTGCATATGAGGGTATAAATTTGTAATATCAAACTGCGAATACGTGCAAAGAGCCAGAATTTGGCTCCAAATATGGCTCAGCCTCGATATTGGGATGTTTGGGATATTTTGAAACTGCAGGAAGGTTTGGGACAAATGTGACCAACGCCGCTTTCAGTACTTCGCATATGTTTGGGTATAAAAGAGTCGTAATTTCAAATTGCGAATACGTGCAGAGAGCCTGAATTTGGCTCCAAAATATGGATCAGGCCTCGAAATTGGATATTTGGGATATTTCGAAAGTAAGTAAGTAATTATCAAAGAAGGCACCAAACCGGGAAGGCTATGTAGCACCATCAAGTACGCAAAATAATCAGAGGACGCTAAATATCACTAAGGATGCCAATACGAGAACAAAAACGCATAAGGCGAACGATATCAAAAGTATCCGAGTCACCAAGAATTCTATCGAGGGACAGGTGACCTCGAGGGGCGGTCGGAAAGCAAGACACACGCTCGTCCTGGAAGTCAGGACATTCAAGAAGGACATGCACGACCGTAAGAGGGACAATGCAACTAGGACAATAAGGAGCAGGGCGGCGCTCCATCAAGTGACCATGGGTTAAGCGAGTATGGCCAATACGCAACCTCGCCAGAGCTGTTTCCCACCGCCGGTTACGGTGGAAGGAGGACGGCCACGAGGAAATACAACATTTAAGAGTACGGAGCTTGTTACCAGTAACAGACAACCAAGAAGCCTGCCAACGGGAAAGGACTGAGGAATGGATAACCGGGTAAAAGTCGGAATACGGAATGCCCTTGCGAGAGATGGGACAAGAGCGGACAGCTTCCTTGGCAGCAGCATCCGCACGCTCATTTAAAGACACACCAATATGGCTGGGAACCCAACAAAACTCAACCGACTTAAATTTACTGTGAACGAGAAACAGCCAATGCTGGATCTCGACAACTACTGGATGAACCGGATTAAAAGGACCCGAGAGCCATGAGGGCACTACGAGAGTCAACAACAACCACAAAGGAAGACTGACAACGAGAAAGCAGGAGACGAAGAGCATAGAGAATAGCATAAAGTTCCGCTGTAAAGATGCTAGTCTCCGGAGGCAAGCGACACATATAAGTGCGATCAGGAAAAACAACAGAGTAGCCAACACCGTCCGCTGACTTAGACCCATCGGTGAAGACAGAAACTGGAGCGGGAGTGAGAAGAAAAGTGCTCGAGGAAAAGGCGTTTTAGAACCGTAGGAGGGGTAAAAGCTTTAGTGATACGGGTCAAGGATGTACAAAACCGCGGAAGAGGGACCCTCCACGGGGGCAAAGAAGGAACAACACGAGGAGAAACATCAGAAATACCGAACGGAAAGAGAATCCTGTAGGCGAGATAACCGGACAGAAAGAGGGTGGTGAAGAGGAACAGGAACCGCAGGAGGGGTAAAAGTTAAAGCACGACAGAGGCGAGAGGAAGGATGTTGCAAGGACCGCGCAAGATAGCGAAGACAGTAGCGATCACGGCGGTCCTGGAGAGACAGGAAGCCAGTGTCAACATACAAGCTAAGGATGGGAGTCGAACGAAAGGCACCAGAACTGAGACGCAACCCAGTATGGTGCAAAGCATCAAGACGGCGAAGAGTAGAAGGAGAAGCAGACGAATAAGCAGGGCAACCATAATCGAGCTTAGACAGGACGAGAGAGGAATGTAAAGCAAGGAGAGTGCGCCTATCTGCCCCCCAAGAAGTATGGGACAAGACCCGAAGGAGGGTAAGGGCCTTAGAGCACTCAACACGGAGGTAAGAGATATGGGGAGACCAAGACAAACGAGTGTCAAGGAATAACCCCAAAAGCTTCGCGGAATCTTTGTATTCAAGGGGATGACCATAAAGTGACAAAGAGGGACGAAGAACAACCCGTTTCCGCGTAAAAGTCATGGCACAAGTCTTAGAAGTAGAGAACTTGAAGCCATGACCTGTGGCCCAAGACGACACGGCATCAATGGCAAGTTGAAGCCGGCGTTGAAGGAAAGGCGAATCATCACCCTGACAACAAAGGGTAAGATCATCGACATAGAGAGCGGAGAATACACCAGAAGGAAGAGAGGAAAGAAGACCATTGAGGGCCAACCAGAAAAAAGAGTAGTGCTCAGAACACTACCCTGGGGCACACCTTCGTATTGCTGAAAAAGAGGGAGAGAGAGCGATACCAAGGCGCACCCGAAAGGAAGCGCCAGGGGGGGGGTTATATGGCTCACCTTGGCAACAACAACAACAACATGGCTTCACAAGATAAATACTGGTTAAGGAACATACAGGAGCTTCTGTGACAAGCCAACGTTAATATCGCAGGAACGGGATGGATGGCTATATTGAACCTTTCTCCACTCTCCAGGATCAATTGACACACTTCCGCATGAACCACCACACAAGGGTTACAACAAGTTAAATAACAACCCGGTGTAAGCGGCAACAATAGTCGACTAAATGGTTCACGGACTTGCACCAATATAAATGGGAAGGTAAATGATAAGTATCTAGTAGTATAAAATTGGTAAATATGAGAAGCGCATTTATGAACCAGAGGAAGAAGACGTTCGGAGACTATGATTTGCCAAGGCCACTTTGCAGCATAAAACTAAACTAGGAAAGTTAGAGAGCCCTGCAAAAGGGCTCTTATTAAAACTGCGAGGAATACACGTCTGTTACGTGATCCCCAGTAACAGACGTGGACACCGGATTGTTTCAAGCGTAGGGTTAGGCACACATGACTGGGTTAATTGACCCATACGGCCTTCTGTATTTCTTATAAGCTAAGGGAAGCTAAAGTTGCTCACACAGGAAGAGAAGCGCTATTGAGAAGACAAACGACATAACATTACCAGGGTCCCGATCTAATTGGTAAAAAGGACATTGGTCAATAAAAAGCATAGTAGACCTGGAGACATGGGAGGGACATTTGGGAAGCAGATGAATTACAAGGAGATGGATGACTTTTAGCCTTGGTGTCACAAATGTAATGGACTAAGAATGAAAGATTTTAATCCATTACCTTTTTGTTTATTTACAAGAATATAAGAATTAATGGAAACTACAAGAGACCTATTAAGCCAATTCATATATATGTGTAACCTTCGTTTGAAACACGACAGTGTCTATTATGTTACCTACTGGGTAATTTGTTACACACACACACACACACACACACACACACACACACACACACACACACACACACACACACACACACACACACGGAAGAGGGTGGTAGGAGAAAAGCACACACAAACTGTATTGGAATATATATTGTATTTATATATATTATATATATAATATATATTATATATATAATATATTATATATAATATATATATATATATATTATATATATATTCCATTAATTCCATACATATATATATTATATATATATATATATTATATATATTATATATATTTATTATATATATATTATATATATATATATTATATATATATATATATATATTATATATATATATTTCTCATTACTGGAGTATGTAAATGGTGTGAATGATAAGGCTAGCAGCTTTAACTGGTAGTCAAAAGGAACCTGTGTTGGACGTGTGAGGGTGAGTCACGCCAGCTTAGCTGCCAGTGGTCGATGGCCACAATGTTACCATATTTCGTACACAGTTGTTGTGTTGTTGTTGGTGTTGGTGTGTGGAGCACTACTCCGGCCCTGCCTGGTGTAGGAGGTGCACCTGGTGGGGTCCAGAGCTGCTAAACGGGGTGTTACAACAGTTAGTCCACTATACCAATTTTATTTGTATCTGTAAGATATCTACATAAAAAGAAACTTGAGAAGGTCTATTGGTCCACAAGAGGCTGCACCCAACTCGTTCATATACATGTTTAGTCCTAGCCTCAAACACGCCAACCATCCCATCTCTATGTTACTACGTAATTTATTCCAGAATTCAAGAACCGTATTTCCAAACCAGTATTTACCCAGGTCTTTCCTGAAACTAAACGTCACACGTTTACGCAAATTGTTTAAAGTTCTAGTTTGGCTTAATACATGGTCATTTGGATCCCGTAAAGCATAAGTTGAATATAAAGCAGTTAGCAGGCTTGTGATTACCTTTTATAGACTTTTGTAAGACGATTTAAGGAATTATCACGAATAAATCAATTAAAAATCTATTTAAATCTTAAGTTACCACTAGAAATTGCAAGCCTAAAATTGTATACGGCCGGTAATGTTATTCTAAATCGTTTACATGTTGACTTTTAAAGTAAGAGATAAAGCATTGTGGAGACATTAACTCTACACATTCCAGCGTCAACACACACAACACGGCGCCACCACTCCCGCTAAGACATTGTTGTTGTCTTACAGCACAGGATACTTGTCTATCTCCTTCACAATCATCAACTTGAAGTAATAAGTAAGCAGCATGAGAGTAGTGACGAGGCACAGTGAGAGGTTACCTGGGAACCTAACACTGCACAATATTAGTAATGTGTGACGATCACACTGGCATCCACCATAACAAAACAAACGTAGTAGCATGAGCAAGGAAAATGATGGGGTGGATTACGAGGCCTCACAAGGGATGCCATCACAGTGACTGTACCCTTCTAGACCCTAGTGCGCCTTCACTTACCATGTCAGCTGTCATCTGGGGAGCCTTAAGCTAACCTCGGTCTAGGCTACCACAACACAGCTATGGGAGCCTCCCATCACGGCCAGAAATCATCAAACATTTATGAAACAACTTACAAAACCTATACAAGTTTCCTCAATCATGACTGTTTACATTTATTACAATTTATACATTTATTAATTTATTGTTACATTTATAACAACCATGGTTTGTGAAGTTACGAAGTTTCTAAACAATGCAACAATGATGGAGAAAAGATGAAAAGGTTTCGGTGGTTGCTTGGATGAATCCAGGTGCAGGATGGTACACAAATATTACAAGTGTAGAGTATTGGGTAAACGGTGCCGCCATCAACCACTATGTAAACACCTCAGCGTGCCCAGTGGACCAACACACTTCAAACCAAAAGTGACGACGTTTGTGTCCGTCCTGGACCTTATTAAGTCACAAGCACTGTTACCCAAGCCGAGTCCAGCTTTTCAACCACCATCTTATTTAATGAATTAATGTAATGTATAAAACTTAAAATGTGTACAGTGTGTGCCCTTTGAGGAACCAGTAATAGAGGAGGTTAGGAGCAGCCTAAGCTATGCTATCATTTTGGGATGTATTTTACTATTTCAAAGTTACGTCAACGTCTTAAATTAAGATAAGGGTTCATTAGGAATTACGCTGATGTTGCTAACGAAACTGCAAGCAAATAGATATTATCCCACATCAGCTCATATGACACTTGTCCCTATAGGCGCAATTATTTGACCATCGTTTTATTTCTAGTCATTACGAATAAGCTAAAAATATAATGCTAAGAAAGAATCAGGCAGGGAAGAGGATGAACCAGGAGTCAACCGTGTGCTAAATCCTTCAATTTGGTCGGTTGACTTTACATGCTGTGTACCTTCTAGTAGAGCAAACATGTTGCAAATGTCAGTCAGTCAGTCAGTGTAGGAATGGAAGTGATAAAGAGTGACGCTGTTGACATGTGCACAACCAACATGAGGTTGCTGAGCACCTTGGTTATCGTTGATAATTTCTGCTTGTCCACGAAGTTGGTCCAGATGAGAACTTTGAGAACATTTGTCTCCAACATTACAGTAAGTTGTGTACCTGTCTCAGTTGCACTATCATGCTGCCGTGTCATCATTGCTCGTAGTTTTTTTCTGCAACAAATGTGACTTGCCATCGCCTTTCCCAGGTAGATATTGCTACAAATTTGCGATTAATGAGACTCGTAGCAGTTGGCGTGTGTCTGCCTTATGTAATGGGCAGGATAGTCATCAGCATAGGTCTGAGCTTAGGGCATGAAGTGTAGTGGTCGTTTGAAGCAGACATCCCACGACAATGGGCCCAGCACACTATACCCTGGGGTACGTTGGCACCAATTGAGTCGTCAAACGTGTCGCTAAAACTCTAGCGATAAATGACAAGTGATAGTATAATATTCACCAGGCTACCTTTAATGCAGCCGAGGCTGTAATGCCCACGTTATGTGGAGACATTTAGTAGAGAGCAAGTGGCAGTAATGTAACAAACTTACACACCCAACCCACACTTGATAATAATGGTCCACCACGGACACAAACATCACTAATTCTCCTTCATGTGACATGAGTGTCTAGATACGTCTAAATAACACTCGGTGGTGAGAGGTCTACCCACGCTATATCTAGCGTATATTGTAATGTAAATATCATTTATTATGTATACCACTAATGTTATCATTCTCCCTATGCATATATAATATAAAATATGGACATACAGAAGGAGAGATTGAATTAGGAAGCTGGACTGGTGTGAGATAGTTACAGGAGGTAGGGGGGGGGGGGTTGACGGGCCCCAGGGAGACCGGCAGTGTGTCAAGGTGGGAGGAAAGTCATTAACAACTTCCCTACAGGCAAATGAAAGTGGAAGCAAGAACAAACTTAACAGCCTCCACGTCAATTCCCATAGCACCCTCCCCCCCAATCACGTCGATTTCCAGTCCCCCACGGTGTCTCCCCCCCCACGGTGTCTCCCCCCCCCCCCACGGTGTCTTTTTTTTTTTTGGGGGGGGAGGGCAGTGCGAGAGCTACTTTACTGTGTTCTTTAAAAGATCTTCCGACCTAAAATACAGAATCGGCCAAACTGAAAACAAAAATTCTTGAAACTTGTAACTTCAAGAACACGGTCATAGATTCAAAACAAAGGTGCCCAAAAATATTAGAATGCTTCTACTGGAAACCTGAGGTTTGCAGTAGACCGCTGTGTAAACCACAGAGGCTGCACGAGGAGGGGACCAGCGCGGTAGAGGCCAAAACCTGTCCAGTTTGAGCGCGTCCCAAGACACAGTACCGGGGCACCACGAGGGCAGCTCGCCTACTGTTACTACACATGACACAGGTACTGGGTCACCACGAGGGCAGGTCGCCTACTGTTACTACACATGACACAGTACTGGGTCACCACGAGGGCAGGTCGCCTACTGTTACTACACATGACACAGTACCGGGGCACCACGAGGGCAGGTCGCCTACTGTTACTACACTTGGGTAATTATACACGGTCGAGCGGACCGCTCTCCGCAGTCTTAGTTCACTGGGCTTTGAGTCAATTCCCGGCTGATGAAAACAAACTGGCAGAGTTTCTTTCACCTGATGCCTGTGTTCACCTAGCAATAAATACGTACCTGGCAGTTAGACAGCTAGAGTGTACGTGTGCGTATGTTAGTCAATTGAAGTGCTCCAACAACAGCCCGTGAGGATCAGTCACAACTCTTAGCTTACTTCACCGCCAGTATAGTATGTACGGTGTACAGTGTAGTATATATAGTGTACCGTATATGGTCCAGTGTGGCCCCTTTTGACTTTTTAATTACTAAATTGACCAGCGCCATCTGTCATAAATAGCCTAACCCCTTAACCCTGGCACGAGCACCCTTCCTGCCGTGTAGGTCATAATAGCCTAACCCCTTAACCCTGGCACGAGCACCCTTCCTGCCGTGTAGGTCATAATAGCCTAACCCCTTAACCCTGGCACGAGCACCCTTCCTGCCGTGTAGGTCATAAATAGCCTAACCCCTTAACCCTGGCACGAGCACCCTTCCTGCCGTGTAGGTCATAAATAGCCTAACCCCTTACCCTGGCACGAGCACCCTTCCTGCCGTGTAGGTCATAATAGCCTAACCCCTTAACCCTGGCACGAGCACCCTTCCTGCCGTGTAGGTCATACAACAACATGTAGACGCCAAGTGCTCTCTTCCACCAATTATTATACAATAAAATCATCACCAGTTGATCACCAAACAGCTGCCCAGTAATCTGTACTTGCCAAGCTTTTCCAATTTTGTAACCTAGGTAACACTGAAGCTTTTAGTATACACAAATGTTAAGTGTAGAGGGCATCCACCCCCCCCCCCTTGTAGTGTTAGGTAAATACATGAAGCACACTGGTCTGGTGTACAGGTTGTGACAGACTGACTATTACCAGTTGGTCAGTGAGCCGGACACCACGTACACACACACACACACACACACACACACACACACACACACACACACACACACACACACACACACACACACACACACACACACAGCTGGCAAGACTAGTACAACACCCTCCATTATCAGCCCGTTCTCTCCTCCTATAACTATGTACAATAATACATGTCTCGCCTCGCCACAAACTGTAAAGAACACCCGTGCCATCCACCTACCCCCCTATCGAGGCCGAGGCCCACAAAACATTACTACAGTGCTTTAATTTTGACCAATACGTTGATTTTGTAACAGATTTCAAGATTTGAAAAAACGCGACGAATTAGGCTGGAGGAGCATGGAGTACAGCCCCGCCAGAGACACACGGCCCCGGCGGCCACCACCACTCTCCCGGGAAATAACCTGCACTAGGCGCCCGTAACGTCAATATAATTGAACTGAACTGGTAGCCTAGACCCAAGACCACGACATGTGCCGTGAGGCTGTTGTGGCAGGTCCTGATGGGCAGGGGGGGTGGGATGGATCCTAATGGGGAAGGGGAGGGTGGGTCGGGTCCTAATGGGGGAAGGGGAGGGTGGGTCGGGTCCTAATGGGGAAGGGGAGGGTGGGTCGGGTCCTAATGGGGAAGGGGAGGGTGGGTCGGGTCCTAATGGGGAGGGGAGGGTGGGTCGGGTCCTAATGGGGAGGGGGAGGGTGGGTCGGGTCCTAATGGGGGAGGGGAGGGTGGGTCGGGTCCTAATGGGGAGGGGAGGGTGGGTCGGGTCCTAATGGGGGAGGGGAGGGTGGGTCGGGTCCTAATGGGGGGAGGGGAGGGTGGGTCGGGTCCTAATGGGGAGGGGAGGGTGGGTCGGGTCCTAATGGGGAGGGGAGGGTGGGTCGGGTCCTAATGGGGAGGGGAGGGTGGGTCGGGTCCTAATGGGGAAGGGGAGGGTGGGACGGGTCCTAATGGTGAGGGATTGTAGGCACTACAGGAGTAGAGGGGTGGTGGGGGGGGGGCAGGAGTAGAGGGGTGGTGGGTGGGGGGGGGGGCAGGAGTAGAGGGGTGGTGGGGGGGTAGGAGTAGAGGGGTGGTGGGTGGGGGGGGGCAGGAGTAGAGGGGTGGTGGGGGGGGCAGGAGTAGAGGGGTGGTGGGGGGGGGCAGGAGTAGAGGGGTGGGTGGGGGGGGGCAGGAGTAGAGGGGTGGTGGTGGGGGGGCAGGAGTAGAGGGGTGGTGGGTGGGGGGGGGCAGGAGTAGAGGGTGGTGGGTGGGGGGGGCAGGAGTAGAGGGGTGGTGGGTGGGGGGGCAGGAGTAGAGGGGTGGTGGTGGGGGGGCAGGAGTAGAGGGGTGGTGGGTGGGGGGGCAGGAGTAGAGGGGTGGTGGGTGGGGGGGCAGGAGTAGAGGGGTGGTGGGTGGGGGGGCAGGAGTAGAGGGGTGGTGGGTGGGGGGGCAGGAGTAGAGGGGTGGTGGGTGGGGGGGCAGGAGTAGAGGGGTGGTGGTGGGGGGGCAGGAGTAGAGGGGTGGTGGGTGGGGGGCAGGAGTAGAGGGGTGGTGGGTGGGGGGGCAGGAGTAGAGGGGTGGTGGGTGGGGGGGGCAGGAGTAGAGGGGTGGTGGGTGGGGGGGCAGGAGTAGAGGGGTGGTGGGTGGGGGGCAGGAGTAGAGGGGTGGTGGGTGGGGGGGCAGGAGTAGAGGGGTGGTGGGTGGGGGGGCAGGAGTAGAGGGGTGGTGGGTGGGGGGGCAGGAGTAGAGGGGTGGTGGGTGGGGGGGCAGGAGTAGAGGGGTGGTGGGTGTGGGGGCAGGAGTAGAGGGGTGGTGGGTGTGGGGGCAGGAGTAGAGGGGTGGTGGGTGTGGGGGCAGGAGTAGAGGGGTGGTGGGTGTGGGGGCAGGAGTAGAGGGGTGGTGGGTGTGGGGGCAGGAGTAGAGGGGTGGTGGGTGTGGGGGCAGGAGTAGAGGGGTGGTGGGTGTGGGGGCAGGAGTAGAGGGGTGGTGGGTGTGGGGGCAGGAGTAGAGGGGTGGTGGGTGTGGGGGCAGGAGTAGAGGGGTGGTGGGTGTGGGGGCAGGAGTAGAGGGGTGGTGGGGGGGCCAGGAGTAGAGGGGTGGTGGGGGGGCCAGGAGTAGAGGGGTGGTGGGGGGGGGGCAAGCCCTACAGGAGTGGAGGGGGTTCAGGTCCTACAGGATGGCCAACCATGCAACACATGACCCGTGGCGGGGAGTTACCATACCAGAGAGAGGTGTGGCGTGCCAGCACCTTCCAGAGCAAACCCAGGCGAGCAGGGATCAATATGGTACCGTCGAGTAGTGTGGCATCAGCCTCACCCAGCGCCAGACGTGCAGAATGCAGAAAGGCACACCGGGAGCGCCTTAGGTCTCCGCCGCACTGATCGATAATACCAAGCACGCCCCCCCCCCCTCAGCACTTCATGTGGTGGGTGGTGGTGGTGGTACCCGCCCCATCTCGCCCTTAAACACACACACAGAGCCCCTCCACCTCATCTCGTCCTCCACATCACACACCCTGTATTTACTTGAGGTTCTGGGACGACGTCTACTCCCCAAGCCCGGCTCAGGCCGAGGCTCGACTTGTGATAAAACTTGGTCCAACAGGCTGGTTGCATGTCCACTACAGTCCGGTTGGTCCGGCACTTCTTGAAGAAAACTTTTCGTTTTTTCTTGAAGACTTTTGCTTTTGCTCAAGAAACATTTCTTATACTTCCTGGGAGGAGAGTGAACAGCCATGGACCTCTGATGTTCAGACAGTGCTCTCTAATTGTGCCTATGGCTCTATTACGCAACTATGGCAACTCTGCTTCTATTCTGCATTTCCTTCCGTGTCTTTCACTCCAGTATTATGTTATTCGACAGAGCAAATTTGGGATCTTGTCTTCCAGCATCTTCCATGAATATATTATGATACGTCTCTAGTCTCCCCTCCCGAGAGTACATTTTGAAAGCTTTTAAGATAGTCCCAATAACTTGGGTGCTTTATCAGGTCTATATTAGCCGTAAATCTTCTCTGTAGCTCCTCTGGATTTGAACCTTCTCATAATCCATCCAATCATTTTCATGGCTGACTGGTCACAAAGCTGTGATTAATAGTTTTGTCAATATTTGATATGAGAATGAGAAAAAGCAGTGGTACAAGGAGCGTGCCCTGGGGTACAGAGCTTTTCACTGTGGTTGGGCTTGATTTAATTGATTGCTGATATTCTTTGCATTCTACTTGACAATTAAAAATTCAACGCATTACTGTATCCATTATTCCTATTATCCCGGAATAACTATGAGCTATCACTCTATAACCACAAGCCCAACTACTTCAGTTGGACCGTTGAGCGACGGTCTCGCATCATGCTTCTTCATGGTCTCCCTTCAATCCCCGTCCGTCCAAGTGGTTGGGCACCAGTCCTTCTCCCCCGTCCCATCCCAAATCCTTATCCTGACTCCTTCCAAGGCTATATCGTCGTAATGGCTTGGCTCTTTATCCTGATAATTCCCTCCCCTCCACTTATCAAGTCTTTACAAAGTCCGTGTATACAAATATCTGCATTTTAGTTCTTCTAATGCCTCCGTGATTTTGTCATAGTAGTTGTGTAATTACGAAAGATACGATCTTCTCGCTCTTACTCCATTTTGTCGTGGGTTGTCAAGTTCATTGTTCTCCATAAAACTGCAGATTTCATTCCTAATTACTCTTTCAAAACTTTATTATAAGGATGTTAGTACGACCGGTCTATAGTTTTTGTCAAAGGTTTACTATCTCCCTTGAGTATCGGTGGCTTATCTACTGATACCTGCTTGATGGGAGACACCTACTGGGAGTTGTTCTACTTCCAAGCCCGGCCCGAGACCAGGCTTGACTTGTGAGAGTTTAGTCCACCAGGCTGTTGCTTGGAGCGGCCCGCAGGCCCACATACCCACCACAGCCCGGTTGTTACGACAATCTTGAAGATGTCCAAGGTTGTTACGACAATATTTCTTACGCTCGCTGGGAGGATGTTGAACAACCGTGGACCTCTGATGTTTATACAGTGTTCTCTGATTGTGCCTATGGCACCCCTCCTCTTCACTGGTTCTATTTTGCATTTTCGTCCATATTTTTTCATACCATATACATTCATTCCATATCATTTTCATACCATAGCTGATGCAAGTGCTTCTGGAACCTCCCATGTATCTAGGCATTTTCTCCTTATTAAACCAAGCTTTCGCACTACCGGTACTTGACATTTCTTAATGAATATTGAATTCCAGGAGTCAGGACCTGGGGCTAAGTGCATGGGCACGCTGTCAATTTCACTTTCAAAATCTGCAATGTTCGTGTTGACATCAGTTTTGTCGTCAGGGTTTGGGTATCATTCGTAGAGAAGCTGTCTAGATCTTATATTTTTATGTGGTTTATTGGGATGCTAAACACAGCCTCATACTGATCTTTTAGGATTTCACTAATTTCCTTGTCGTCCTGTGTATGAACCTTCACTTTGTTCAGCGCTTGATAGATCCAATGCCGGTGGAGGTTTTTTTCACTTATGTGAACAAATATTGTGGAATGTTCTTCCTCTTGTATGGCTTTCTGTTCCAACCTTACTTCTGTCTGGTATGATTGCTTCAGCTTCTGCTCTATTTCTTTAATATCTGTTTAATTTGTTATTTGTTGTTATAGTCGTGTCTGCTTTAGCATTTCCGATATTTGATTCCTTCTGTAGTGTCGTCTGTATTCTCTTTCTAATAAATAGCCTGGTGCTCTTTCTGACCTCCTACAATGAGACATGTTTCAAGCAGACTTTGTATGCTTCTGCCATCAATTGTTCTATTCCTTGTGTGGGAGTTTAGTTACTCAAGACGGTTCCCCATAGAATGTTTGCAAGATTAATATTTATTTTTTCCCCCAGTCATTCCTCTTATTAAAATTCTATTTATGGAAAATCCCTCTCTATTGATTTTTTTTTTTTTTTTTTTTACATATTACGAGTATTGATGTTAGTGTGCGCTTCAATTATCTTGTGATCTGAGTATGTGGTATCCGAGATTGTAATGATCGTGATTATTTCTTCACTGTCAAGTCAGACCAAGAATATTTTCGAAAATTTGTCACAGAATCAGAGGAGTTCTGTGACCTATGGTTGGTTATTTCTTGGTTGATTTCCTAGTATAAAATTATTGTTTGCTATTTGTCATCTTAGATTGGGCAGCTTGAAGTCTCCAAGAAAAACAATATCTGGTTTTGGGTTTGCCAGATTGACTGCTATTCTCTATTTTGCTTATCTGCTCTGAATTCTTCCACCGTTGCATCTGGTGTATGAGAATAACAACAAACTTTATTTTCTCTTTTACTCCAAGTATCTCTAATACCACCTCATTTGTAGAGTTTAGGAGCTCTGAGCATGCTGTACAAAGTCATTTCTAAATATACAAACCTACTCCATGTGACCTATTGACCCGATCACATCCATTTAAATTATATTCTGGTATCCAGATCTCTCACTATTAATTCCCTTGTGAGGGTTTGTCTGAAGCCTCCAAATATTACATTTGCCTCTGAAGAGGCCTTTATGAACGGCATTTTGTTTTTAGTCTTCGGGTTTATTCCTCTTATGTTGGCAAACATTAATGGCAAATTTACGTCACGTATTTTGACCAGGGGGGGCGGGGGATGGGGTTCAGGCAGGTCCGTTATGGGACCATATAGGATGCCTGGGAGTAGTGGTGGTGTTGCTGCGTGTCGTACTGGTAACTATTGCAGGCTATAATGGTAGCTGTTACAGGCTTTACTGCATGTGTATAATTCCCCCTACTGGTTCAAGTATGGCGAATTCGCCCAATGGTTCAAGTATGGCGAATTCGCCCAATGGTTCAAGTTCCATGCATTTCCTTTGTTCCACCTTTTAAAACTGCTTTCTTCTGGCTGCAAACCACACACCCTATCATACGAAACTCTGCTTGATGGGGTTCTGAGAGTTCTTTTACTCCAAGCCCGGCCCGAGGCCAGGCTTGACTTGTGAGAGTTTGGTCCACCAGGCTGTTGCTTGGAGCGGCCCGCAGGCCCACATACCCACCACAGCCCGGTTGGTCCGGCACTCCTTGGAGAAAATTATCTAGTCTTCTCTAAAAGATGTCCACGGTTGTTCCGGCAATATTTCTTATAGTCGCTGGGAGGACGTTGAACAGCCGTGGACCTCTGATGTTCATACAGTGTTCTCTGATTGTGCCTATGGCACCTCTGCTCTTCACTGGTTCTATTCTGCATTTTCTTCCATATCGTTCACTCCAGTACGTTGTTATTTTACTGTGTATCAGACTTGGGACCTGACCCTCCAGTATTTTCCACTATTCAAACTTTTTAAAACACGAAATAAAATCCTTGAGGCAATGCTACACGCTTTATTATTACACACCACCACCCACCCAACGCAACAAATGCAGTACACAAAATTTTGGGTGTAATTATACCCAAGGTATGACTAGCTTTTTCCTGGCCATGACTCGCTGTTTGTAACATTACTTAATAGCTTTCAGCGCTATAAAATTATATACCTGTATTTTATATATATTTCTACTTATTTATTTGTGGGAGTGTGGGAGAGGAGGAGGTGTAAGGAGAGTCTTTGTGCAAGAGGTTTGGGGGTAATGGTGGTGGTGGGGAGACGGCGGCAGTCATGTGGACCCCCCTGCTGCCTTCCGCCTCCCTCCTCCACAATCAATCAATAGTGAGGAGCACCCGCTGCTGCTCCTGCTGGTGCTGTTCCTGCTCCTGCTGCTGTTGTGGGTACTGATCTTTCTGCTGCTGTAGTCCCGGCTGTTCTGCTGTTCCTACTGCGGGTGCTGATTTTCTGCTGTTGTCCCTGCTACTACTGTTTCTACCGGTGCTACTGCAGATGCTGGTAGCGCTGTTGCCCCCCCCCCTAGCGGTGCCAGAGTTACTGGCCCCCCCCTAGCGGTGCCAGTTCCTCGGCCCCCCCCCCTGGTGGTGCCAGTTACTGCCCCCCCCCTGGTGGTGCCAGAGTTACTGGCCCCCCCCATGGTGGTGCCAGAGTTACTGCCCCCCCCCCTTGGTGGTGCCAGAGTTACTGCCCCCCCCCCTTGGTGGTGCCAGAGTTACTGGCCCCCCTAGCGGTGCCAGTTCCTAGGCCCCCCCCTGGTGGTGCCAGAGTTACTGGCCCCCCCTAGCGGTGCCAGTTTCTAGGCCCCCCCCAGGTGGTGCCAGAGTTACTGGCCCCCCTGGTGGTGCCAGAGTTATTGCCCCCCCCTGGTGGTGCCAGAGTTACTGCCCCCCCTGGTGGTGCCAGAGTTACTGCCCCCCCCCCCTGGTGGTGCCAGATTTACTGGCCCCCCCCTGGTGGTGCCAGAGTTACTGGCCCCCCTGGTGGTGCCAGAGTTACTGCCCCCCCCCTGGTGGTGCCAGTTACTGCCCCCCCTGGTGGTGCCAGTTACTGCCCCCCCTGGTGGTGCCAGTTACTGCCCCCCCCTGGTGGTGCCAGTTACTGCCCCCCCCTGGTGGTGCCAGTTACTGCCCCCCCCTGGTGGTGCCAGTTACTGCCCCCCCCTGGTGGTGCCAGTTACTGCCCCCCCCTGGTGGTGCCAGTTACTGCCCCCCCCCCTGGTGGTGCCAGTTACTGCCCCCCCCCCCTGGTGGTGCCAGTTACTGCCCCCCCCCCTGGTGGTGCCAGTTACTGCCCCCCCCCTGGTGGTGCCAGTTACTGCCCCCCCCTGGTGGTGCCAGTTACTGCCCCCCCCTGGTGGTGCCAGTTACTGCCCCCCCTGGTGGTGCCAGTTACTGCCCCCCCTGGTGGTGCGAGTTACTGCCCCCCCTGGTGGTGCCAGTTACTGCCCCCCCTGGTGGTGCCAGTTACTGACCCCCCTGGTGGTGCCAGTTACTGACCCCCCCTGGTGGTGCCAGTTACTGACCCCCCCTGGTGGTGCCAGTTACTGACCCCCCCCTGGTGGTGCCAGAGTTACTGCCCCCCCCTGGTGGTGCCAGTTACTGACCCCCCTGGTGGTGCCAGTTACTGACCCCCCTGGTGGTGCCAGTTACTGCCCCCCCTGGTGGTGCCAGTTACTGCCCCCCCTGGTGGTGCCAGTTACTGGCCCCCCCCCTGGTGGTGCCAGTTACTGCCCCCCCCTGGTGGTGCCAGAGTTACTGCCCCCCCCTGGTGGTGACAGTTACTGCCCCCCTGGTGGTGCCAGTTACTGCCCCCCCTGGTGGTGCCAGTTACTGCCCCCCCTGGTGGTGCCAGAGCTACTGACCCCCCCTGGTGGTGCCAGAGTTACTGGCCCCCCCTGGTGGTGCCAGAGTTACTGGCCCCCCCTGGTGGTGCCAGAGCTGCTGACCCCCCCCCCTGGTGGTGCCAGAGTTACTGGCCTCCCCTGGTGGTGCCAGAGCTGCTGACCCCCCCCCCCCCCTGGTGGTGCCAGAGTTACTGCCCCCCCCTGGTGGTGCCAGAGCTACTGACCCCCCCCCTGGTGGTGCCAGAGTTACTGGCCCCCCCCCTGGTGGTGCCAGAGTTACTGGCCCCCCCTGGTGGTGCCAGAGCTGCTGACCCCCCCCCCCCTGGAGGTGCCAGAGTTACTGGCCCCCCTGGTGGTGCCAGAGCTGCTGACCCCCCCCCCCCCCTGGTGGTGCCAGTTACTGGGCCCCCCCCCTGGTGGTGCCAGTTACTGGCCCCCCCCTGGTGGTGCCAGAGCTGCTGACCCCCCCCCCCTGGTAGTGCCAGAGTTACTGGCCCCCCCTGGTGGTGCCAGAGCTGCTGACCCCCCCCCCTGGTGGTGCCAGAGCTGCTGACCCCCCCCCCCTGGTGGTGCCAGAGTTACTGACCCCCCCTGGTGGTGCCAGAGCTGCTGACCCCCCCTGGTGGTGCCAGAGCTGCTGACCCCCCCCCTGGTGGTGCCAGAGCTGCTGACCCCCCCACCCCCCCTGGTGGTGCCAGAGCTGCTGACCCCCCCACCCTGGTGGTGCCAGAGCTGCTGACCCCCCCCCTGGTAGTGCCAGAGTTACTGACCACCCCCCTGGTGGTGCCAGAGCTGCTGACCCCCCCCTGGTGGTGCCAGAGCTGCTGACCCCCCCCCTGGTGGTGCCAGAGCTGCTGACCCCCCCCCTGGTGGTGCCAGAGCTGCTGACCCCCCCCCCCCTTGGTTGATACCTGGTTGATGGGGTTCTGGGAGTTTTTTTACTCCCAAGTCCGACCCGAGGCCAGGCTTGATTTGTGAGAGTTAGGTCCACCAGGCTGTTGCTTGGAGCGGCCCGTAGGGCCACATACCCACCACAGCCCGATTAGTCCGGAACTTTTTAGAAAACAGTCTAGTTTTCTTTTAATGTCCACGGTTGTTCCGGCAATATTTCTTATACTCACTAGGAGGGTGTTGAACAGCCGCGGACCTCTGATGTTTATACAGTGTTCTCTGATTGTGCCTATGGCACCCCTCCTCTTCACTGGTTCTATTCTGCATTTTCTTCCATATCGTTCACTCCAGTACGTTGTTATTTTACTGTGTATCAGATTTGGGATCTGACCCTCCAGTATTTTCCATGTGTATATTATTTGGTGTATCTCTCGTCTTCTTTCTAGTGAGTATATTTGGAGAGCTTTGAGACGATCCCAATAATTTAGGTGCTTTATCGCGTCTATGCGTGCCGTATATGTTCTCTGTATTCCCTCTATTTCAGCAATCTCTCCTGCTCTGAAGGGGGAAGTGAGTACTGAGCAGTACTCAAGACGGAACAACAAAAGTGAGTTGAAGAGTACAACCATTGTAATGGGATCTCTGAACTTGAAAGTTCTCGTAATCCATCCTATCATTTTTCTGGCTGACGCAATATTTGCTTGGTTATGCTCCTTAAACGTTAGATCGTCGGACATCATTATTCCCAACTTCTTGACATGCCGTTTTCCTACTATCGGCAGATTTGATTGTGTTTTGTACTCTGTATTATGTTTCAGATCCTCATTTTTGCCGTACCTGAGTACCTGGAATTTATCACTGTTAAACATCATGTTATTTTCTGCTGCCCAATCGAAAACTTTGTTGATATCTGCTTGTAATTTTTCAATGTCTTCAGCAGAGGTAATTTTCATACTGATTTTTGTGTCATCTGCAAAGGATGACACGAAGCTGTGACTTGTGTTTTTGTCTATATCTGATATGAGAATAAGAAACTGTGGAAAATAGCGGTGCAAGGACTAAGTTGTCCCCTTACTCCCCTTGCCACTTTGGTTTCGGGGGGGGGGGGGGTTATAAGGTGTTTATGTAGCTTCAGGGCACCAATGCCCCCAGTCACTGGGTATGGCGAGAAGGCACCCCTAAGCATACCCAATTCCCTATCAAACACAAACTAAAATACACATAAATGGCAGATCTCATCACAACCACAAAAGACAATAACATACACAAAATGGGAATGTAACACTGTAAAAGTGTTTGGTTTAGGTTAATACATACATAGAGTACATGAGTCACAGACAAGGATCTGAGAGGCGCCAGTTGTCTGCCTGAGATCTCACTCCTCTAACCGTTAATGACCCCAAGTGACCTGAGGTCAGATCATGATAATTTCACCTTGCTTCCGCTAAGCGTATAATTGGAGCCGGGTAGCCTTCAAACATGCCGACGTTTAAGGAGTGGCTTGGTAGTGCCGGAGGCTATCTACTTGTGGGCGGAGTTAGCTACTAGGTTCCCCAATATAAACTCGGAGAGCTATCCAGCATGGGGGCATTAACAGACAGAACGGCAGTCAGGATTGCAGAAGAGACGGCCTAGCAGGAAGGCTGTCGGCCGGCAGGGCGGGAGTCTCTGTCAACTACAGACCCCCTCCCCTCTATCCAGCTATAGGCAGAGACACTTGGTGAGTGAACAGTAAGGTGACTTGTCGTGTTTTACAAGTGTTGTGTGACGATCAGGGGCAGTCAAGTTGTAGGGTTCTCGAATTCTTGGATGATGACTCACTTTGCATATTAAACTGGAACATTTTAATTGGATTGCTAAATTATGATACTTAATGTGAAATATAATTGTTGAATTTATTATTTAAATTGTGTTTAACTTTGTTCCCTAGAGCTTTGAGTTGAGGATTTGAGAAAGCCTCTGTGGTTACTGGGTTCATGATATAAATGAGTGCATGTTTGGAGTTGATACATGGTACAGAGGGAACATACTAATAATGAACTCATGATAACATCTTTGGTGAATTTTGTGATACAGGCAAGTTCCATTCCTTGTCTTGTATGTAATGATCATGAATGGATGGTGGCAGCATTTCGTCTTCTACTATCTACTCTTCTACTTCTACTATCTACTCTTCTACTTCTACCTATCTACACCTCTCCCTCCACCCTTCTCTAAACTCTCACTTTCAACTAATGACCCTCCTTGCCCCTCCCACCTCTCTGCCTCTCACCCCAAACCCTCACTAATTACTTCACTATTCATTTCTTTCCTTTCGTTTTCTCTTATACGTTTGTGGCAATGATTCTGTATTCTAGAGTTCTCTCTTGAGTTTCGGGTAACTGATCCAGTTACGGCGCCTTGTAGTCTTAGCACCTAGGTAGTCAAATACCTAGGTTACAAGGTGTTGAACGAGAGAGGTTGCCTTAGGAACTCTGGGAGTGCTCTAGAATAGTTAGCTAACTGGGGACGGGATAACGGACTAGAGAGAGCTGTTTCCCCCGGCCTCGTTAGATAACTGGGGGGTGGAATAATGGACAAGATAGAGCTATTTCCCCCTCTCCCCGTTACAGGAAAAACTTTTGTATTTGGCTTTTCTTATATAGGACACAGCAGACAAGGGGAGAGGTGCACAGTATATCATTAATAAAGCACTCAAGGTGAAGGCAAAACAACAAGCTGCCTAAGCGGCAGGATTGGTGACGTGACGGCAACATTCATGGAATAAAAACTATTCATAGTGGAAGGTGGCAACAAGGCCCCGGCGCGGGAGGGTTGTCATGTATGCGCGTGGGGGCCCCTCCGACGGCCGCCCTACCACTCCTGGGCTCCCGCCAGGTCATCCACCCTACCCTTGAGGTACACACCTTGTAACTGCGCTTGGACTATTTGATTTGATTGACTGTTACTCTTGTGTTCTGTTCGACAGGAAATTGAGTATCCAGCGTCCTACTTCACCAGCTATTCCCACTGACCTCATTTTGTGTACTATCACCCCCCCCCCCCAGTCACATTTGTCGAATGTCTTTGCAAAGTCTGTGTATACAATATCTGCATTTTACTTTTCTTCTAGAGATTCTGTGATTTTGTCATAGGTCCCCCCCCCCCAGTGGTGCCAGAGCTGCTGACACCCCCCCCCCTGGCAGTGCACTCCCCTCAGCAGTGCCAGAGCTGCTGCCCCCCATGACAGTCCCCCCCCCCGGCGGTGCCAGACCTGCTGACCCCCCCCCCCTTGGAGGTGCCGGAGCTGGAGGAAGGGGGGAGGGATACTGATAAGCCTAGTACAGGCTTCCGGTCTCCGACTACGAGAACAAATTCCTTCACCCCTGAAGTACAAGCCCAAGTGTCGAGGTGCCCACACCAGAGGTGGTGGTGGTGGTGGGCCAAGACCACCTGGTTATGACACGTCACTACTGCAGGTGTTGACGGTACTCCTCCACACTACGCCTGTACTGCAGGTGTTGACGGTCCTCCTCCACACTACGCCAGTACTGCAGGTGTTGACGGTCCTCCTCCACACTACGCCAGTACTGCAGGTGTTGACGGTCCTCCTCCCCACTACGCCAGTACTGCAGGTGTTGACGGTCCTCCTCCACACTACGCCAGTACTGCAGGTGTTGACGGTACTCCTCCACACTACGCCTGTACTGCAGGTGTTGACGGTACTCCTCCACACTACGCCAGTACTGCAGGTGTTGACGGTCCTCCTCCACACTACGCCAGTACTGCAGGTGTTGACGGTCCTCCTCCACACTACGCCAGTACTGCAGGTGTTGATAGTCCTCTACCACACTACGCCAGTACTGCAGGTGTTGATAGTCCTCTACCACACTACGCCAGTACTGCAGGTGTTGATAGTCCTCCACCACACTACGCCAGTACTGCAGGTGTTGATAGTCCTCCACCACACTACGCCAGTACTGCAGGTGTTGACGGAACTCCTCCACACTACGCCTGTACTGCAGGTGTTGACGGTCCTCCTCCACACTACGCCAGTACTGCAGGTGTTGACGGTCCTCCTCCACACTACGCCAGTACTGCAGGTGTTGACGGTCCTCCTCCACACTACGCCAGTACTGCAGGTGTTGACGGTCCTCCTCCACACAACGCCAGTACTGCAGGTGTTGATAGTCCTCTACCACACTACGCCAGTACTGCAGGTGTTGATAGTCCTCTACCACACTACGCCAGTACTGCAGGTGTTGATAGTCCTCTACCACACTACGCCAGTACTGCAGGTGTTGATAGTCCTCCACCACACTACGCCAGTACTGCAGGTGTTGACGGTACTCCTCCACACTACGCCTGTACTGCAGGTGTTGACGGTCCTCCTCCACACTACGCCAGTACTGCAGGTGTTGACGGTACTCCTCCACACTACGCCTGTACTGCAGGTGTTGACGGTCCTCCTCCACACTACGCCAGTACTGCAGGTGTTGACGGTCCTCCTCCACACTACGCCAGTACTGCAGGTGTTGACGGTCCTCCTCCACACTACGCCAGTACTGCAGGTGTTGATAGTCCTCTACCACACTACGCCAGTACTGCAGGTGTTGATAGTCCTCTACCACACTACGCCAGTACTGCAGGTGTTGATAGTCCTCTACCACACTACGCCAGTACTGCAGGTGTTGACGGTACTCCTCCACACTACGCCTGTACTGCAGGTGTTGACGGTCCTCCTCCACACTACGCCAGTACTGCAGGTGTTGACGGTCCTCCTCCACACTACGCCAGTACTGCAGGTGTTGACGATCCTCCTCCACACTACGCCAGTACTGCAGGTGTTGACGGTCCTCCTCCACACTACGCCAGTACTGCAGGTGTTGACGGTCCTCCTCCACACTACGCCAGTACTGCAGGTGTTGACGGTCCTCCTCCACACTACGCCAGTACTGCAGGTGTTGACGGTCCTCCTCCACACTACGCCAGTACTGCAGGTGTTGACGGTCCTCCTCCACACTACGCCAGTACTGCAGGTGTTGACGGTCCTCCTCCACACTACGCCAGTACTGCAGGTGTTGACGGTCCTCCTCCACACTACGCCAGTACTGCAGGTGTTGACGGTCCTCCTCCACACTACGCCAGTACTGCAGGTGTTGATAGTCCTCTACCACACTACGCCAGTACTGCAGGTGTTGACGGTCCTCCACCACACTACGCCAGTACTGCAGGTGTTGACGGTCCTCCTCCACACTACGCCAGTACTGCAGGTGTTGATGGTCCTCTACCACACTACGCCAGTACTGCAGGTGTTGACGGTCCTCCACCACACTACGCCAGTACTGCAGGTGTTGACGGTCCTCCTCCACACTACGCCAGTACTGCAGGTGTTGACGGTCCTCCTCCACACTACGCCAGTACTGCAGGTGTTGATAGTCCTCTACCACACTACGCCAGTACTGCAGGTGTTGATGGTCCTCCACACTACGCCAGTACTGCAGGTGTTGACGGTCTTCCACCACACTACGCCAGTACTGCAGGTGTTGATGGTCCTCCACCACACTACGCCAGTACTGCAGGTGTTGATGGTCCTCCTCCACACTACGCCAGTACTGCAGGTGTTGACGGTCCTCCTCCACATACGCCAGTACTGCAGGTGTTGATGGTCCTCCTCCACACTACGCCAGTACTGCAGGTGTTGACGGTCCTCCTCCACACTACGCCAGTACTGCAGGTGTTGACGGTCCTCCTCCACACTACGCCAGTACTGCAGGTGTTGACGGTCCTCCACACTACGCCAGTACTGCAGGTGTTGACGGTCCTCCACACTACGCCAGTACTGCAGGTGTTGACGGTCCTCCACACTACGCCAGTACTGCAGGTGTTGACGGTCCTCCACACTACGCCAGTACTGCAGGTGTTGATGGTCCTCTAATACACTACGCCAGTACTGCAGGTGTTGATGGTCCTCCTCCACACTACGCCAGTACTGCAGGTGTTGACGGTCCTCCTCCACACTACGCCAGTACTGCAGGTGTTGATGGTCCTCTACCACACTACGCCAGTACTGCAGGTGTTGACGGTCCTCCTCCACACTACGCCAGTACTGCAGGTGTTGATGGTCCTCTACCACACTACGCCAGTACTGCAGGTGTTGATGGTCCTCTAATACACTACGCCAGTACTGCAGGTGTTGATGGTCCTCCTCCACACTACGCCAGTACTGCAGGTGTTGATGGTCCTCTACCACACTACGCCAGTACTGCAGGTGTTGACGGTCCTCCTCCACACTACGCCAGTACTGCAGGTGTTGATGGTCCTCTACCACACTACGCCAGTACTGCAGGTGTTGACGGTCCTCCACACTACGCCAGTACTGCAGGTGTTGACGGTCCTCCACACTACGCCAGTACTGCAGGTGTTGATGGTCCTCTACCACACTACGCCAGTACTGCAGGTGTTGATGGTCCTCCACACTATGCCAGTACTGCAGGTGTTGATGGTCCTCCACCACACTACGCCAATACTGCAGGTGTTGACGGTCCTCCTCCACACTACGCCAGTACTGCAGGTGTTGATGGTCCTCCACCACACTACGCCAATACTGGAGGTGTTGACGGTCCTCCTCCACACTACGCCAGTACTGCAGGTGTTTATGGTCCTCCACACTACGCCAGTACTGCAGGTGTTGACGGTCCTCCACCACACTACGCCAGTACTGCAGGTGTTGACGGTCCTCCACCACACTACGCCAGTACTGCAGGTGTTGACGGTCCTCCTCCACACTACGCCAGTACTGCAGGTGTTGACGGTCCTCCACCACACTACGCCAGTACTGCAGGTGTTGACGGTCCTCCACCACACTACGCCAGTACTGCAGGTGTTGACGGTCCTCCTCCACACTACGCCAGTACTGCAGGTGTTGACGGTCCTCCTCCACACTACGCCAGTACTGCAGGTGTTGACGGTCCTCCACCACACTACGCCAGTACTGCAGGTGTTGACGGTCCTCCACACTACGCCAGTACTGCAGGTGTTGACGGTCCTCCACACTACGCCAGTACTGCAGGTGTTGACGGTCCTCCACACTACGCCAGTACTGCAGGTGTTGACGGTCCTCCACACTACGCCAGTACTGCAGGTGTTGACGGTCCTCCACACTACGCCAGTACTGCAGGTGTTGACGGTCCTCCACACTACGCCAGTACTGCAGGTGTTGACGGTCCTCCACACTACGCCAGTACACCTTCCAACATTTCTATACTTTGAACACTGAGTGCATTAGGCCTAAGAGAGGTTAGGTTCTTTAGTTTCACTTGTAATTAAAGAGTGTCATTTGGGTTAATTACACTAATACAAAACGTGAACTTTCATGAGGTCCAACACTACATATTGGTACTGTGGTCCAAACACTTGATACAAGTACTGTCATTTTAGGAGAATGTATGACATAACTCTGCATGCTATGGACACGTGCATGGCAATTGACGGGTTATGTGGAAATAACAACATCTAAATACGTGTCATGTCTACTGACACCTGCTTGATGGGGTTCTGGAAGTTCTTCTACTCCAAGCCCGGCCCGAGGCCAGACTTGACTTGTGAGAGAGTGGTTATCTTGAGATGATTTCGAGGCTTTTTAGTGTCCCCGCAGCCCGGTCTTCGACCAGGCCTCCACCCCCAGGAAGCAGCCCGTGACAGCTGACCAACACCCAGGTACCTATTTTACTGCTAGGTAACAGGGGCATAGGGTGAAAGAAACTCTGCCCATTGTTTCTCGCCGGCGCCTGGGATCGAACCCAGGACCACAGGGTCACAAGTCCAGCGCGTTGTCCGCTCGGCCGACCGGTCCACCAGGCTGTAGCTTGGAGCGGCCCGCAGGCCCACATACCCACCACAGCCCGGCTGATCCGGAACTTCATTTAGAAAACAGTCCAGTTTTCTCTATGTCCACGGTTGTTCCGGCAATATTTCTTATAGTCGCTGGGAGGACGTTGAACAGCCGTGGACCTCTGATGTTTATACAGTGTTCTCTGATTGTGGCTATGGCACCTCTGCTCTTCACTGGTTCTATTCTGCATTTTCTTCCATATCGTTCACTCCAGCACGTTGTTATTTTACTGTGTAGATTTGGGACCTGACCCTCCAGTATTTTCCATGTGTATATTATATGGTATCTCTCTCGTATCCTTTCTAAAGTGTACATTTGGAGAGCTTTGAGACGATCCCAATAATTTAGGTGTTTAATCTCGTCTATGCGTGCCGTATATGTTCTCTGTATTCCCTCTATTTCAGTAATCTCTCCTGCTCTGAAGGGGGAAGTGAGTACTGAGCAGTACTCAAGACGGGACAACACAAGTGACTTGAAGAGTACAACCATTGTGATGGGATCCCTGGATTTAAAGTTCTCGTAATCCATCCTATCATTTTTCTGGCTGACGCAATATTTGCTTGGTTATGCTCCCTAAACGTTAGGTCGTCAGACATCATTATTCCCCAAACAGTTCTAAACCTGTATTCTCTGGAGCGCAGGCGAGAGATACATAATAAACAATACCTGGAAGATACTAAAAGTTCCGAATCTGAACACAGAAATAACATCAGACGAGACCAGTAGGCATGTCAGGATGTGCAAAATACCTCCGTTAAAACGCAGAGATGCAATATGTACGTTGAGGGAGAACTATCAACATCAAGGGCCCGAGACTTTTCAACACACTCGCTACACGTAAGAAGCATAACTGGCCGGACTCTCGCAGTTCTCACGAAATACCTTGACAAACGCCTTCAAAGAATGCCTGGTCAACCAGGCTGTGATTCATACGTCAGGCTGCGCGCAGCCGCGTCCAACAACT
>NC_091189.1:30681555-30749055 GCF_040958095.1 Procambarus clarkii | reverse complement strand
AGTAAGCTTTAAAACTGTATAGAGGTTTGCATGGGGCAGCGCCTGGATTACAATGACTACCTGACAACACTGAACATCGGGTCCGCGGTCTTTCCTCTTGATAAATATAGGAAATATTTCCGGAACAAAAGTGGAGGTATTAAAAAATTGGATAAATTGATGCATGAAGATTCGGACCGGCCGGAATGTAATGTATATATGAACCTGTGGGCCGCCCGAAGCAACAGCCTTCTAAATCAAGTAATCAAGAGAAGAACACATTCCAGGTATTATGCAGAAGTAACCATTCATTAGTATTGAGTTTGAAGCCTTTACGATAAGGTCTTCTCCAGACACACACAAATCACAACAGCGTGATGCATCACATGAACAAATCCACAAGGGCCGTAATGAGGGTAAGGAGATTCCAATTACTTAATCATTCCAAAAAGCATCTGGATCCTATCATAGCTCCAAAGGGCCCACGTAAATGTTACTGACAATAGAGATCCAAGTCATAACAAATGTTATACAGAGTAAATTTTGTCAAGATGTTTAGTCGAAAGTAACGTTATTTAACACTGTTGATATGTGTATTATAGAAGCTGTGAAATTATATATTTAAGCTAGATTGTGAATGGAGGAAAATGTCTAGAACTTATTTCTTGTTTATTGTCGCATTCATTGACCGACTGGTTGATGGGGTTCTGGGAGTTGTTCTTCTCCCCAAGCCCGGCCCGAGGCCAGGCTTGACTTGTGAGAGTTTGGTCCACCAGGCTGTTGCTTGGAGCGGCCCGCAGGCCCACATACCCACCACAGCCCGGTTGGTCCGGCACTCCTTGGAGGAATAAATCTAGTTCCCTCTTGAAGATGTCCACGGTTGTTCCGGCAATATTTCTTATGCTCGCTGGGAGGACGTTGAACAACCGTGGACCTCTGATGTTTATACAGTGTTCTCTGATTGTGCCTATGGCACCTCTGCTCTTCACTGGTTCTATTCTGCATTTTCTTCCATATCGTTCACTCCAGTACGTTGTTATTTTACTGTGTAGATTTGGTACTTGGCCCTCCAGTATCTTCCAGGTGTATATTATTTGGTATCTCTCTCGTCTTCTTTCTAGTGAGTACATTTGGTGGGCTTTGAGACGATCCCAATAATTTAGGTGCTTTATTGCGTCAAAATGAGACTGATTGATCTGTGGTCCGCACCTACACTCTAAAGAAAATTTACAAATGAATGAGATCCAGTTCGACTCGTTGGAACTGACAGTGTATAAGACAGAACTTGTGTGGCTGGAGGGCTCGTATTACATAGTGATTCATTCATGCCTGCCTGCCTGCCTGTCAGGCACACAACCCAACACCAGGGTTAACAGTCTTTGAGAGTCAGCATGTAAGCAGTTCATCTCCCGCCATCAACAACGCAGAGTTTGTTCCTCAAAATGTTAGTCCTCGGGACAATGGCGGGAAGCACCCTAAGAGGCCGCTCACATTACTCTCTGACCTAATTTACGAACAAAATGAACATAGACAATATGTATGAGCAACAGTTTAGCCGCCCATAATGTGACCCGTGTAGGCCGGCGCTGCTGCTGGCTCTCACACTAATCTTCCGTAGACAAACTCAAAACTGCTTCAACTTGCCATTAAATATTACGCTACAAGATCAACCAGTCCTCCTACAAATTACGTGGCTTTTCGCTCGTATGTGCACTCAGGCTAACACTCTACGTAATTCAAAATGAAATCTGCTCACGAAAGTGACATACTGTCCCGTCTTCTGTTTTGGGTCCTCTGGCTGAGGCTGTTAGGTTAGGAGAGGAAACCTTCAATTAATGGTTTTCATGACGTTTTGAAACCTTGCGAGAACTTCCTGCCCTCCTAACCTACCAGAGGACCCCTTAACTTGCTGCTTTTCGAAAACAAAATTAAAAAATTTAATTTGAAAATAAATTTCCATTTAGAATTACGTCGATATTTGGCCGTAGCGCATGAGGGAAAGTGAGGTAATTTGTGAGAGTAAGTAAGGGTTGACAAGACACGCTTCCTGTTACGGTTATCTTGCCGGAATTTCCTGGGGAAGGGGGTCAAGGTCCCCGCGGCCCGGTCTCTGACCAGGCCTCCTGGTTGATGCACTGGTCAACCCAGGCTGTTTGACTTGGCTGCTCGCATCCTGTCTTATGATTCACAGACTGGTTGATCAGGTATTAGGTAAACCAGCCTGTGTCGTCTGCTTCAAATTTTCTCCACATGAAAGTTGAAGAGTTAGACCCGCAGACCTAATTCTCGGTACCTGTGCAGAGCAGATCAGGTTGGGTTACCGTTACCTGTGGCAGGTGGCTGCAGGTGACGGATCTCCCAATCCTGAGCACTCCAGGTGCAAACTCTGTGAACAGGAACTGCGGCATGATCTCCCGCACTACATCACCGAATGCCCAGTTATTAGACCTTTCAGACCAGTTAGCATGAGGTACCTGGAGCTTTACAATTACTTTATTCACTCTCGTGTTCTTGAAGATATCCTCATATTGTACCCAAAATTTGCCAGTGCAGGTACTGAACATATGGCCCTGTATGACTAACCATCCTGCGAGATGGGGATTTATAGTATCACTGCTGCCTTATTCACTCTTGTGTTGAAGATATCCTCATAATGCTCCCAGAGTCTGCCAGCGCAGACTACTGATCACGTGCCTCTGTATGACTAACCATCCTGTGTGACGGGGATTTTTTAGCATCACGTAGCTAGCTTTTAGACACACTGTACTCCCCTTCATGTAGTCTAGGGCAGCTGCATAAATGCAGATGTACCTAAATGTGCTAACAATAATACAAAAAAGTGCAGTTATAAAGCCAGACAGCTGGGTGGACGGCGCTTCGGATTCGTAGTCTTGAGGTTCCGGGTTCGATCCCTGGTGGAGGCGGAGACAAATGGCCAAAATGTTTCTTTCACCCTGATGCCCGCGTTACCTAGCAGTAAATAGGTACCTGGGAGTTAGACAGCTGCTACGGGCTGCTTCCTGAGGGTGGATACTCTGGTCGAGGACCGGGCCGCGGGGACACTAAGCCCCGAAATCATCTCAAGATAACCTCAAGCTATGGAATCCTTCAATCTTGTCTGTACGAGGTTCCTGGGGCTTAGCAATTGCATTACGAATTTTCGTGTTCTTGAGGATCTCATAATGTATCAACAGTTTGTGAGTGGTGGCTATTGATCAAATGTCCTTGTATAAGTGGCCATCTTGCCGCATGCTGTAGCAGCTGTAACCAGAGACATCAGCCACACCTCTCACCTTTTGTCTAACATATATAAACAGAATTTTATATCTTGGATGGGCTAGGTCAGCATGGGATGGGCTAGCTTAGCATGGGATGGGCTAGGCTAGCATGGGATAGGCTAGGTTAGCATGGGATGGGCTAGGCTAGCATGGGATAGGCTAGGTTAGCATGGGATAGGCTAGGTTAGCATGGGGTAGGCTAGGCTAGCATGGGATGGGCTAGGCTAGCATGGGATGGGCTAGGCTAGCATGGGATGGATTTACTCAAGAGTTGCGATGAAGAATGGTGAAAAATTTGCTCAAGTCGTACTTTGCTGTTATCGTCCTAGCGAGCTGCGGGTTTTAAGTTTAGTGTAGCTGTATAAATATAGATGTATCTATGTTAATACAAAAATAAATCATGCTTTAGAATCACCTTCTCGGAACAAAAATTCGCAAGTAGCGCGGGCTATGGTGAGCCCGTGGTGGACGTACCTGGCACAGGTGCGGGGCTGTAACTGATGGATGAATAAAACATGACTAACACTAATATATACACTACTTTAGTCTAGTCAAGTTCTTATGTACCTGAAATTAAGTCGGGCTAAACAGCTTGCTGAATTCTACATTAACATAACTAGCTGCAGTGTAATTAAAATCGGTACAAACTACATAATTGAAACAAACACTAATGAACATAGAACACAAACATTCAGGTCTGAGAAATGAAGAGAATTGGCCGGAAAACAGCAGTATGACAGCCTAGATCTGACTGTGGTACTCAACACTGACCGTCCACAATGAGGACATAACTGCCAGGATCAGGTTGTTACAGTTACCTGTGGAAGGGGGTTGAAAGTAACTATGCTTCCAATCCACACAACTCTGTACCTCGATCCACACAACTAATATTAACGGATTGGTCGACTCCGTTAAAAACACGACGTATTAGTGAGAGGACGGGGTGATACTGACACACGTGAGACACTGACACACGTGATACTGCACGTGAGGCACATCTTATGTGCCCTAACTGCTACTGTAACTCAGGTTAAAACAATGGCCTTAAACAATTAGGGTCCCTGTCATAGACCATTTAGGGCTGGTTTAAACAAACAGAACATTATGTAATGTTCAGAAATATTGATGGAGGCCATACAATGGGATGGAACCTGTGTCCCTGGAGTGCCCCAGGCGCGCGCACACACCACCAACTGGACCATGAGGTGGTCCATTAGTGCGTGCATGCGCGCGTGGGGAGTCCAGGGACGCGGGTTCGCTCCCACTGTACGGCTCTAATATTTTCTCAACATTACAGAATATTCATGTTATTTTATATATATTATGTAATGCCTCCCAGTTTTTTTAATGGAGAGAAGCTTTAAAGAAGAAAAAAGAGGAGAGAAAAAAAAATCTTTTAAAAAAAGAGAAGTTCTTTTTTAAAAGAGAAAAATTGAGAGAACGAGTTGCGCTAAACAGTAAGGTCCATCTACTTTGGTTCGTTGCGCAACAACATCGCTCTTTGCACACCCCGTCCTCAGACCAAGTCCATTCCATCCAGTGGTCGACCCCAAAGATGCATTCATCAATTTTAACATGCTGCTAGTTCAAAACAGAACTTTTCTCAAATATAAATTAACATTATTATATATTGGAATATTGCGAATATTTAGGCACTGGTTAGGTTAGACGTTTAGGTTTTGTTGGCGATTATTTGTAGTACGTGGGTGAAGCATTTACACCGTTGTGGTTCTAACAAAAGTCGTCAGCGAAGCACTTGTTCCGGAAGTGTTCGGACATAATCAGTTGTGAATCGTGTGTAGACCGTTTTTCATTCATAAACAGGGGATTTGGCGGGTGCAAGGAAGGACTTTTGGGCCTTTGTTTAGAGGACAGGCTGTTTTGCAGAGTCTGCGTTCGATCCCCGATGGTTCAAGTGGTTGAGCACCGATCCGTGGTTCGGTACCAATTCTTTCCCTCCGCCCCCATACCCCCATCTCTCGTCCACCCCCCTCCCCCCCCACCACACACACACACACACACACATACCCAACTGCTACACAGTTTTTTTCTTTCTCCTGATAATTCACTTTTCTTATTATTGAGTGTGAGTGAGTGAGTGAACTGGCCTATAATTTTGTGAGTGAGTGTGTGGTTCATCCCAGGCCACCGAGACGCCCTCACCCCCCCCCCCCCCCTTGCATCTCTCACAATGATGTCTTGAAAATTAAAATGTTGAGCATCCTTGTAAAAAAAAAATATCTTTGGCAACTTCATAATAACCGGACATAAATGTATTTGAAGTTTAAGAGAAAATGGCGTAACGGGGTTTAAAAGAGCAGGAAACTTGGTCCATATGGGCTTACACCCATCATTACCTGCCGTGATCATACCAGCAGGCTGGTGCACATGCTGCCCACTGCTTATAATATTAATCTCATTAAACTTGGCAACACATTCTACTCATCATTCCCCACAACTGAATGGTTCTGGTTTGAACAACTCTTAAAATTACTTTTTCAGGACCAGGAACATACCTGAGGGGGTTTCTGGAGTTGTTCTACTCCCCGAGCTCGGCCTGGGCTCGGGCTCAACTTTTAATAACTTGGTCCAACAGGCTGTTGCTTGCAGCGGCCCGCAGGCCCACATATCTACTAGAGCCTGGTTGGACTGGCACTTCTTGCAAGAACCTGTCCAAGTGCCTCTCTAATACATTCACCTTCGTTCCCGCAATATTTCTAATGCTTGCTGGGAGGGTGTTAACACAGCTGTTGACTCCTGATGTTCAGAGAGTGCTCTGTGGTGGTGCCTATGGCACCTCTACTCCTCACTGATTCTATTATGCATTCCCTTCCGTACCTTTCGCTCCAGTATGTTATTCTACTGTGCAAATTTGGGACCGGGCCTTCAAGCATCTTCCATATATATATATTATTTGGTATCTTTTTCGTCTCTTTCTCCAGAGAGAACATTTTAAGACGGTCCCAGTAATTTAGATGTCTTATAGTTTCTATGCGTGCCGTACATGTTCTCTGAATTCTAATTGAGAGAGATCTCCTGCTCTGAACTGGGAAGTGAGTACAGAGCAATACTCAAGACTGGACAGCACCAGTGATCTAAATAGTATTAAGACTGCTGTGGGGTCCCTGGATTTGAACGTTCTCATAATACATCAATCCATTTTCCCCCTGGCTGCAGCTATATTTGCTCGGTTATGTTCACTAAATGACCGTTGAGTCTCTGATACTAATGAATGAAATATTATTACCTACGCTACTGTAGTTTGCATCGTATAGTCATTTAAAACTGAATCATATACAGCGAGCCAAGATTAGCGCTACATATGGCGTGCGCAAGGCGGCCCGGTGTGTAGGAGCGGCCAGGACCGTGGTCAGGAGGGCGCCGGGGGAGAGTGAGTGACCCCGCCAGGAATGCCACCCCTCGAATTCCTGCCCCGCAGAAACATCAAAGAGGGGTGCGGGTGCGCGCCCAGCTTCACCAGCCGGGTATTATGACAGCACCACGAGCCATACAGGACAACACTCCTCACCCAGCCAGGTCTTGTAACAGCTGAGGCACCGTGGAGGGCGGCTGGGAACACAGTAAGGGGGGAGGGGGGATCTGGAAGGGGGGCCAGAACCAGGGAGGATAACGGGAGGGGCCAGGACCTGGGGTAATAACGGCACGAACAGGGAAGAGGCCATGCCCAGGGGTAACAGCAGGGTGGTACACGGGAGGGGCCAGGGCCAGGGAGGTACAGGGAAGGGGCCAGGACCAGGGAGGTACAGGGAAGGGGCCAGGACCAGGGAGGTACAGGGAAGGGGCCAGGACCAGGGAGGTACAGGGAAGGGGCCAGGGAGGTACAGGGAAGGGGCCAGGAATACAGGGAAGGGGCCAGGGAGGTACAGGGAAGGGGCCAGGAATACAGGGAAGGGGCCAGGGAGGTACAGGGAAGGGGCCAGGACCAGGGAGGTACAGGGAAGGGGCCAGGACCAGGGAGGTACAGGGAAGGGGCCAGGGAGGTACAGGGAAGGGGCCAGGGAGGTACAGGGAAGGGGCCAGGACCAGGGGGTGGGGGAGGGACAAGACAGTCAACAACCCCATGTCAGGGGACACCACCCACCCACCACTACTAGTGGCCAGCGGCAGGTGTAGCAGCACCCCAACACAGGTGGCTGCTCAAGACCTGAACACATGCCGCGATAAACATTATAGTCGTCAGGGTATAATAAATGAATGAGCCAGGCGGAGGGTGGGAGAGTTAGATGACCCATTGGCCACCACAACCCAACACCAATATGGGTGGGTGGGTGGGTGGGTGTGTGTGTGTGTGTTTACTAGTTGTGTTTTTACTAGTTGTGTTTTTACGGGGGTTGAGCTTTGCTCTTTCGGCCCGCCTCTCAACTGTCAACTGTTTACCAACTACTTTTTTTTTTTCCCCACACCACACACACACACACACACACACACACACACACACACACACACACACACACACACACACACACACCAGGAAGCAGCCCGTGACAGCTGACTAACTCCCAGGCACCTATTTACTGCTAGGTAACAGGGACATTCAGGGTGAGAGAAACTTTGCCCATTTGTTTCTGCCTCGTGCGGGAATCGAACCCGCGTGCGTGTGCGTGTGTGTGTGTGTGTGTGTGTGTGTGTGTGTGTGTGTGTGTGTGTGTGTGTGTGTGTGTGTGTGTGTGTGTGTGTGTGTGTGTGTGTGCGCGCGCGCGCGCGCGCACCTATTTGTGCTGGGGGTTGAGCTCTGGCTCTTTGGTCCCGCCTCTCAACTGTCATTCAACTGGTGTACAGGTTCCTGACTCCTACGGGAGTGCACAAACGAGCACACGCGCGTGCGCGCGCATGTGTGCGTGTGTGTGTTTTGCGGAATGGGTGATGGGGGCCAGGCACAACCAGCCACGTTGCGTTAACCTTCACTGCCACCACCAGTACTTAAGGCTCAACCCTAGACGAGAAAGAGAGAGATGTGATCACCATATACAAGATACGTCACTTCTCTTGCAGTTGTAACAGATACTGTGTTGTGTTCTTTAACAATAAGGTCTTCCGACATATTACTCCAAGATCTTTTACTTTCGTTCTACAGTATGATGACTATTTTATGTGTGGTTAGGGGCCTGACAGCTGAGTAGACAGCGCTTCCGATTAGTAGTCCTGAGGGTTTCGGGTTCGATTGCCAGTGGAGGCGGAAACAAACGGGCAGTCTCTTTCACCCTGATGCCCCTGTTCACCTAGCAGTAAATAGGTACCTGGGAGTTAGACAGCTGCTACGGGCTACTTCCTGAGGATATGTAACAAAAAGGAGGCCTGGTCGAGGACCGGGCCGCGGTGACGCTAAGCCCCGAAATCATCGCAATATTATCTCAAGATAACCATTCATATACTGTATTTTCGTTTTTTCTATAGCGTCGGAACTGGAACTTATCTTCATTAAACATTATTATTTTCTGTGACATATTGAAAGACATCATTTTACATCAGATTGTAAATTTCTTGTGTCCTCTTACTGGCTATTCTCGTAACTTATAGCGTCATCTGTAAAGGAAGACACGTCACTATAGTTTGGGTCATTTTCTGTTTGAAATGAAATCGAGAAAGTATTAGGGCAAGCAATACATACATACACATACATACACACATACATATACACACGCGTGGAAACCGATTATTTATTATCAGATAAAATATTAATTGATAAAATATTATCAGGTTTATGTTTTGGTTAGGAGTAGTGCTTTTTACTCCTTTACGGATTATTTCTTTCATTATTCTTTCCTCTTTTATATGTTCACTGTGCATGGTTGATTTGTAATATAATTTTATTGGGGGTGTTGTGGTTTCTGTTAGAACAGAATGTGTATGTGTGTGTCAAGAGGTAAATATGTGGTTTCTGTTAGAACAGAAACCACAACACCCCCAATAAAATTATATTACAAATCAACCATGCACAGTGAACATATAAAAGAGGAAAGAATAATGAAAGAAATAATCCGTAAAGGAGTAAAAAGCACTACTCCTAACCAAAACATAAACCTGATAATATTCTACAAAACCAAGAAGACTTCCGAACTCCTTATCAAAAACAGCCCGAAGCCGACGGAGAACCCTCTACAGCAGTCAAGCGTTGTATACATGTACACTTGCCCCCACGAAGGATGTAACCTTCAATGTAAGTACATAGGTATGACGTCGACCAAGCTGACGAGGCGTTTGACATGCCATCTTCAATCTGGTGCCCCTAGGAATCACATGAGACAAGCCCATGACATTACTCTAACCAGAGAAATGTTGAACAAGAATACCTGCATTATTATTTATATATATATATATATATATATATATATATATATATATATATATATATATATATATATATATAAATGCAACAGAAAACGAATCAGAAAATAAAAGTGTATTTACTATTTGTATCTACAGAATCGACCTATTACCTCTTGAGCCCCGTCGTTCTAACCAATTTATTTTTCCTCTATTATATCTACTACATATATTTACCTCTTGACACATACACAAACTTCCCCAAGAAGCAGCCCATAGTAGCTGTCTAACTCCCAGGCACTTATTTACCGCTAGATGAACAGCAGCACCAGGGTGAAAGAAACTATTTGTTTCTGCCTGTCTCGAACCAGCTAAGACTACGATCCCAGAGTGCTGTCCACTCAGCCCCCCCCCCCCTCTTTCCCCGTGTGTGTGTTTACTCAGTTGTGCTTGCGGGGGTTGAATTCTGGCGCTGGTCCCGCCTCTCAACCGTCAATCAACAGGTTTACAGATTCCTGAGCCTACTGGGCTCTGTCATATCTACATTTGAAACTGTGTATGGAGTCAGCCTCCACCACATCACTTCCAAGTGCATTCCATCTGTTAACTACTTTGACAATGAAAAAATTCTTTATAATACCTCTGTGGCTCATCTGGGTACTAAGTCACACATTATGTGTGTGTGTGTGTGTGTGTGTGTGTGGGGGGGGGGGGTTGTTACATAATGGGATACAAGGTGATGGGTGGCCACGCCCAGTCCGCCTGGTATCTCCCCTCATCCTGTCACCCTCCACCCGCCGCTGCCTCCCCTCTAATTTACACTAATACCATTCTTCCTGCTGCCACCAACCTTCCCTCCTATTGACCCCCTACACACTCACCACAACAATTACCCTCTTGTAGCCACCTCTCACTACCACAACTACCACCCCTCACCACTATTTCTCCCCCTCTACCTTGTCATGGTTCCAGGAATCAATGGCCCTCGCGGCCAATTCTCCTACTGGGCGGCCTGGTCAACCAGGCTGCCAACCAGGAGTAAGGCACTCAAGATGAGAAAGACCAGGAGAAATCTACACCATAAAGCAACTACACGAGCCGGAGAAAAAAATTTGAGTGGATATTGTTCCAACAGTATCTCCAGAAGTACACACAAACAGGGAAACATCGCCAGCATACAGGACACTGGCAAACATTTAAAATCGGGGCTCTTTAAAGGTAAAAGTTACACAGCTTTTATTAGATCAATACTGGATTATGCAGCACCGGCCTGGAATCCACACCTCGTGAAGCATAAAAATAAAATATAAAAAGGACAAGAGGTTTGCAACAAGATTATTTAGTACCAGAACTATCCCTCACATCCCAGAAGCAGAAGAAACAGACATGATAGCAACCTAAAAGATACCGAGGAGAATTAACAAGGACTGCCTCTTTAAAGTGAAAGTAGGAAGAGAAGTCATAAAATACTCTTACTCTGTGCAGGTGGTCAACATTTAGAATACACTGAGGAAAAACATTGTGTAAGCCACCTCCATCCACGACTTTAAGACCAGATTCTACAAAGAATTCGAACGTTAGAATAGTTACATTATAACACAAGTAGATAGCTAGTGGGTCGGGCATAAAGAGTTAGACCTCGCTTCCTCGTAGTCCCAAATAGGTAATTACTGATAGGCAAGTACCTCACCATTATTCCAGCCACACACGAGTCATGGGAACTTTCCCGACACACCCACCCACCCGCCTTTTAAAACGTATCAACAAGTCAACATTTGCGAGATGTATGGAAGCTATAGAGAGCACCGTGTCTACACACCGTCGTCCGGAAGGTGGTGCGATAGAACACATTCCAAGTGGGGGAAGTGGAGTGAGAGGTCCAGCTGACAGCAGCAGCAGCAGCGGCGGCGGCGGCATGCGTGGGCGGTGACGTGGCCTGACGTACCTGTTACGTCATGATGGCTTCCACAGTCTCCTGGTGCAGAGTGAGACACCAGCCTCCGCCACCGTCTGCCCCCACCCCCCACCACACCACACCCCTCCCCTCCAACTTCCGCTACCTCTCTCCCCATGTGAATCACCCCCACCCACCCAAGCGCCTTATTCCAAGAAACAGACTGTACGGCCTATGTTCCAATACGCCATCGTGCCCCAAATGACTATCAACCATAACCTTAGACAATTTACAAAAAAATATTTACATTCCCACACCATAAGCTGGAGGATGTTTCCCTGATGATTGCCTGGTCCTTGAGGGTGTTGCGTGTATCCGGGACCCCATAACCCCATATCAACAAAACAGATTTAAGACATATTGAAAGCTTGCACCTTCCTTCCTTCCAGCCAAATTTCTTTCATTTGCACGGTTGGAGACAACGTACCTGTATTGTTCACATACTGATCCAGTCTGAATTTGGCTTTAGTAAATATTTAAATACATTTAAACAAATTGAACATTGTTTTCTGGGATTGGTAGAGCACTTTAACTGGTGGGTAGAGCGCCGGCCTCGGCCTTAACTCCGTCCTTATAACTTCCCCACGTGCTACAGTCATCCTGGCTTAGCGCTTTCTCTTCCTATATTATCAGCTGTGCCTGCTCGCCTCTAACAATTAAACAGCCTAAGGGTAGTGCCACAAATATCAAAATACTTGTACTATACAATAAAGTGATGACACGTGTTAGTTGTAATATGACTGGCACATCCTTACCTACAACATTCTCCAGGCAACACCACACCCAACCAACAACTATAAAAATAATGCTACTGATTTACACACAGTATTGTGTGTAAATTATATATGGGGGAGAGGGATGCATCACGGTCTGTGTGGATTATTTACACACAGGCCGTGATGCATCACGGTCTGTGTGGATTATTTACACACAGGCCGTGATGCATCACGGTCTATGTGGATTATTTACACACAGACCGTGATGCATCACGGTCTGTGTGGATTATTTACACACAGGCCGTGATGCATCACGGTCTATGTGGATTATTTACACACAGACCGTGATGCATCACGGTCTGTGTGGATTATTTACACACAGGCCGTGATGCATCACGGCCTGTGTGGATTATTTACACACAGACCGTGATGCATCACGGTCTGTGTGGATTATTTACACACAGGCCGTGATGCATCACGGCCTGTGTGGATTATTTACACACAGACCGTGATGCATCACGGTCTGTGTGGATTATTTACACACAGGCCGTGATGCATCACGGTCTGTGTGGATTATTTACACACAGACCGTGATGCATCACGGTCTGTGTGGATTATTTACACACAGGCCGTGATGCATCACGGCCTGTGTGGATTATTTACACACAGGCCGTGATGCATCACGGTCTGTGTGGATTATTTACACACAGACCGTGATGCATCACGGTCTGTGTGGATTATTTACACACAGACCGTGATGCATCACGGCTTGTGTGGATTATTTACACACAGGCCGTGATGCATCACGGCCTGTGTGGATTATTTACACACAGGCCGTGATGCATCACGGTCTGTGTGGATTATTTACACACAGACCGTGATGCATCACGGTCTGTGTGGATTATTTACACACAGACCGTGATACATCACGGTCTGTGTGGATTATTTACACACAGGCCGTGATGCATCACGGCCTGTGTGGATTTGTACATTTAATGCTACAGATGTTCGGTCCGTACTGGACCATAACAAAGTGGTGTAATGGAAACAAATGGTCCACGACCACCGAAAAGTCAATTCCCCTATTTTCAGATTTGTTGGTTGGGTGCCTGTCAGCCAGGCTATTGTGACATGCTGTCTGCACGTACAGAATAAACCATAACATGGCTGAAAATAAATAACGCAATGCACGACAACCGAGTCAATATTGATGTAAACAGAACATTTAATGATGAGTATTGTAAATAAATATATTACTAATATAAGCGGTTATAATGACTACTACCTAAATGTAGACATGGGTCATGTGGCACAGCGGTCTCCGTCCTCCACTGCTCTCACCCAAGGGACCCGGGTTCAAACCTCCGGTTGGACAGAAATTGCCAAGTTTCCTTTCACCTGATGCCCCTCCATCTAGTAGTTAAATAGATCCCCGGGAGATGACCGGGCTAACTGAGACCGGGCCGCGGGGACCTTGAACCCCGGAATCAACCCAAGGTCCAACCCACAACAGTTGGGCAACAGTTGTGGGTTGCATCTTGGGGAAGGTCAGCAGTTGACCTGGGAAGGTATGGGAGGCACCTCGCAAAATTCCACCCTACCTTCCCCGACAACGGCAATTTAATACAGTATTAATTTAACAAGATTTTACGACATCCAACCCCGGGGAAATCACCCTGGGGTTCCCCTCTGCCTCTCACCCACTACTCACCCTGGGGGTATCCCTCGCTGCCTCTCACCCACTACTCACCCTGGGGGTATCCCTCGCTGCCTCTCACCCACTACTCACCCTGGGGGTATCCCTCGCTGCCTCTCACCCACTACTCACCCTGGGGGTATCCCTCGCTGCCTCTCACCCACTACTCACCCTGGGGATATCCCTCGCTGCCTCTCACCCACTACTCACCCTGGGGGTATCCCTCGCTGCCTCTCACCCACTACTCACCCTGGGGGTATCCCTCGCTGACTCTCGCCCACTACTCACCCTGGGGATATCCCTCGCTGCCTCTCACCCACTACTCACCCTGGGGGTATCCCTCGCTGCCTCTCACCCACTACTCACCCTGGGGGTATCCCTCTGCCTCTCACCCACTACTCACCCTGGGGGTATCCCTCGCTGCCTCTCACCCACTACTCACCCTGGGGGTATCCCTCTGCCTCTCACCCACTACTCACCCTGGGGGTATCCCTCGCTGCCTCTCACCCACTACTCACCCTGGGGGTATCCCTCGCTGCCTCTCACCCACTACTCACCCTGGGGATATCCCTCGCTGCCTCTCACCCACTACTCACCCTGGAGGTATCCCTCGCTGCCTCTCACCCACTACTCACCCTGGGGGTATCCCTCGCTGCCTCTCACCCACTACTCACCCTGGGGATATCCCTCGCTGCCTCTCGCCCACTACTCACCCTGGGGATCTCCCTCGCTGCCTCTCACCCACTACTCACCCTGGAGGTATCCCTCGCTGCCTCTCACCCACTACTCACCCTGGGGGTATACCCGCTGCCTCTCACCCACTACTCACCCTGGAGGTATACCCGCTGCCTCTCACCCACTACTCACCCTGGAGGTATCCCTCGCTGCCTCTCACCCACTACTCACCCTGGAGGTATCCCTCGCTGCCTCTCACCCACTACTCACCCTGGAGGTATCCCTCGCTGCCTCTCACCCACTACTCACCCTGAGGGTATACCCGCTGCCTCTCACCCACTACTCACCCTGGAGGTATACCCGCTGCCTCTCACCCACTACTCACCCTGGAGGTATACCCGCTGCCTCTCACCCACTACTCACCCTGGAGGTATACCCGCTGCCTCTCACCCACTACTCACCCTGGAGGTATACCCGCTGCCTCTCACCCACTACTCACCCTAGAGGTATCCCTCGCTGCCTCTCACCCACTACTCACCCTGGGGGTATCCCTCGCTGCCTCTCACCCACTACTCACCCTGGGGGTATACCCGCTGCCTCTCACCCACTACTCACCCTGGGGGTATACCCGCTGCCTCTCACCCACTACTCACCCTGGGGGTATCCCTCGCTGCCTCTCACCCACTACTCACCCTGGGAGTATCCCTCGCTGCCTCTCACCCACTACTCACCCTGGAGGTATCCCTCGCTGCCTCTCACCCACTACTCACCCTGGGGGTATCCCTCGCTGCCTCTCACCCACTACTCACCCTGGAGGTATCCCTCGCTGCCTCTCACCCACTACTCACCCTGGAGGTATCCCTCGCTGCCTCTCACCCACTACTCACCCTGGGGGTATACCCGCTGCCTCTCACCCACTACTCACCCTGGGGGTATCCCTCGCTGCCTCTCACCCACTACTCACCCTGGGGGTATCCCTCGCTGCCTCTCACCCACTACTCACCTGAAAGATAAAATGACAATATTTAATGCAAACTTATAAAAGCATTTTGTAGTTATTATACAGGGGTGGTATTGAGAGGACGAGGTCACAATGTGGTGTTGGTAAAGCATGTACAGCTGGCAGTACCTGGAGTTATGGCGGGTCCCGCTCACCGGGCCACACTATGGCGGGTCCCGCTCACCGGGCCACACACAGCATGTTTACCTCCAGCCCACCCGGACCACTCTCCGGGAACACCAACCACACTCATCATCACCTTCTCCCGCTCCCCCACAAAACCTTACAACACCACACAAAAAGTAACAACATATACTCAACTTTATAAATTGATGGGCTTAAAGCTCCTGTATTTTACAGTGTCTAACACACACACACACACACACACACACACACACACGTGAGTGTATTTATTATATTTAATACGTGTGCCTGCATAATCGACCAATTGGCTCTTGGAGCCCGCCTTTCTAACCAATTTATTTTTCCTCTTATGTCAACAACAATTTCCTCTTTTGAGCCGGTCGGCCGAGCGGACAGCACGCTGGTCTTGTGATCCTGTGGTCCCGGGTTCGATCCCAGGTGCCGGCGAGAAACAATGGGCAGAGTTTCTTTCACCCTATGCCCCTGTTACCTAGCAGTAAAATAGGTACCTGGGTGTTAGTCAGCTGTCACGGGCTGCTTCCTGGGGGTGGAGGCCTGGTCGAGGACCGGGCCGCGGGGACACTAAAAAGCCCCGAAATCATCTCAAGATAACCTCAAGATAACTACATATATCTCTCACACACACACTCGCCCCTCTCTCTCACACACACACATATCAATATCAGACAGACAGTATGGTTTTCGATCTGGAAGATCCTGTGTATCGAATTTACTCAGTTTTGTATGATTGACCAACAGAGATATTACAGGAAAGAGATGGTTGGGTTGACTGCATCTATCTGGACCAAAAAAAGGCTTTCGACAGAGTTCCACATAAGAGGTTGTTCTGGAAACTGGAAAATATTGGAGGAGTGACAGGTAAGCTTCTAACATGGATGAAAAATTTTCCGACATAGAAAAATGAGGGCTGTAATCAGAGGCAATGTATCGGACTGGAGAAATGCTACAAGTGGAGTACCACAGGGTTCAGTTCTTGCACCAGTGATGTTTATTGTGTACATAAATGATCTATCAGTTGGTATACAGAATTATATGAACATGTTTGCTGATGATGCTAAGATAATAGGAAGGATAAGAAACTTAGATGATTGTCATGCCCTTCAAGATGACCTGGACAAAATAAGTATATAGAGCACCACTTGGCAAATGGAATTTAATGTTAATAAATGCCATGTTATGGAATGTGGAATAGGAGAACATAGACCCCACACAACCTATATATTATCTGAGAAATCTTTAAAGATTTCTGATAAAGAAAGAGATCTAGGGGTGGTTCTAGATAGAAAACTATCACCTGAGGACCACATAAAGAATATTGTGCGAGGAGCCTATGCCACGCTTTCTAACTTCAGAATTGCTTTTAATTACATGGATGGCGATATACTAAAGAAATTGTTCACGACTTTTGTTAGGCCAAAGCTAGAATATGCAGCGGTTGTGTGGTGCCCATATCTTAAGAAGCACATCAACAAACTGGAAAAGGTGCAAAGACACGCTACTAAGTGGCTCCCAGAACTGAAGGGCAAGAGCTACGAGGAGAGGTTAGAGGCATTAAATATGCCAAAACTAGAAGACAGAAGAAAAAGAAGTGATATGATCACTACATACAAAATAGTAACAGGAATTGATAAAATCGACAGGGAAGGTTTCCTGAGACCTGGAACTTCAAGAACAAGAGGTCATAGATATAAACTAGCTAAACACAGATGCCGAAGAAATATAAGAAAATTCACTTTCGCAAACAGAGTGGTTGACGGTTGGAACAAGTTAGGGGAGAAGGTGGTGGAGGCCAAGACCGTCAGTAGTTTCAAAGCGTTATATGACAAAGAGTGCTGGGAAGACGGGACACCACGAGCGCAGCTCATCCTGTAACTACACTTAGGTAATTACACTTAGGTAATTACACACACACACGGGCCGGTGGCTGACTGGACAGCACGCAGGATGCGCGATCCTGTGGTCCCAGGTTCGATTCCCGGCGCCGGCGAGAAACGATGGGCAGTTTCTTTCACCCTGATGCCCCTGTTATCTAGCAGTATATAGGTACCTCTGAGTTAGTCAGCTGCCACAGGCTGTTTCCCGGTGTGTGTGTGTGGGGGGGGGGGGAGAATAGTAGTAACAGTTGATTGACAATTGAGAGGCGGGCCGCAACAGCAGAGCTCAACCCCCGAAAGCACAACTAGGCACACACACACACACACACACACAAAATAGTTCTAATATATCTATGGCCCAAATGAGCCACAGAGATATTAGAAAACTTTTTTAGTGTCAGAGTGGTTGATAAATAGAATGCATTAGGAAGTGATGTGGTGGAGGCTGACTCCATACACAGTTTCCAGTGTAGACATGATAGAGCCCAATAGGCTCAGTAACCTGTACACCTGTTGATTGACGGTTGAGAGGCGGGACCAAAGAGCCAGAGCTCAACCCCCGCAAGCACAATTAGGCGAATACAATTAGGCGAGTACACACAAGAAGCAGCTATTGGAGCTGGACGTGAGAAAAGCTGTTGGACCGGACGGAATCTCACCATGGGTATTGAAAGAGTGTGCAGGAGCACTTTGTTTGCCACTCTCCATAGTGTATAGTAGGTCACTGGAAACGGGAGACCTACCAGAAATATGGAAGACGGCTAATGTAGTACCAATATACAAAAAGGGTGACAGACAGGAGGCACTGAACTACAGGCCAGTGTCCTTAACTTGAATACCATGCAAGGTGATGGAGAAGATTATGAGAAAAAACCTAGTAACACATCTGGAGAGAAGAGACTTCGTGACAACCCATCAACATGGGTTCAGGGAGGGTAAATCTTGCCTTACAGGCTTAATAGAATTATACGATCAGGTGACAAAGATTAAGCAAGAAAGAGAAGGATAGGCGGACTGCATTTTTTTTGGACTGTCGGCCTTTGACACAGTACCCCATAAAAGGCTGATGCATAAGCTGGAGAAAAAGGCAGGAGTAACTGGTAGGGCGCTCCAGTGGATAAGGGAGTACCTAAGCAATAGGAAGCAGAGAGTTACGGTGAGGGGTGAGACCTCCGATTGGCGTGAAGTCACCAGTGGAGTCCCACAGGAAATACTTCAAGAGTCAGAGAGAGAAAGACCTGGGGCATGATATCACGCCAGACCTGTCCCCTGAAGCTCATATCAAGAGGATAACATCAGCAGCATATGCCAGGTTGGCTAACATAAGAACGGCCTTTAGAAACTTGTGTAAGGAATCTTTCAGAACATTATATACCACATATGTCAGGCCAATCCTGGAGTATGCGGCTCCAGCATGGAGTCCATATCTAGTGAAGCATAAGACTAAACTGGAAAAGGTTCAAAGGCTTGCCACCTGACTAGTACCTGAGCCGAGAGGTATGAGCTACGAGGAGAGACTACGGGAATTAAACCTCACTTCGTTGGAAGACAGAAGAGTTAGGGGGGACATGATCACTACATTCAAGATTCTCAAGGGAATCGATAGGGTAGAAAAAGACAGGCTATTTAACACAAGGGGCACACGCACTAGGGGACACAGGTGGAAACTGAGTGCCCAAACTTTTTTAGTGTCAGAGTGGTTGACAAATGGAATGCATTAGGAAGTGATGAGGTGGAGGTTGACTCCATACACAGTTTCAAGTGTAGATATGATAGAGCCCGATAGGCTCGGGAATCTGTACACCAGTTGATGACGGTTGAGAGGCGGGACCAAAGAGTCAGAGCTCAACTCCCGCAAGCAGAAACAGGTGAGTACACACAGGCCCTCCCGACCCCCACAGACACACACGTAATTAAGGAATCCTAGTTTCCTTAATTCTTATGTTCTTGTGTAAGGAACTTCAAGCTCCTTAAGAGCTACGTGTAAAAAATGTGTTAAGTTACTGGGTCATACTCTCCAACATTACTATCCATTTCAGACGTGCCATTACCAATCACCATAATCTTCGCTATTACTTTAGCCTCTCTTGAATTCTCAAGTTATCCTGATAATCCATTACTTAGTCCACTCTCGTGCACTTAGGATATCCTGATGTGACGTATTTATGAGAAAAGCAGTGTGGCGCGAGTTGTCCCAACACCTGCCAGCAGCAGCAGCAAGTATGGAGGAGATGCAACCCGTCCACGGAATACTGCGCCACACGGTTAAGAGGTATAACTGACTAATTTCAGTGAGAACCTTCGCAGTGTTTGCCATATGCACTTCAACCTTGAGTCATTCCCAAGAGCCGCTCTATATATAGTCCTGAATATCAAGTAAAAAACATAAGAATGGTATATATCTAATAGATAAAACATGTAATGATAAGATTTGTGGCGAAATGCGACGAGGAAAACATTTTAAGTTGGCTTTATACCACAGACGTGGCCATAAATTAATAATACAATGCTTACAGCACACACATTCTCATCTGTCCTTCATAGTCAGGGTTAAAGAGTTGCTACGGTAGTGGGGTTTCCTTGACCCAGTCACCTGTAGCTATGCTCAATAACTCCAGTGTGGAGCGTGTAAGACAGCCAGACCTTGGCAGTGACATGTGTGAGGAGCGGCGAGAGCCAGACCCTCACCCTCACGTTACCACACTTCCTCACCACTCACAACAAACAACAAGAGTAGTTCAAGTACATCTGACAACATTGTTTCAACGCTCACCTGGGTCCTTACCTTACCTTGAGCTGCTTCCGGGGCTTAGCGTCCCCGCGGTCCGGTCGTCGACCAGGCCTCCTGGTTGCTGGACTGGTCGACCAGGCCTCCTGGTTGCTGGACTGGTCGACCAGGCCTCCTGGTTGCTGGACTGGTCGACCAGGCCTCCTGGTTGCTGGACTGGTCGACCAGGCCTCCTGGTTGCTGGACTGGTCGACCAGGCCTCCTGGTTGCTGGACTGGTCGACCAGGCCTCCTGGTTGCTGGACTGGTCGACCAGGCCTCCTGGTTGCTGGACTGGTCGACCAGGCCTCCTGGTTGCTGGACTGGTCGACCAGGCCTCCTGGTTGCTGGACTGGTCGACCAGGCCTCCTGGTTGCTGGACTGGTCGACCAGGCCTCCTGGTTGCTGGACTGGTCGACCAGGCCTCCTGGTTGCTGGACTGGTCGACCAGGCCTCCTGGTTGCTGGACTGGTCGACCAGGCCTCCTGGTTGCTGGACTGGTCGACCAGGCCTCCTGGTTGCTGGACTGGTCGACCAGGCCTCCTGGTTGCTGGACTGGTCGACCAGGCCTCCTGGTTGCTGGACTGGTCGACCAGGCCTCCTGGTTGCTGGACTGGTCGACCAGGCCTCCTGGTTGCTGGACTGGTCGACCAGGCCTCCTGGTTGCTGGACTGGTCGACCAGGCCTCCTGGTTGCTGGACTGGTCGACCAGGCCTCCTGGTTGCTGGACTGGTCGACCAGGCCTCCTGGTTGCTGGACTGGTCGACCAGGCCTCCTGGTTGCTGGACTGGTCGACCAGGCCTCCTGGTTGCTGGACTGGTCGACCAGGCCTCCTGGTTGCTGGACTGGTCGACCAGGCCTCCTGGTTGCTGGACTGGTCGACCAGGCCTCCTGGTTGCTGGACTGGTCGACCAGGCCTCCTGGTTGCTGGACTGGTCGACCAGGCCTCCTGGTTGCTGGACTGGTCGACCAGGCCTCCTGGTTGCTGGACTGGTCGACCAGGCCTCCTGGTTGCTGGACTGGTCGACCAGGCCTCCTGGTTGCTGGACTGGTCGACCAGGCCTCCTGGTTGCTGGACTGGTCGACCAGGCCTCCTGGTTGCTGGACTGGTCGACCAGGCCTCCTGGTTGCTGGACTGGTCGACCAGGCTGTTGGACGCGGCTGCTCGCAGCCTGACGTATAAGTCACAGTCTCGTTGATCAGGTATCCTTTGGAGGTGTTTATCCAGTTCTCTCCTGACCACTGAGGGGTCGGTCAGTTATGTCCCTTATGTGTAGTGGAAGCGTGTTGAACAGTCTCGGGCCTCTCTCAGAGTACCTGTTGCACCTCTGCTCTTCAACGGGGGTATTCTGCACATCCTGCCATGCCTTTTGGTCTCATGCTGCTATTTCTGTGTGCAGGTTTGGGACCAGCCCCTCTACTATTTTTTTACGTGTAAATTATTATGCATCTCTCTCCAACCTATAATTTACGAACGTCAATTATAACATTATGTTTGCTTCTTGCAGGTCAGTGTTCGATCCCCGATGGTCCAAAGTGGTTGGGCACCATCACTTCATTATTTCCCATTTCCTGTCCTTGTCCTCACATCCTTTACATTTGTATGTAAGAACATGAGAATAAAGGAATCGGCAAAGGCCAATTGACCCATATGAAACAAGCTTGTGTTTATATCCACACAAACTTATTAAGGGGGCATTAGGTTACAATTGACCCCAAAAATGCAATAAATGAAAATTCGTTCGATTTCAATCAAACTTGTTTGACAAGTTCTATATGAAAAGTGTTTCATCTGGTCCAAGTTTCAGCATCGTAGCATAAATAGGAAGGGAGAAAAAAAATATTGAAGTAGTTGTGAAAATTATGCCAAAATGGTCAAAATCGATTATCAATCAAAAGTGTCAACTGAAATCATAACTACGACTCTTTGCTATCACAATAGCATATATTAAACAAATATTATCATTAGTTTAATTGGAAAAAAATTTAAGAAAAAAAAAAAAAAAATCTTTTTTTTTTAATATTTTTTTTTCTTTTTTTTTTGGGGGGGGGGGGGGCGATTTGCATCAAACTTGCACACCTGACTGTACGTAAGCCTATCTGTAAGGATGCCAATTTTGGAGAAAATTGGTTGATGTCAACCTCGGCCACAGATTTTAGAACCTTAGACTTTATTCATTTTTTTTTTCAATTGACGCAAACGTTTACAAAACTGATTTCTTTTTTATTTAATTTACATGAAACTTACACAGTATATGTGGAGGGCATGTCTCTACATTGTGGGGCATGTCTCTACATTGTGGGGCATGTCTCTACATTGTGGGGCATGTCTCTACATTGTGGGGCATGTCTCTACATTGTGGGGCATGTCTCTACATTGTGGGGCATGTCTCTACATTGTGGGGCATGTCTCTACATTGTGGGGCATGTCTCTACATTGTGGGGCATGTCTCTACATTGTGGGGCATGTCTCTACATTGTGGGGCATGTCTCTACATTGTGGGGCATGTCTCTACATTGTGGGGCATGTCTCTACATTGTGGGGCATGTCTCTACATTGGGGGGCATGTCTCTACATTGGGGGGCATGTCTCTACATTGGGGGGCATGTCTCTACATTGTGGGGCATGTCTCTACATTGTGGGGCATGTCTCTACATTGTGGGGCATGTCTCTACATTGTGGGGCATGTCTCTACATTGTGGGGCATGTCTCTACATTGTGGGGCATGTCTCTACATTGTGGGGCATGTCTCTACATTGTGGGGCATGTCTCTACATTGTGGGGCATGTCTCTACATTGTGGGGCATGTCTCTACATTGTGGGGCATGTCTCTACATTGGGGGGCATGTCTCTACATTGGGGGGCATGTCTCTACATTGGGGGGCATGTCTCTACATTGGGGGGCATGTCTCTACATTGGGGGGCATGTCTCTACATTGGGGGGCATGTCTCTACATTGGGGGGCATGTCTCTACATTGGGGGGCATGTCTCTACATTGGGGGGCATGTCTCTACATTGGGGGGCATGTCTCTACATTGGGGGGCATGTCTCTACATTGGGGGGCATGTCTCTACATTGGGGGGCATGTCTCTACATTGGGGGGCATGTCTCTACATTGGGGGGCATGTCTCTACATTGGGGGGCATGTCTCTACATTGGGGGGCATGTCTCTACATTGGGGGGCATGTCTCTACATTGGGGGGCTTTCATTTTTCTAAGTTCATTTATTGATTTTATAATGGCAATAAACATGCCATATTTGCAAAAAAAATTTGGGGAACTTTGAACATTTGTATTAGGAAAACTAAAAATGTTTTGGAAATTCTAAAGCCCCAAATCCTTTATTATATGATAATGTGTCAGAAAAGTGTCACAGAATAATTATATATGAAACGTGTGTTCTGAAGTGTGGACTTGAAAATGTGTTAAAAACGTTGGAACAAAAAAAAACTCCCTTTCTATTTTCGCTGCAGTACTGAAACTTGGGACAATTTAAGCACTTTTCATATACAACTAGAAAATTAATATTGGTTGACATTGAACAACTTTCACTATAATACTCAGACGCCCCCTTAATACGTCTAACCTACGCTTGAAACACGCCAGCAATCCCAAGTTTATTATGTTACCAGGTAATTTGTTCAATAGTCATACTGAGTTAACGCAGTCTCGTGATAATTACCTTACCACCCATAGCTCCTTAACTGCGCCATCCAGGGAGGTGAGTGACCGTCACCGTGGTCACTCCCCGGCCCAGGGAGGCCAGTGACCGTCACCGTGGTCACTCCCCGGCCCAGGGAGGCCAGTGACCGTCACCGTGGTCACTCCCCGGCCCAGGGAGGCCAGTGACCGTCACCGTGGTCACTCCCCGGCCCAGGGAGGCCAGTGACCGTCACCGTGGTCACTCCCCGGCCCAGGGAGGCCAGTGACCGTCACCGTGGTCACTCCCCGGCCCAGGGAGGCCAGTGACCGTCACCGTGGTCACTCCCCGGCCCAGGGGAGGCGAGTGACCGTCACCGTGGTCACTCCCCGGCCCAGGGGAGGTGAGTGACCGTCACCGTGGTCACTCCCCGGCCCAGGGGAGGCGAGTGACCGTCACCGTGGTCACTCCCCGGCCCAGAGGTGAGTGACCTGGGTGTTGACATGCTGGCCGCGCACGCTGACGCGCACCAAGCTCCCCCACAACCTACCAGTCGTAATTAACCACCACACCAACACTTGCCACCATTACTTTACGCTAAACTGCCTTCAAAACTGCATTCCCATATAATGAATATGTTTTGTCAATATGACTCAATACTTTAATTCTATGCCACAAATATTTTACGGTCGTACAACTGTTCGGTCCATCCACAACTGTAATGATTTGTATAAATCACTAACGAACAAACCTATTAAATAGTATTTCCTCCAATGAACAATAAAATCACAGTAACGTCTGTTATTAAAAATCTGAGAAGCTTTGGAGGAGAAGCAGGTGGGCATGACGGAACTGACCTCCTGGGTAACCTCAAGATGCTACTTCCATCCCGCTCTCATCCAAAGATTTTCTCGTGTTTCCTCAAGTTACGTTTCCAATGTACACATCAAATCTCACGAGGGTTAATGAGTGAGGCGGGGTGCTGATACTGGCACTGAACACTGAATTACTATACTTGCTAGAGGCTAGGACGCATGTTGTTGGTCCACCACCAACTGTGTGTGCGCGCGCACACACACACACACACACACACACACACACACACACACACGTACGTCTCAAAATAATGGAAGCGATGATGTGTCGGTCCGTCCTGCACAATTGTTAAGTCGCGAAACACGTCAATATAACACTACACAATATGACTTGGCCTACTAGGCCCAACACGTAGGTAGAGTTCAGGAAATAAAATAAGTTCAATCAAAAATTAAGACCTTCAGATCCAGAACACGCACACAGGGACCAGTAGCTTGACCCGCCCTTCAGTTACACACGAGGCTGGTGTCTCTGGGCGCGTGACCCTTACGGGTTATATCTTAAGGTTATCTTGAGATAATTTCGGGGCTTAGCGTCCCCACGGCCCGGTCCTCGACCAGGCCTCCTTTTTGTTACCCCCCCCCCCTTCCCCAGGAAGCAGCCCGTAGCAGCTGTAACTCCCAGGTACCTAATTTACTGCTAGGTAACAGAGGTATCAGGGTGAAAAACGTTTTGCCCATTTGTCTCCGCCTCCACCGGGGATCGAACTCGGAACTTCAGGATTACGGATCCGAAGCGCTGTCCACTCAGCTGTCAGGCGTCGGCAGACTTCCTGTCACCCATCATGTCTAAATACTTGGGGAGTTATGGGTGCAAGGTGTACGTAATGTTAAGGGTACACAGTAATTGTGTGTGTGCACGTCTGTGCCGGGTGAGTACGACGGGCTCACCATAGCCCGTGCTGCTTGGAACGTTTGTTCCCAGTAGCCGAATCTAAAACGGTAATTGTGTATTAATTCAGATTTCTATCAGTAATTGAAGCTCCGCTTGTTGGTATCTTTAGGTTAAGTAGTGAACAGTTAGTAAAGTTCTATATTACTGGAAGAAGTCATTAAGACTAAAACAGTTACTGATTGAATTTGGGTTAAATTGTAGATAATTAAACAGAAATATACATATTAAATATACTACATGTGTTATATACCTGTCGTTTGTAAAGTCATTATGATGTGGAGAGAAAGTCACTCACTGAGTACTTGAGTAAAGGTTATCAAAGTGAGACAAGTTAAAAATCCATAAAGCTCCCTAGTGTATAAATGGTGGTGTGGTAGCGGGTGCCCTCATCCACCTAGTTATGACTTGTAGTGCTCAAATATCTCTTGTTCTTACTGTGACCTATTAGTAGTAACCTGTAGTTGACGAGAACAAGAGAGCTTCAGGTAATACACGGTACGGGATGGCAGCTACTATTTATATCAACCTAAACTCTTACATATACATGTCTAACCCGAGCTTGAAACAATCCATCTATCCCACGTTTTTTATGTTTCCTGTTAATTGGTAAAATAATGGTTTGGACACAAAAGTCTTTCCTGAATCTAAACTTATCCAATTTATATGGTAGACAACAAGTGGACATCCGGGTGGAGGAAGGGCTACCAGGAGCGGCACAACCAGACAGGTGCTGCTGGAGGTGGTGCTTCACCCACAACCATGCGCGGCCCACCGCCGCCGCCTGGGGCCATAACCACCACCATTCATTCACCACAAGGTGTTCCTGTCCGTTGTGCCTCCACATTCCGTCTCGCAACCTGACCGTCTCGCACTGCTCCAACTGACGTCCACTGCTCTATCAACACCACGTGAAAAAACAGCCAAAACTATTTTTAACTTTGCGATCACTCTCTCGTTGAAACTCGATTATCGATGAATATAAGAGTGCTGCCACCCAGCGGACGAAACACGCTCCCAGGAACGATTAACCAACATTGGATCAAAGTCATCAACATTAATTCATTGTTACATCAACGTTACTTGCCTACAGTATCTCCAGAGCGGGATTATGTACACAAAAGGTGCATTACATTTATTTTTAGCTCCTTGCGCAGTGATATTCCTATGAGGCCCTAAGCCTCTAGCAGGCCCTCTGCAGGTATGAGAACACGGCAACCAGAGCACGCCAGAGAACACACGACAACCAGAGCACGCCAGAGAGAACACACGGCAACCAGAGCACGCCAGAGAGAACACACGGCAACCAGAGCACGCCAGAGAGAACACGGCAACCAGAGCACGCCAGAGAACACACGACAACCAGAGCACGACAGAGAACACGGCAACCAGAGCACGCCAGAGAGAACACACAACAACCAGAGCACGCCAGAGAGAACACACAACAACCAGAGCACGCCAGAGAGAACACACAACAACCAGAGCACGCCAGAGAGAACACACAACAACCAGAGCAAGCCAGAGAGAACACACGACAACCAGAGCACGCCAGAGAACACGACAACCAGAGCACGCCAGAGAGAACACACGACAACCAGAGCACGCCAGAGAGAACACACGACAACCAGAGCACGCCAGAGAGAACACACGACAACCAGAGCACGACAGAGAGAACACACGACAACCAGAGCACGCCAGAGAGAACACACGACAACCAGAGCACGCCAGAGAGAACACACGACAACCAGAGCACGCCAGAGAGAACACACGACAACCAGAGCACGCCAGAGAGAACACACGACAACCAGAGCACGCCAGAAAGAACACACGACAACCAGAGCACGCCAGAAAGAACACACGACAACCAGAGCACGCCAGAGAGAACACAACAACCAGAGCATGCCAGAGAACACACGACAACCAGAGCACGCCAGAGAACACACGACAACCAGAGCACGCCAGAGAACACACGACAACCAGAGCACGCCAGAGAGAACACACGACAACCAGAGCACGCCAGAGAACACAACAACCAGAGCACGCCAGAGAACACAACAACCAGAGCACGCCAGAGAACACACGACAACCAGAGCACGCCAGAGAGAACACACGACAACCAGAGCACGCCAGAGAACACACGGCAACCAGAGCACGCCAGAGAGAACACGGCAACCAGAGCACGCCAGAGAGAACACCCAACAACCAGAGCACGCCAGAGAGAACACCCAACAACCAGAGCACGCCAGAGAACACAACAACCAGAGCACGCCAGAGAACACAACAACCAGAGCACGCCAGAGAACACAACAACCAGAGCACGCCAGAGAGAACACAACAACCAGAGCACGCCAGAGAGAACACAACAACCAGAGCACGCCAGAGAGAACACAACAACCAGAGCACGCCAGAGAGAACACAACAACCAGAGCACGCCAGAGAACACAACAACCAGAGCACGCCAGAGAACACACGACAACCAGAGCACGCCAGAGAGAACACACGACAACCAGAGCACGCCAGAGAACACACGGCAACCAGAGCACGCCAGAGAGAACACCCAACAACCAGAGCACGCCAGAGAGAACACCCAACAACCAGAGCACGACAGAGAACACAACAACCAGAGCACGCCAGAGAACACAACAACCAGAGCACGCCAGAGAGAACACAACAACCAGAGCACGCCAGAGAGAACACCCAACAACCAGAGCACGCCAGAGAACACAACAACCAGAGCACGCCAGAGAACACGGCAACCAGACCAAATATCCGAGATATGCCACTCTATACACAGTTCCGTGATGCCCTAACATACAAGGTAATTAGCATCGTAAAAACACAGAATACGCATCTAACCTTAGCAACAGAAAGTATCGAACTAACGGGAACGGGACTCCAAGGCCCAACAGAGCCACCGGCTTGGCACGAGACGACGGGACACACTCCTGGTTGATGGGGCTCTGAGAGTTCTACTCCCCAAGCCCGGCCCGAGGTCAGGCTCGACTTGTGAGTTTAGTCCACCAGGCTGTTGCTTGCAGCGACCAGCAGACCCACCACAGCCCGGTTGGTCCGGCATTCCTTGGAGAAAATTATCTAGTTTTCTCTTGAAGATGTCCACGGTTGTTTTAGCAATATTTCTTATGCTCGCTGGGAGGACGTTGAACAACCGCGGACCTCTGATGTTTATACAGTGTTCTCTGATTGTACCTATGGCACCTCTGCTCTTCACTGGTTCTATTCTGCATTTTCTTCCATATCGTTCACTCCAGTACGTTGTTATTTTACTGTGTAGATTTGGTACTTGGCCCTCCAGTATCTTCCAGGTGTATATTATTTGATATCTCTCTCGTCTTCTTTCTAGTGAATATATTTGGAGGGCTTTGAGACGATCTCAATAATTTAGGTGCCTTTAGGGCTTCCAAGCTCAACATTTTGGCCGAGATACGCAATCCTGTTGATTACTTATTGATTTCCAGAGCGTTTGTATTTCTCCAGAGATTGTCCCAGCCAGGGTTCCTTATTTACGCATCCACTTACGAGTCCTGTACATCTTTCCTCAATCATGGCCGCTTTGTTTACATTTAATGAACACTTTAGATTGTGAAAAATCAGTGGTCATAAAGTTATTGTTATAAACAACCTTAAAGTTCACAAGCAGTTTAAGAAAAGAAAGAAAGGTTTCGTAAGTGGATGCGTACATGCTTGACGAGTCGTGCTGCTGCTGCTGCTGCTGGTGGTCTATCACCGTTCTCATGCCCCAAACACCAGTCACAACCACACTGCTTCCGTAACCATTTACACGGGCAGACACTGTTCAAGTGGACGCCGCGGCCACTTGGTAACACCTGTCAGACGGAAACAGCTGCTGAGGGAGGGGGGGGGGGAGACCAACAGGAACAGCTGCTGGAGGAGGCAGACCAACGGAAACAGCTGCTGGGGGGGGGGGAGACCAACAGGGACAGCTGCTGGGGGGGGGGGGGGGAGACCAACAGGCACAGCTGCTGGAGGAGGCAGACCAACGGGAACAGCTGCTGGGGGGGAGGCCAACAGGGACAGCTGGGGGGGGAGGGAGACCAACGGGGACAGCTGCTGGGGGGGAGGGAGACCAACGGGGACAGCTGCTGGGGGGGGGAGACCAACGGGGACAGCTGCTGGGGGGGGGGGAGGGAGACCAACGGGGACAGCTGCTGGGGGGGGGGGGGAGGGAGACCAACGGGGACAGCTGCTGGGGGGGGGGAGGGAGACCAACGGGGACAGCTGCTGGGGGGGGGAGGGAGACCAACGGGGACAGCTGCTGGGGGGGAGGGAGACCAACAGGGACAGCTGCTGGGGGGGGGGGGAGACCAACAGGCACAGCTGCTGGAGGAGGCAGACCAACGGGAACAGCTGCTGGGGGGGAGGCCAACAGGGACAGCTGGGGGGGGAGGGAGACCAACGGGGACAGCTGCTGGGGGGGAGGGAGACCAACGGGGACAGCTGCTGGGGGGGGGAGACCAACGGGGACAGCTGCTGGGGGGGGGGAGGGAGACCAACGGGGACAGCTGCTGGGGGGGGGGGGGGAGGGAGACCAACGGGGACAGCTGCTGGGGGGGGGGAGGGAGACCAACGGGGACAGCTGCTGGGGGGGGGAGGGAGACCAACGGGGACAGCTGCTGGGGGGGGAGGGAGACCAACAGGGACAGCTGCTGGGGGGGGGGGGAGGGAGACCAACGGGGACAGCTGCTGGGGGGGGGAGGGAGACCAACGGGGACAGCTGCTGGGGGGGGGGGAGGGAGACCAACGGGGACAGCTGCTGGGGGGGGGGAGGGAGACCAACGGGGACAGCTGCTGGGGGGGGGGAGGGAGACCAACGGGGACAGCTGCTGGGGGGAGGGAGGGAGACCAACGGGGACAGCTGCTGGGGGGGGGGGGGGAGGGAGACCAACAGGGACAGCTGCTGGGGGGGGGAGGGAGACCAACAGGGACAGCTGCTGGGGGGGAGGGAGACCAACAGGGACAGCTGCTGGGGGGGGGGTGAGGAAGACCAACAGGGACAGCTGCTGGGGGGGGGGGAGAGGAAGACCAACAGGGACAGCTGCTGGGGGGGGGAGAGGAAGACCAACAGGGACAGCTGCTGGGGGGGGGAGGGAGACCAACAGGGACAGCTGCTGGGGGGGAGGGAGACCAACAGGGACAGCTGCTGGGGGGGGAGAGGAAGACCAACAGGGACAGCTGCTGGGGGGGGGGAGAGGAAGACCAACAGGGACAGCTGCTGGGGGGGGGGGGAGAGGAAGACCAACAGGGACAGCTGCTGGGGGGGGGGAGAGGAAGACCAACAGGGACAGCTGCTGGGGGGGGGGGGGAGGGAGACCAACAGGGACAGCTGCTGGAGGAGGGAGACCAACAGGGACAGCTGGTGGGGGGGGGGGGAGGGAGACCAACAGGGACAGCTGCTGGAGGAGGGAGACCAACAGGGACAGCTGCTGGGGGGGGGGGGGGAGGGAGACCAACAGGGACAGCTGCTGGAGGAGGGAGACCAACAGGGACAGCTGGTGGGGGGGGGGGAGGGAGACCAACAGGGACAGCTGCTGGAGGAGGGAGACCAACAGGGACAGCTGCTGGAGGAGGGAGCACCCAGTGACGTCCACCTGGAGGCGCCTCTCGTGTGCGGCGGCTCTTGTTGATGGAGGCCGGGCTGCCCTCACCCCCCTTCACCTGTCCTGCGCCACCACCACTACCAGCCACCACGTACACACACACACACACACACACACACACACACACACACACACACACACACACACTCAGCGACCCGGGTGGTGTGGACACAATGCGACAAACGTCTGAAGGTTAGAGCTACTCCCCTTGACGGTCATGCTTTCTGGAAAAGTGATATTCTAAAGGTCCTGAAGGACGTTACGGGCATCACAGCCACTGACTTTAGTCAGGAAGGTGATGATATCGTGCTCTTCTTTTCATGCGAGGAAGAGCTAGAAAAACTCTTGACTAACGTTGTGATACTTCGCCACCTACAACCTCACTTCCCACGTCAGTTCCTGGCGGGAGGAACTGTTTACCAGCAGGACCAGCCAAAGGATCACTGGTCGACCGCAACAAGAGATCATGGACAATATCGAGCACGAAAATCCGAGCTTGGGTGTATTTAACCTAGAGGTCTGCAGCACCGACAAATCAATGAAGATTACTTTTACCACCATAGCCGCGGCCACCCAGGCTGCCACACGAGGCCTCTACTGCTTCACTTTACAAATACAACCCCGCCAAGTAAATAAGGAACGATACCATGAGATCCAGCAGTGCTTAAAGTGCAACGAGCTCTCCCACCCCACCAACAAGTGTCAGCACTCCGTCCAGAAGTACAGCCTCTGTGCACTGGACCATCACTACTCCATATGCAAGGCAACAACCCATCGCTGCTTGCTCTGTGATGGCAATGACCTCGTAATTTTCTACCGCTGCCCCCGCAGACTGGAAAACATCAAGGTCCAGGTTGAAGCCAAAAGAAACAACCCTTCTCATGCGTTTAACCCACCACCTCAGCTCCCACCAACCGACCAGAAGAGTTTACAGCCTTACCAAAGAGTGGCTCCTCCAACCAGGCGACCCAGCCTTCACAATGGGGACCTAAGGCCACCTAACAGGCTCCTTCACAACCCCCTGCATCACGTGCAGGCATTATCCTTGGTCTTATTAGACTAGTGGAGAGGTTTGGCGGACCAGACAACCACCGTTTTGTTAGTGAACTGAACACATACCTACCCAATGGCCTGGACCCCATCATAGCCCCCGGCGCAAGTCTCACTGCCTCCACTATCACTCCGGAGACTACCACCGGGACGACCACCAGGACGACCACCAGGCGATTTCAACCCCGACTCCAGAACCACCCCAAGACCCGGGCGGCACAGAGGCAATACCCTCTCCAGCTCCCAACACTCCCACCATCGCCATCTCAGCAGGTGTGCTAGCAGACGTGACGTCTACAAATGCTAACAGCACCACCAACACTCCCACCATCACCATCTCAGCAGCTGTGCTAGCAGACGTGACGTCTACAAATGCTAACAGCACCACCAACACTCCCACCATCACCATCTCAGCAGGTGTGCTAGCAGACGTGACGTCTACAAATGCTAACAGCACCACCAACACATGAAATATCTTCTACCACCAATCCACGACACCTGAGCCTACCTCAGGCTGCGAGGCGAAGACGAAAACCCCAACTACGGAGGTTACGGACTCCTCAGACGAGGAAATCTTAGTAGGAGCTCCACCGCCGCACCACTAATACCACACTACTAGGTACAAGACTCTCATGGAGGCCACCTCACTAAACTACAAAGACAGCACGACTCAGCCAGTCTCAGTCAAAGAAAAAAACGGAAAACCTAGGAGGTGTGCACTAACCCCACCAGCTCCATAACTGGGACAGCCAGCCCTCCAGGGCTGAAAACCACCATGGAGACCCTCTCCCCCATCCATCCCCAGATCTCCAGTATCAGCTATTGATACAGATAACGACACCAAAGAGCCTCCACTTACGGGCTCACCATAGCCCGTGCTACTGGAACTTCCTGTTCTGACTAGCTGAATCTAAAATCATCACCACTACAACCACCACCATCACCACACAGCGGCTACTCCTTCGTGTGGGGGAAGTGGAAGTGGGGGGGGGGGAAGTGGGGGGGGGGCGGGGAAAGTGGGGGGGGCGGGGGAAGTGGGGGGGGGCGGGGGAAGTGGGGGGGGGGGGGGGCGGGGGAAGTGGGGGGGGGCGGGGGAAGTGGGGGGGGGCGGGGGAAGTGGGGGGGAGGGGGGAGGGGGGAAGTGGGGGGGAGGGGGGGAGGGAGGGCGGGGGAAGTGGGGGAGGGGGAGGGGGGGAGGGGGGGAGGGGGGGAGGGGGGGAGGGGGGGAGGGGGGGAGGGGGGGAGGAGGAAGCGGGGGAGGAGGAAGCGGGAGAGGGGGGGCGGGGGAGGAGGAAGCGGGGGAGGGGGGCGGGGGAAGTGGAAGCGGGGGAGGGGGGGGGCGGGGGAGGTGGAAGCGGGGGAGGGGGGGGCGGGGGAGGTGGAAGTGGGGGAGGGGGGCGGGGAGGTGGAAGTGGGGGGGGTGAGGGGAACCACTCGCCACACTACCACCGTCATAAAAGGAGTCACATTACCAAGATTCAAGGGACACACTTATGCTGGTGGTCGGTGTGTTAATTACTCTCTACACCTAGTACAGTACCCACCCACTAAGGTCTATACAGTAACCAGTATTCCAATAGAACATGTGTGTCAGGGTTACTCGAGCACGGACCTTAAACCCCCGGGCTGGAAGCTCTACACTCGCTCACACATGAGTTACATAAACATTGCACTCCTTAATAATTCCCATACTGGGGACAGGAAGCCTGTACTTGGGCTTATCCAGGTCCCTCTTGGTCAACGACTGACCTTTCCCATGAAGCAGCCCATAACAGTTGCCCAACTCCCGTATACCCATTTATTCCTAGGTGAACAGAGGCATCAGGTTAAAGTATACGTGGCCAAACGTTTCTCTTCTGCCAGGAGAATAAAACTTGGGTGTCTAGGTTGTAAGCCGAGAACGCAGACCACCGTGCTAGGTAGTGGCCGAGTAATTATGTCCAGTATGTGGTTTCAACAATGGTAGACCAGTCCCATGCGCTTTAAACCTACTTCTGGGGTTTGACCAGAAAAGCACGTATTGAGAACTATGCCTCTTCAACGCAAGCAGAGCTAACTGCCATTGTTATGGCGTTAAGGTTTCTTGAACGGAACACTAATGGTGCAGTGATTTGCACCGATTCAAAAGCAGCACTGCAAAGCCTAAGTAAAAATCAGGCAGAAAATCTTGCAATAGTCGCTGAAATTAAGAGAGCTGTGAGTGCTTACCAATCAGGGAAGAGTCATCAAGTTTCTGTGGATCCCCTCCCATGTTGGAATATGTGGGAATGAACGAGCAGATGTGCTGGCTGCTGAAGGCGCTGAAGGAGACCATATTGAATACTTCATACCCAAGACTCAACTACAAATTAGAGGTATTATCAGGCAACATCACCGTGACAAGGTAACTGAGGAAAGGAGGATAGAAGCACAAACCAGTGAATCTGAACGATGGTACAACATGGTTGTAGCTGGCAATCCCAATCATTATGGCCGAAGAGGAGGACGACGAGGGAGAGAATCAGTAATAGTGAGAATCCGTCTTGGATACAAATATCCATGGAGATTTGGAATGGAAACAACAGTTGATCAGCGAAGTTGCAGAATCTGTGGTGAGAGTGACGGACACCGCCTTGACCACTATCTACGTGAATGTGAACACCTGAGAGACATTAGGAATAACTGTAGAATAATAAACCCCACATTGTTTGAGTTAGGAAAACACTATTTGTCAAATATTGATACTGTTCTTAAAAGATTTCCCCATTTTGCACCCGCAAGATAACGTAAGCTTTTAAGGGTTGATAAATGTTAATCTTCTTGTTTGAGGAGCTGTTCACTTGAGACAGTTAAGCAAGTCCCAGCTGTGTCTGGGTACAAGTGACAGGATGAACAACCCAGCGGGTTTTCTTCCTATTGGGGAGTGTTGCACATGCTGCTTTGGCGGTGTGTCCACTCACAGGATGAGTGGCGCTGCCCAATACTGTCACTATGGCGGTGTGTCCACTCACAGGATGAGTGGCGCTGCCCAATAAACTCGCCCCTCGGGGCAAAATTTAAAAAAAAAAAATCTGGGGTTTGTTGTAAATCACTGTCAATATCACTGACAGTGATATACTGATAGTATATCACTGTAATACATATGTGAGCCTGCCGACCGCGACAATCAACAGCCTTTTAGATCAAGTAATCACAAGACCAGCCAGGCCACAGGTGTAGTGGGGGAAGTAACCCCCCCCCCACACTCAACAGTAGGTACTCTCCAGGTATTATTTATGCCACGTTCAAGTTATTGGTGACCGACCAACCAACACCTGCTGGTGAGAAGACAACTGTCTTCTTCACTCCTTAATGACACTGAACTAGCACACACACATGGCGCCACACTTCCCTACACACGACCAGCCTCGCTGCTTCACACGTCCTGTCTACTTCTTGCCTCCGAGGATTAATGTCCCCCGCGGCCCGGTCTCTGACCAGGCCTCCTGGTTGGTGGTCTAGTCAACCAGGCTGTTAAACAGCCACTCACACTCTGACTTAATTCACAGTCTGGTTGATCAGGTATCCTTAGGTATTTACTCCCGCTCACTTTATAACACCGCTAGAGGTCGGCCAGTTATGCCCCTTGCGTGGAAGAGGAACGATGTTCAACACCCTTAAGTCCTTTATGTTGATAGAAATATATTTTAGCGCACCTTTTCCACCTCTGCCTTCCAACGGTGTTGTTTCGTGCTTGATATACAAACCACACATCAGAAAATGAAAAAAATGACGGTGTTTTGGACCGTCGTGGACCATCAAGTGGTGTGCACCATTTGGTAATGGTGTTTCGTTTGGTCGTTTCTTCATATAGTGATGTGTGGTCTGGTCATCATATCATCAGCAACGTTACTGTGACTCGTCGTCTGCTCATGATGTTGTTCTACACAGGCCTCCTGGTCTCACCAGGTCTCACTTCCCTATGCACATCCGGAACCAGTCCCTCTTATATTTTCAAAGTGTAAATTATTATGTATCTCGCCGGCGCTCTGCGGAATATAGATTGTAAGCGGTCCTAATAATTTAGATGTTTTATTGAGGAGATCAAGCAGTAAAAGATCTTAGTGCATTCTCCAGGTCAGCAATTTCTCCAGCTCTGAATGGGGGCAGAGTATAAAGCAATGCTAAAGGTAAAGTAACATTGTAAAAAGTAAAGTAACCGTGCAAAAACGCTGCTTTTAGTCAACTGTATACGGCTAAATACTTTAACCCCTTTATATTATGATTATTATCTTTTACATTTTAATTATTATTAGCGGTAGCAGTTTCTCTTACAGTATTTATATATATATAATTTGGGTTCCATCACTGAAACATCTTCAGAGTAACATTACAAGTGCTGAAGAGTCAGCAGGAAGTGGAGACGTAAAGGAAACAGGTGCTCATTGACATACACACAACGTGGTGGGGGGGAGGGGGGGAGTGGGGGGGGGGGTTGTAATAAACCAGAACCAAAAGACACTCGTAGTAACAGACAATTACCATTCACCACAAACACGGCCCAAAGTAAACCACTACGCACTCTTCACAACAGAGCAAGTAGCTAAACACACTAATATGAAACAAGATGACCACAGCACTGACCCACAATGAGTATCCCCAATCCCCAATGAGAGACCCACAATCCTCTCAGTCCCGGGACGAGCCCGGTATGCCACCAGGCTCGTCCCGGAACTGAGAGGATTGAGCTACGAGGAAAGGCTAAAGGAGCTGAACCTCACATCCCTGGAAAACAGAAGAGTAAGGGGAGACATGATAACCACCTACAAAATTTTCAGGGGAATTGACAGGGTGGACAAAGACAAACTCTTCAGCACGGGTGGGACACCAACAAGGGGACACAGGTGCAAACTTAGTACCCAGATGAGCCACAGAGACGTTAGAAAGATTTTTTTTCAGTGTCAGTAGTTTACAAATGGAATGCATTAGGCAGTGATGTGGTGGAGGCTGACTCCATACACAGTTTCAAATGTAGAGATGATAGAGCCCAGTAGGCTCAGGAATCTGTACACCAGTTGATTGACAGTTGAGAGGCGGGACCAAAGAGCCAAAGCTCAACCCCCGCAAGCACAATTAGGTGAGTACTCTGGTAGAATATTTTAAACGTCATCAAACTCGGAAAAAACTAACGAAAACTTAAGCATTCCCGCAGATAAGGTGACACGATAAATATATCAACACTATTACGTTTCCTAGTACAAATATAAATCATACCTGGCACTGTCCTGTACTGATAGTGCGCGCTGGCGCCAGTACACATTAATACAACATTAATAACATGGGGGAAAAGGCGTCCATAGACCACAATGAAGTAATCACAGAGACAAACATAAGTACCAAATGATAAAGTAAAGCCAGCCAGAGTACGCTAGAGAAGATCTTGGCGTTGGTATCACACGTGTACACCCCGGTCTATTCACAGTTCACACCCTGAACCAAAAAAGCTACCACACTTCAAGCAAAAATAGACAAGTACCTGTAGGCGAGTCCAAAGGTTTACTCAGAGACGGGAAGTTTGCCGCATGACAAATTCTCCATCTGAATAACGGAAACTGCAGAAGGCTATTGGGCCATAAGAGGGACCTCTTATTTATGTCCACCCAAACTCATTCATACACGTCAACCTACGCTTGAAGCCAGAGGTCCCGCGTCTAGTATGGTGCCCGGTAATTGTTCCATAAACAACCTTATAGTAAAGTTCACCTCAAAACAGCTTTAAAAACAGAAAACATCTAAGTGACTGGGAATGCGTTTCACCATAGTTCCTGATCCATATGTGCCAGACACATATGGGGTCACCTTTTCCACTACCGCCTGTGGGACAGGAATGGGGTGCATAATAAAAGATCACAATCAAAATTACGGCTGACAGAAAGACTTAACCCGTCCTCTCACCTTATGCATCACATTAGAGAGATCTTTTAGAAATTAGAAGAACTTTTGCATTAGAAAGAACTTTTTCAGTGTCAGAGTGGTTGACAAATGGAATGCATTAGGCAGTGATGTGGGAGGCTGACTCCATACACAGTTTCAAGTGTAGCTATGATAGTACCCAGTAGGCTCGGGAACCTGTACACCTGTTGATTGACGGTTGAGAGGCGGGACTAAAGAGCCAGAGCTCAACCCCCGCAAGCACAACTAGGTGAGTACCATTAGGCGAGTACATTGTTTACACAATCTAACGGTTACAAGAGAGACCTATTACCTAAGCACTATTATACTGATGTTTTCTATGAATCTGCCCCGAAAGGATTGGAGAGTTCCTTAGTTCGTAGTTACTGATTAGGCACAATAATTCCATTTTTTACAGAGTGGCATATTGTGAGAATGGGCCGAATGAGACGCAGGAGGTGAAGGAGGATCGTGCAAGTTATGTTAGGTAAGAACACAAGAGGCCAATGGATGAGCCGAAGGAGCGAGCCACATTCCAGAGTGACGCCCTACTGTGTACCTCACACAGCGGCTCCTCCTCGCCTCCAACACTACTTCACACCACCATCCGCCGCTCTCACTCACCAAACACCAAAACCTTCGACACACATTAATAACGTAATCGCGGCGAGGCTCCGGAACTTGAATTTGGCGTAAAACATGTGGACAACACGTGGCAACAGCGCAGCAACTGTGTTTAGTACTGGCCCCCTAACACCCCCCCCCCTCCCCTCCCCTGACAACTACGTTGCCAGCCCCTACGATGTGCGGAGCCTGCCAGTGATCACACCCAACACCCCCCCCCCCCATCCCACCGTCCTCACACTATGGCGTATACGCCTCACACTGGGCACCCTCCTGGCTCCACAACCATCTCCCCCCCCCCCTATATCACCCTTCTCTTACAGACACACACGCGCGCGCGCGCACACACACACGCACACACTAGGTGAGTATTACTAGGTGAGTATTAGGTGAGTACACACACACACAATTATTTCTCCCTTTCCCATGACTTCCTCATCCTTCGACTACTTACCCCCTTCACATTCTCTACCCGGTCGGCCGAGCGGACAGCACGCTGGACTTATGATCCTGTGGTCCTGGGTTCGATCCCAGGCGCCGGCGAGAAACAATGGGCAGAGTTTCTTTCACCCTATGCCCCTGTTACCTAGCAGTAAAATAGGTACCTGGGTGTCAGTCAGCTGTCACGGGCTGCTTCCTGGGGGTGAAGGCCTGGTCGAGGACCGGGCCGCGGGGACACTAAAGCCCCGAAATCATCTCAAGATAACCTACCCTCACCCCCCCCCCCATATGTCCTTCCATCCTCCTACACTACCCTCAAATTTTAATTCAGAAACTTATTCATATATTTTTGTGCATTTATAGTTATATTAGTTTACAAAAAAATTACAGTAAATTATTTACTTAAAAGTCATAATTCAAATGTTTATTCAGGTAAAAGTAGATACCTAGAAGATGAGTTACAAACAATGTAGGATTTATAGAGCCTACAGTCTAAGGTATTTAGCCTATAATAGCCTAGCGGGTAATTACTATACCTTTATACATACTTTATAACCTATACATTTACAACCTACATTTATCAAATAATTTAAACAAAAATAATTACTGTTGTCTGACAAACTTTATTAATATTATAAAAAAATCATTATATAAATGGCTGGACTACAGCTGTACAATCTTGTAAATCAAACTTACATTTTTGGCATAAGGAGAGTAATATTTATGTTGTCCCCCGGGCAGGCCAAACTGGTGGGCACCTTTCACCTCGTGCAGCACAACACGGGGTACCTGTTGAATACTTCTTGTGGCTTGCACCCATGTGGGTTATCTCCCAGCTACGTATTTACTGCTAGGTCAACAGGAGCATCAGGGCGAAAAACATTTTGCCCATTTGTCTCCGCCTCCACAGGGGATCGAACCTAACATAACCTAACCTGCCAGTTGAATACTACTTGTGGGTTATCTAAAGATGATTTCGGGGCTTAAGAGTCCTCGCGGCCCGGTCCTTGACAAGGCCTCCATTTTGTTACACACCCCAAGGAAGCAGCCCGTAGCAGCTGTCTCCCAGGTACGTATTTACTGCTAGGTAAACAGGCACATCAGGGTGAAAAACAGTTTGCCCATTTGTCTCCCCCTCCACCGGGGTTCGAACCCGGAACCTCAGGACTACGAATCCGAAGCGCTGTCCACTCAGCTGTCAGGCTGGGGAGGGAAGTTCTTACGGGTTATTCGTGCCCGTGCCAACTCTTGGGTGGCTTAATCTTTATCAATCAATCCTGGGGATGGTGATTATTTGGCCTGGGGAGGGGGGGGGTTGAGGTCCAGGGAATACAGGCTTCCTGTCCCACCAACGAGGGAAATTAGTACAACACTTGGACAGTCACAGTGCCAACCACTCGCTTATTGGTTACATGGAGTATGTACGAATGCACGCACGCACGCACGCACACAATGTGTGGGGGGGGGGGTGTCGAGTGTACAGTGCTGTAGACTCGTGGACCTAGGGACCGGGGTTCGATTCCCGGCACCGGCGCAAAACAAATGGGCAGTTTCTTTCACCCTGATGCTCCTGTTACCTATCAGTAAATAGGTACCTGGGAGTTAGACAGCTGTTACGGGCTACTTCCTGTCTGTCTGTTCCAAGTGCTATATAGTCGAAATGGCTTGGCGCTTTCCCTTGATAATTCATTCTCTCTGTCTGTGTAAAAAAATTAGTTAGTAGTTAGTAACAGTTGATTGACAGTTGAGAGGCGGGCTGAAAGAGCAGAGCTCAACCCCCGCAAGCACAACTAGGTGAATACAACTAAGTGAATACTGACCGCAATATTGATACTTCCCAGGACTAAAAGGTATCGGTCTCCTTGTTAGGTTGGTTGGCAAGGATCGCACGTTTCTGGTTAGACAACACCACTGCAAACTTGACGCTGGTCAGATCGCAAGAACTGACAGACTAGAAACAAAACCTGTCAACTTCCATGGAGATGATAGACCCCCAAAGGTCTATATCTCAAAGAACAACGAAAAAATGACAAGAAACTTACCTGTCCAATAGAACTGACCACTACAACGAAGGATCCTGCACTATTTACAGGAAATCTTGGCAGTAAACTCCAAACCACAAAGGGCACAATCTCTATCGCGAATCATTCAGTGACTTGCGGGTGACCGCCTTACAGGGTGCATGAGTAGACGACTGCAGACGACTCCTACTGTTGTTGTTGTTGTTGTTGTTAAAGATTCGCTACCCGGAACAAAGTTCCAAGCAGCACGGGCCATGGTGAGCCCGCAGTGGAGTTATTCCTGTTTGTGGCTATAGAGCTTTCCCTTCCCATAGCTGATCTGTTAAGCCCAACCTTACTAATGCTTCCTGGAACACGACCCGCCAATCTGGTTACAATCAGGTCAACAATCCATGCCGTGTGAACAGAGAACAGTTAAGGACCCGTACCCAGTCGCTCCTTCTCGATCTGAACAATACAATAACCATAGTTAAAAAAAAAATAAAAAAAAATAAAAAAATCTTGAAATATACACGTCTGTAAAATCAAATGTTATAGTAAACAAGCCTAGTTCCTCGGGCACACGTCACATCGTACACAACCAAACAAAAGCGTTTTAAACACCTTAACCTAACCGAGTGTAACCCAAGCTAATATATCCTAACTTAACCACATATAATGTTATGACAATCGTAAAATGAGCTTTATGGAACAGTGTTTTGTACAATCTGGCCACACCCATCCTTCCTCACCTGAACAATTCCAATTAAATATAAAGGAAGGAGAGCTTATTATAGCAAGAAGCCTCGTTACACCCAGTAACAATAACTACCATAAACAGTCTTAGTTGCTTCTGTCCATTAAGGTGATGACCTGAATGGTGGCTTTCCCACATGCTCACAACCTCGTCACTCCTACCTACCTACCTGTTGTTCATTCCCAGGATCAACGTTCCCGCGGCCCGGTTTCTGATCAAGCTTTCTGGTTAGTGGTCTGTTCAACGAGGCTGTTGGACGCATCTGCTCGCAGCGCCTGACGCAGGAATCGGGTACTCTCATTCATTACATTTACTCTCATATTGCCATTAAAGAAGTCATAAAACAGTAATAACGGACTAAACTGATTACAAACCTTAAATTACACACTCTTGAAAGACAGAGTTAGGGGTAACATGTATACAATTGGATAAAAGGCCATAGCAGTAGGCGTCCATCAGTCTCAGGAGACCATGGTGTTGTGCTCTGGTTGTTGGTCTGGGGCTGGATTCACGAAGCAGTTACGCAAGCACTTACGAACCTGTACATCTTCTCAATCTTTGGAGGATTTGTTTACAATTACTAAACAGTTAATGAGCTCCGAAGCCCCAGGAGGCTGTTTATAACAATAACAGTTGATTGGGAAGTTTTCATGCTTGTAAACTGTTTAATAAATGCAACCAAAGACATCAAAGATCGAGGAAAGATGTACACGTTCGTAAGTACTTACGTAACTGCTTCGTGAATCTGGCCCCTGGAGAGGCCTCTCCAGGGCGTAAAGCCTGGGCAGGTTTATACGGGTCCAGCATAAGGGAGGATATTACTAACGTGTTAAACATATCAACACAAAATAGAACACCAAACAATGGATATAAATTGGGTAAAAGTTTAGATTTAAGAAAGACTATATTTTAAGAAATTCGCCATCAAATTCGAATGAGATCGAGTCCTGGACAGTGATTTTTTGTTCATTTTATTGCTTTATTATGCACCGCATACCCATCCCGTGGGCGATGGTGCAAAGGGTTACAGAGGCACATGATCGGTTCAGGAACTGAACCCCATAGTTCGCTAAGCTAAGCCAGTGAGAATCTTGTGAAGCTAGGTACACAAGTGTTAATACATAGTGAGGGAAGACTTGACAACGGTTTTATCTGTGCGCCCCTGTTCACCCAGTGGTAATAGCTAACATAGTTGTAAACAAATTTTCGTTTGAAAACAAAAACTAGTAGAGTAAGGCCGAGACGGCCCATGGGACTGGAAAGCTTTAAGCCTACCGACGGGAGAGTTGGAAATTGTCTGCTCCTGTACCCACCTTCGTGAGGGAAAAATTCAGCTAGACGAGTAAACACACACACACACACACACACACACACACACACACACACACACACACACACACACACACACACACACACACACACACACACGGCCGCTAATGTAATGACGTTTGTATAATCAAATCCTGTGACACTTTTGAGAAAGCATTCAGGAAATGGTTACAAGATGACCACAACACTGGGACGACGCATATTATCACAGCTCCTTTGACAGTTCTTACTATTATTATAACTAGCGTCTCTTAACCCCTGTCCTGATTCCAGACCATACAGTATCCCCCTATCTGGGTTCCAGACCATCCAGTACCCCCTGGTTGATACCTGGTTGATGGGGTTCTGGGAGTTGTTCTACTCCCCAAGCCCAGCCCGAGGCCAGGCTTGACTTGTGAGAGTTTGGTCCACCAGGCTGTTGCTTGGAGCGGCCCGCAAGCCCACATACCTACCACAGCCCGGTTGGTCCGACACTCCTTGGAGGAATAAATCTAGTTTCCTCTTGAAAATGTTCACGGTTGTTCCGACAATATTTCTTATAGTCGCTGCGAGGGTGTTGAACAACCGTGGACCTCTGGTGTTTATACAGTGTTCTCTGATTGTGCCTATGGCACCTCTGCTCTTCACTGGTTCTATTCTGCATTTTCTTCCATATCGTTCACTCCAGTACGTTGTTATTTTACTGTGTAGATTTGGTACTTGGCCCTCCAGTATCTTCCAGGTGTATATTATTTGGTATCTCTCTCGTCTTCTTTCTAGTGAGTACATTTGGAGGACTTTGAGACGATCCCAATAATTTAGGTGCTGTATCGCGTCTATGCGTGCCGTATATGTTCTCTGTATTCCCTCTATTTCAGCAATCTCTCCTGCTCTGAAGGGGGAAGTGAGTACTGAGCAGTATTCAAGACGGGACAACACAAGTGACTTGAAGAGTACAACCATTGTGATGGGATCCCTGGATTTGAAAGTTCTCGTAATCCATCCTATCATTTTTCTGGCTGTTGCAATATTTGCTTGGTTATGCTCCTTAAACGTTAGGTCGTCAGACATTATTATTCCCAAATCCTTTACATGCTGTTTTCCTACTATGGGCACATTTGATTGTGTTTTGTACCTGTATTATGTTTAAGGTCCTCATTTTTACCGTACCTGAGTGCCTGGAATTTATCACTGTTAAACATCATGTTATTTTCAGATGCCCAGTCGAAAACTTTATTAATATAATTTATTAATACCCCCTATCTGGGTTCCGGACCACGACGTAACCCCCCCCCCCCCCCGCACCCTGCTCCTTCCGGGTCGGGAGTCGGGACACGTCCTCTCAGACCCTGGACCTGCCAGACCCTGGACCTGCCAGACCCTGGACCTGCCTGACCCTGGACCTGCCTGACCCTGGACCTGCCTGACCCTGGACCTGCCTGACCCTGGACCTGCCTGACCCTGGACCTGCCTGACCCTGGACCTGCCTGACCCTGGACCTGCCTGACCCTGGACCTGCCACACACACCAACACCGCTCACATTCTCCAGCAGGGTTGCCAGACACCGCCAGCAAACTACTAATGCCACACCACACATCAACTACATAACCATTACGTCAACAAACAAGGAGTAACAATCCAAAACTAATAACAGAAAGAGGACAAGAAACGAATGGAAGTGGGTAATTACTGGCCATAACACACGCCATAATTATGATTATAATTAATTATAAGCAACACTACCTAGTACCTCCCCCCCCCCCACACACACACACACACACACACGCACACACGCACACACACACACGCGTGCATGCGAATGCGCACACATTAATATAGGGAAAAAATGCTGGGTAGACAGAATTTTCCTTCAGACTGTTAAAAACATTTGATACGGTTCCTCAGGAGAGACTGGTGTACAGGACGAAGATGCAAGCTGGGATAATTGGAAAGAATGTACTGGGTAGAGTACCCCCTATGGAGTAGTGGAGTGGAGCCGGTCGGCCGAGCGGACAGCACGCTGGACTTGTGATCCTGTGGTCCTGGGTTCGATCCCAGCCGCCGGCGAGAAACAATGGCCAGAGTTTCTTTCACCCTATGCCCCTGTTACCTAGCAGTAAAATAGGTACCTGGGTGTTAGTCAGCTGTCACGGGCTGCTTCCTGGGGGTGGAGGTCTGGTCGAGGAGACACTAAAAAACGCCCCGAAATCATCTCAAGATAACCTCAAGATAGAGTAAAGGACAGAAGGTGGGAGAGTTCAGAGGAGAGTCTCCAGCTGAAGGAGTGTTACAAGTGGGGCCTACCTTGTGTAGCTTCCGGGGATCAACAGCCCTGCGGCACGGTCTCTGACCAGGGTTCCCAGTTGGTCGTCTGGTCAACCAGGCTGTTGGACGCGGCTGCTCCCAGCCTGACGTATGAATCACAGCCTGGTTGATCAGGTATTCTTTGGTGATGTTTGTCGAGTTCTATTGACCACTGAGTCCCCCAAAGGGTCTGTTCCCAGACAACTATTGGACGTAATTTATGTTAATGATCTACTCCAGGGAATGAGCTCGTACATGTCAATGTTTGCATCACTGCAGAGATAAAAAGCAATGCAAAAACACAAAACCAGGACTGCAGAATGTTACACGGGGAACCTTTACAAACACCAAGAATGGCCAAGCAAATGGTTGCTACAGGTCAATTTCCATAAGTATAAGGAAATGAAGGGAAACCAGAAGGTCCTAGACAGTAAATTGAAACTACATGAACCTGAGAAAGAACCAAAGGCACACTAGTGGTAGGAGGCGGCCTGGTACTCTGGTACTCTTGAGCATGGACTCTCTGGTGACCTCGAGCACTACATTATCAATGTCCAGTCATTAGACCCATTACACTGGCCGATATAACGTACTTGGAGTTTCACAATTACTTTAATCACTCCCGTGTTGTACGTGGATGGGGCTCTGGGAGTTCTTCTACTGCCTGAACCCGGCGCGGGGCCACACTTGCTGGTGGTCCAGGATGGCCTCATAATGCAGCCACAGTGTCCTACATACACCACCCTCTTCAACTAACAATCCTGCGACATGGCCACTTTCTAGTAGAACTATGTAATCTTTCATATATTATATATATATATATATATATATATATATATATATATATATATATATATATATGCAGAATAACCACATATGAAAAATAGAAAATGCTTAACGCGTTTTCGGCTAATTCGCCTTCATCAGAGCAAAGTAGAATGAAGATAAGTTTGCTGATCAGACCTTTATATCCGCCTGGGCAGATCACCTGACCACCAAAAATAAGTGGAGGAAAGGAATTATAAGAAAGAAGGTAACTGCAGAAGGCCTATTGGCCCATACAAGGCAGCTCCTTTTAATATCTCCAAGTGCCATACGTGTTTAAATGATTGCTATATTGTTTTGACGTGCTATATTGAGGCTTAAATAGGGATCCAACTTGTACATACCGGGGCTCACATTAAGGCTGTTGTTACAATGTTTGATCAGAGCAGACTCGATCACGTTTCGTTCAACAAAATCCTTACTTTTAACAATACATTTTGCCCCTGTGAAGTCGATAGAATGATTACATAAACTGGAATGTAAATACAATGCACTGGATTGCTGGGCTGTACGAATAGCATATGAATGCTGTTTTAAACGCGAGGAAAGAGATTTACCAGTCTGGCCGATGTAAACACATGCACACTCATTACAAGGGATGGAATACACACAACCTGCTACAGACGAGGGCGAGTTCTTAATTAACATGGACTTAACTGTATTATCATTTTTGAACACTAGATTAATATTAAGGTTCTTCAGGGCTGGGGCAAGATTTACTAGACCCTCAGAATATGGTAATACCAACGAATTTTTCAGTTCTGGTTTCGACTTAGTAGTCTGTTTGTAGAAAGTCCTTTTTGCTTGACCAAACGCAAGATCCAAGATCGATTTTGGGTATTTTAACTTCTTCCCAATTTCAAATATATTTGCTATTTCTTCATCGAAAAATTCCGGACTACAAACTCTCAGTGCTCTGAGAAACATACCAGAAAAAACTGCCCGCTTGACCTGAACATGATGATTTGAATAGAAATGTACATACGAGCACACATTGGTAGGTTTCCTATACACATTGAATTTGAAACTTCTACCAATTCTATGAATCATGATGTCTAAAAAAGGCAGAACACCATTCACTTCGTTCTCAATTGTGAATTTAATTGACGGAACCAGCGAATTGATTTGATTGAGAAAATCAGTTTCGTCATGATTAACCGGCCACAGGCACAAAATATCGTCAACGTACCTGTACCAAAGCAAATTTGAGGGTAAAATCCTGGGAAGGATATTTATTTCGAAACATTCCATGTACAGATTGCTCAAAACAGGGGAGAGGGGATTACCCATCGCCATGCCAAATGTTTGTTTATAAAATGAATCATTAAAGCTGAAATAATTATCTTTAATGCACAATTTTATAAGTTCAATAATGGTGTTAGTAGGCAAAGTTAAATTATACCTTGGGAGTAGATCCCGTAAGAATGACAACAGATCATCAACAGGAACCCTAGTGAACAGAGCCGTCACATCAAAACTCACAAGTTTAAAATCATAATTTAATTTCAAACTAGACAACTTGTTAACCAAGTCCAAGTTGTTTGTTATGTGTGAGTTGGAAATGGAACCTACTACTGGAGACAAGACTTGGACAAGCCATTTGGAAAGTCTATATGCCACAGATCCAACAGAACTAATAATAGGTCTTGCAGGATTATTCGGTTTGTGTGTTTTAATAAGCCCATATAGATATGGGAGAGAAGGGGAACGACTTAAAAACTTAGGAATCAACTCCTTATCTTTCTTGAGCACGGTTTTAAGAGTTTTGTTGAAATGAGCAATAACTCTTTCAATAGGGTCACTATTAACAGGTAAGTAAGTGTCTCTGTCCTCCAATAACTGGTTCATTTTTTGGACATAGTCTTCTTTGTCCATGATGACAACAGCATTGGATTTATCAGCTTTAGTGATATGTAGAGAGTTATCTTTTTTGAGGGTTTTGAACGCTCGCATAAACCTCTCTGGACAATTAGGCACAGTACCCTTAAGTAAAGAACCGTACACCATTCCCTTGCAAATATTGATGTCGTCAGATGAAATCTCACTAGATTTCTCCAAATTGCAAAAACTTTTGGCAATATTTGCATAATTCACATCTCTATTTGATATGGAGAAACTCAGACCGTAACCAAGAGCAGTCATCGTATCATTATCAAGTTGTTTACTAGAGAGATTAATAACAAAGTCAGTGTTGGCATGTTTATTCCAATCACTTTGTTGAATGAGCCTATTTAATTTTGAATCAAGCTTCGTACTTACATTCGTGCAGGCAGATCTCATAGCGGTGTAACAATAATCCATCATCGGGCGATTCCATTCCAAGGGTACAGCTTGAGAAAATGAATACTTACGGCTGTTCAACACCTTAAAACATTCCCGTACTTCTAATTTAAGCAAATCAATATTTTTACCAAGCACTAAGCGGGAAATTTCATCAAACGGTCGGTCAGCTAATTTCAGCACACTGTTGGAGGATAGGGAACGGGGAAGCACTTGTTCACTGAGACATTTTCTAAGAAAATGAAGACGGATTTTTAACGTATAGGATTTCACTAAAGCAGAACGAAAATTAGAAACAAAAGGTTTAAGAGCAGGGTAGAGAGAGGAGAAGTGAAGAAATTGGCGCGTGGTATCCATGTATGCAACAATGATCACAAAAACACTGATCCAAGTATGCAGAATAACCACATATGAAAAATAGAAAATGCTTAACGCGTTTTCGGCTAATTCGCCTTCATCAGAGCAAAGTAGAACGACTTAACTGTATTATCATTTTTGAACACTAGATTAATATTAAGGTTCTTCAGGGCTGGGGCAAGATTTACTAGACCCTCAGAATATGGTAATACCAACGAATTTTTCAGTTCTGGTTTCGACTTAGTAGTCTGTTTGTAGAAAGTCCTTTTTGCTTGACCAAACGCAAGATCCAAGATCGATTTTGGGTATTTTAACTTCTTCCCAATTTCAAATATATTTGCTATATATATTTGTATTCTACTTTGCTCTGATGAAGGCGAATTAGCCGAAAACGCGTTAAGCATTTTCTATTTTTCATATGTGGTTATTCTGCATACTTGGATCAGTGTTTTTGTGATCATTGTTGCATATATATATATATATATGCGTGTGTGTGTGTACTCGCCTAGTTGTGCTTGCGGGGGTTGAGCTCTGGTTCTTTGGTCCCGCCTGACAGCTGACAGCGCTTCGGATTCGTAGTCCTGAGGTTCTGGGTTCGATCCCCGGTGGAGGCGGAGACAAATGGCCAAAATGTTTCTTTCACCCTGATGCCCCTGTTACCTAGCAGTAAATAGGTACCTGGAAGTTAAGACAGCTGCTACGGGCTGCTTCATGGGGGTGTGTAACAAAAAGGAGCCCCTGGTCGAGGACCGGGCCGCGGGGACGCTAAAGCCCCGAAATCATCTCAAGATAACCGCCTCTCAACTGTCAACCGTTTCTACTACTACTAATTTTTCCACCACACACACACACACACACACACACACACACACACACACACACACACAAATTATGCAAAAAATTAAATTGTTAAAAAATTATGCAAAAAAAAAAAAATTATGCAAAAATTATGAGGAGGATTGAAACAGAGGATGATAGTAGGAGGCTACAAGATGACCTGGATAGACTGAGTGAATGGTCCAACAAATGGCTGTTGAAGTTCAACCCGAGTAAATGCAAAGTAATGAAACTAGGCAGTGGAAACAGGAGGCCAGGCACAGGATACAGAATAGGAGATGAAGTACTTAATGAAACAGACAGAGAGAAAGATCTAGGAGTTGATATCACACCAAACCTGTCTCCTGAAGCCCACAAAGAGAATAACGTCTGCGGCATATGCGAGGCTGGCTAACATCAGAACGGCGTTCAGGAACCTGTGTAAGGAATCATTCAGAATCTTTTACACCACATATGTAAGACCAATCCTGGAGTATGCGGCCCCAGCATGGAGCCCGTACCTTGTCAAGCACAAGACGAAGCTGGAAAAAGTCCAAAGGTATGCTACTAGACTAGTCCCAGAACTAAGAGGCATGAGTTATGAGGAAAGGCTGCGGGAAATGCACCTTACGACACTGGAAGACAGAAGAGTAAGGGGGGACATGATCACAACCTACAAAATCCTCAGGGGAATCGACCGGGTAAACAAGGATGAACTATTCAACACTGGTGGGACGCGAACAAGGGGACACAGGTGGAAGCTGAGTACCCAAATGAGCCACAGAGACGTTAGAAAGAACTTTTTCAGTGTCAGAGTAGTTAGTAAATGGAATGCATTAGGAAGTGATGTGGTGGAGGCTGACTCCATACACAGTTTCAAATGTAGATATGATAGAGCCCAATAGGCTCAGGAATCTGTACACCAGTTGATTGACGGTTGAGAGGCGGGACCAAAGAGCCAGAGCTCAACCCCCGCAAGCACAATTAGGTGAGTACACACACACACCAGGAAGCAGCCCGTGACAGCTGACTAACTCCCAGGTACCTATTTACTGCTAGGTAACAGGGGCATAGGGTGAAAGAAAGTCTGCCCATCGTTTCTCGCCGGCGCCCGGGATCGAACCCGGGACCACAGGATCACGTGCGCAGTCCGCTCGGCCGCCGGCTCCCTATGTGTATGTACATGTATGTATGTAATGTATGTGTGTATGTATTTTAGTCAAGAGACTGGGGTGCTGGGACATGGATCCTCGGACCCAACTCAAGGTAATGGAAACACCCAACAATTAATATCACAACAACACTCACGTAGCCAGTCCTTACACAGCTGTTCCTCAATTCATCAAACATGTCTTACCTGGAAAAAGAAAAATATATAATTAGGAAGCATCACAGCAGGTGTGTATACAAGGTGGGTCCCGTTTAGGGCGCACTATTATTGCATTAAGAACATAACAATAAAGGTAACTGCAAAAGACCTATTGGCCCATACGAGGCAACTCATAGTTATATTCACCCAATTTATTCATTAGGTTGAAGCTTGTGTTGAAGTTTAAACGGAAAAACATCGTTGTATGGAAAACCGCGCTTTTAAATACTTTGAATAAACGAAGACAACTTTAAATTTAGTGTTCCTCAAAATATTTATAAGATAAACGTGCGTCGCAGTGGAGTGTTTTGTACCATCACCCACAGAGTCTATCGTCGCAGTGGAGTGTTTTGTACCATCACCCACAGAGTCTATCGTCGCAGTGGAGTGTTTTGTACCATCACCCACAGAGTCTATCGTCGCAGTGGAGTGTTTTGTACCATCACCCACAGAGTCTATCCAGGGCATTTTAAGAGATACTTAAGGGGGGGGGGGCATCAGTGCCAAATATGCAATAAATGAAAACTCGTTCGATTTCAATCAAACTTTTTTGACAAGTTGTATATGAAAAGTGTTTCATCTGGTCCAAGTGTCAGCGTCGTAGCATAAATAGGAAGGGAGAAAAAAATAGAATTACGTGTCAACAAATTTCCAAAATGGTCAAAAATTAACATTAAACACAAGTGTCAACTGAAATCATGTCTATGACTCTCAGGTATCACAATAGCATATAATAAAAATATCTAATAATTAGTTTTATAAAAAAGTTAAAAAATATTTTTTTTTTTAATTTTTTCTTATTTGTTTATCGGACGATTTCCATGAAACTTATACACGTGACTGCACGTAGGCCTATCTGTAAGGGTGCCGATTTTGGAGGAAATTGGTCGATGTCAACCTCAGCCACAGATGGCAGCACCTTAGACTTTTTTTCTTATTTATTTTCAAGTACATAAACGTTCCTATGACACTTCATTTTTTATTCAATTTATATGAAACTTACACCTTATATGTAGAGTTTGTTTCTCTATAAATATGTAAAAAGCATTTTTCCGAAGTTCATTTATTGATTTTATAATAACCATGATATATTGGCATAATTTTTGTATGGGACTGACTATTTGTATTAGTAAAACTAAACATTTTTAAAAAATCCGTTTTACAGATATTTTTATTATATGCTAATGTCATAGAAAAGTGTCATAGAAATTATTTCATATGAAACTTGTGGTTGTAGTTTCGATTTGAAAATGTGTAAAATTCGTTGAAAAAAAGAATCTCCCTTTCTATTTAAGCTATAGTACTGAAACTTGGCACAATTGCAGCCCTTTTCATACACAACTAGTCAAAAAAAGATTTGTTGACATTGAACAACTTTTAATATCCGGCATTATGCCCCCTTAAATCTTTGTTTCAATAATGGTATCTGGCAGTCCCATCGACAATCCGATTTCCACTCCAGTACCTCCCTGCATCCCTTCAAGTCGTAATGTCTCCAGCGTATACCCACTGTTGAGGGTTCTGCCTTCTTCACAAGGTTTCAAAACTGTTTATATCCCATTGTTTATGCCCCCCCCCCCAAACCTATTCCTACCACCGTGTGCTCCTTCCAGGGTTCAATGTCCTCTGGACCCTGTCCCTGCCCAAGCTTGCTGGTTGGTGATCTGGTCCACCAGGATGTTAGGGGCCGCAGCTCAGGTTGACGTATGAATCACAGCCCGACTGATCAATGAGAAGACGCCAAACTATTGCATACACAGGCCTAGGAGAGTACTTCCCTCATACAGGCACACACACAACACCAACAGGTGGGACGAAAGCACAGATTTAAATATTTTAAACATACTTTTAGTTTCAAACGCTTACAAAATATGGGCCCAATATACAGGCCGGCCCACCCGCCAGGTTACAATTAATTGCCGTGTTACTGAAGCGAATGGAGGAAAAACTTTGTAGGCTTTGGATCTGCCAACCCGTCCTTTTGCCCAATACGGAAGCTACCAATCCGTAAAACATACGACGTATTATTATTATCACAAAAAACAAAAGGGCATTTGTATTTTTTACGGGGTGGCAAATCTAGAGAACGGGCTGATAGTTCCATGTGTATTTGTGGCACATTAATGTCACGAGGGATGACTGGTGTCCTGTCAACAGGGGAAGAGGAGTCGCATGATCGATGTTTAATGCTTACACAAGGCTACGAAGAGCAGAGGGGAGAGGATGAGGGGAGATACGATAGAGGGGATGGAGTAGTGCTGTGGGGATGAACTCTTATATGCCACTCTCTAACAATACAATAGTTTTGCCCAACTAGCAACGATGGAACCCAAGCAACCCGTCTGAACTATCGACGCCGATACATGCAAATAGTACATGTCAATTTTACACCCAACAACACTTCCTCTACAATTTATATTTTAACACTCACTTCCTAGTTTATGTTTTAAATACGGTCTAATTTTGAACAAAGAATCAATTCTGCACAAAGTTTGCAGAATGCAAACTTTGCTGCTACTTCTGTCACCACACTGTCATTAACATTGACAATAATTTATATACACTAACTGCACGATTTGCAGGTAGATAGGCAGCTATTTTGTGAAACCCGTCCTAGACAAGTCCTTTACATCCAGCGATCGACCCCACAGACGCATTCATAAATTTTAACATGCTGTTCACTCAAAACGCGAATTTTCTCAAATATAAATTAATAATATATTAGCATATTGTGCATATATAGGCATAGGTTAAGTTAAGTTAGGTGTTTAGGTTCTGTTGGCGATTATTTGTATTTGTAGTACGTTGGTGAAACATTTATAGCGTTGTGGTTCGAACAAAATTTGTCAGCGAAGCACTTGTTCCGGAAGTGTTCAAACGAAATCAGTTGCGAGTCGTGTGTAAACCGTTTTTCATAAATAAAACAGGAGGTTTGGCGGGCGCATGCAATCACTTTTGGGGGTCTTTGTTTGGAGGACGGGCTGATTTCGTGATAGTTCCGGGAATGAATGCCCCCCGCGGCCCGGTCTTCGACCAGGCATCGTTGGGGTGGTTTGGTTATCAGACGCAGATACTCACAGTCTGACGCATGAATCACAGCCCAGTTGATTAGATATCCTTTAGAGGTGTTTACCAAGTTACTGTCTGAACACCGCGAGGCTGGCGTGTTATGCCCTTATGTACAGAGGGAGATTGTTGAAAGGTCTTGGATGGCATAAGTTTGTGAACAAAGCTTTACAAACAATCATTCAGACACTAGGACAGCACAAGACCCAGTTGGTGTATCTTCCCGCGTTATTATCTGCCCGTTTAACCCTTACACTGATTCAGGGGAGCCGGTCGGCCGAGCGGACAGCACGCTGGGCTTGTGATCCTGTGGTTCCGGGTTCGATCCCGGGCGCCAGCGAGAAACAATGGGCGGAGTTTTTCACCCTATGCCCCTGTTACCTAGCAGTAAAATAGGTACCTGGGTGTAAGTCAGCTGTCACGGGCTGCTTCCTGGGGGTGGAGGCCTGGCCGAGGACCGGGCCGCGGGGACACTAAAAGAAGCCCCGAAATCATCTCAAGATAACCTCAAGATCTCAAGATAACCAGTCGCCATATGCAAATTTTCCCCAATTTGAGTAGTTAACAATTTTCAATCAGACCTCGGTGTAGTACGTTTAAATAACCGAGATTTAACAACCGAGATTTAACAGCCGAAATTAAAGTGTAAGCCATCGCTAGTCTTACCTGCCACCAAGAATGATGCCAGTTGTCTGTGAGAGCCACCCTAGGGTTCCTTAGGGCTGTTCTACCGTCGGTGCCTTATGATGTAACCAATGGCAGCTTTACCTCGCCCCGTACAGACAAGAGTGTGTGACACCGTAAACATTGTGGTGCAGAATGTTTAAGGACACACCACGGAGCGGACCGTCTACCATCATCCCCAGTCAACTGTCTACCCATTAAACTATTACACCGACGTCAGCTTCATTATAATAGTTAACAAATCAAATAGGAAAAAATGCAGCTGGCGATTGGAATAGTGTAAGAGTTAATGAGGGATGGTGATGCACAGTGTAAGAGTTAATGAGGGATGGTGATGCACAGTGTAAGAGTTAATGAGGGATGGTGATGCACAGTGTAAGAGTTAATGAGGGATGGTGATGCACAGTGTAAGAGTTAATGAGGGATGGTGATGCACAGTGTAAGAGTTAATGAGGGATGGTGATGCACAGTGTAAGAGTTAATGAGGGATGGTGATGCACAGTGTAAGAGTTAATGAGGGATGGTGATGCACAGTGTAAGAGTTAATGAGGGATGGTGATGCACACAGGCGTGGTGGCGTGAAGGTCAGAACGGTGGTACTGCCGGACACGTAATAATTCCTGCCGCCTCTTGACTTGTGCTCTACAACACTTCTTGAAGGTTGTCTACTTAAAGGTAACTGTCATTGTCTGTGCCAATTTGTCAAGCAAATGTGTGTTTTCTACCCATTGTTAGTATATATAAATATTAGGTATAATCCTATAATATTATTAGGTATAATTATCATCATTAGGTATAGATTAGGTATAATCCAATAATATTAAATATTAGGTATAATTAGGTATAATCCTAATACCTGCACTGTATCTGGCTGGAGTTCTAAGAGTTGTTCTACTCCCAAAGCACGGCCCGGGGGCCAAGCTCGACTTACGAGAGTTTGGTCAAACAGGCTATTGCTTCCAGCAGCCCGCAGGCCCACATATCCACTACAGCCCAGTTGATTCACAGTATTTCTTGCAGAAGTGCTCACTTTTTTGTCTTTAAGAATCCCACTTTTGTTCCGGCAATAATTCTTACACGGTACTTGCTGGGAGGATACTGAGAAACCTTGCCTTGCCAACCTCACATTTCACACACCTGGTTTTAATGCTGTCGACAACAGCGTCAAGCTTCCTGTGCATTTGGGACACCAATAGCGTTGTTATACTCAAGCTTACTCAGGTTAAAGAATATCGACCTCGATAGTTCAAGTAGGTTGCCTAGGGTCATACGCTTCTGCTTAAAACAAAATTCTTCATATAAGATGTTTTTAGAGAGTGAGAAGGAAGTGATGGTGCCGCATGTGGCGTGTTCTTAACTTGAACATTTACACAGACGTGGACTGTGTAGTTGTTTAAGCGTTCACCACCACCTGGGAGCTGGAGAGTATACCTCATGTGTATGATGTATGCCACAGAGCACACACACCTGGTGTGTATGATGTATGCCACAGAGCACACACACCTGGTGTGTATGATGTATGCCACAGAGCACACACACCTGGTGTGTATGATGTATGCCACAGAGCACACACACCTGGTGTGTATGATGTATGCCACAGAGCACACACACCTGGTGTGTATGATGTATGCCACAGAGCACACACACCTGGTGTGTATGATGTATGCCACAGAGCACACACACCTGGTGTGTATGATGTATGCCACAGAGCACACACACCTGGTGTTACCTGGAGTGGGTTCTGCTGCCCCAAGCCCGGCCTGGAGGCAGGCTCCACTTATGACTTGCTCCACCAGATGGTGTAGGTGGCAACACTGTGTACACACTTTACCAATATCATGGCCACCAAGCTTCCCTAGGCCTAGAGAGGTCTAACCACCCCCCCCCTCTTACCTACCTACTGTCCTTCCCCATGATGGATGTATAGTTATGCATGAATGGATGTATATGCCGTACAGGACATAGATAATATGTCCTGTACGGCATATTATCTATGCCTTACAGGACGTGTACGAAGATGTACATTAAATGCTACATTGTACAACCCATCCTCCACAGTACTCATAGCAACTACTGGTAAAACTTACACACATTGGACGGTTTTAACTCTAAATACTGTACCTTCTACTATTGGATCACTGTAGACCAAGCAGGGGAACAGTAACTATATCACAAACCTCATCTGAAGCCTAAACAAGCCTAATACACGCTACTGTAGGCCTAATCTAGTACACTCATGTGCTATACTAGGCCTAGTTAACACCTGGTTGTTGCCACCTTTCTCTCAACCCTCTAACATGTGTGAGGCAAGAAACACAAACATTGTGTGGAGCAAGAGTCAGTTTCTGCAAGTTCCAGTAATTGTTGCTTTAAATACCATAGTTATGGTTTGAGGGGTTTGGCATCTTTATACGAGGTGATTGAGCACAAGCGGCAACAGTCACACGTGTAGGGGAGACTATCTTTAAGACTCCCAGAAAAACGTGGTGGGGGGGGGGGGGAGAGGGGTAATGGGGGGGGGGAGAGGGGTAATGGGGGGGAGAGGGGTAATGGGGGGGGGGAGAGGGGTAATGGGGGGGGGAGAGGGGTAATGGGGGGGGGGAGAGGGGTAATGGGGGGGGGAGAGGGGGTAATGGAGGGGGGGAAGGGGTAATGGAGGGGGGGGGTGTCAACGCCATCACATTTCCAGATTCCACCAAAAAAAAAAAAAAGGAAGGGAGGGAGACACACAGAGAGGGACACCCACAGAAAAGAGAAAAAAGAGAGGAGAAAAAAAGAGAGGAGAGAAAAAAAGAGAGGAGAGAAAAAAAGAGAAAAAAAGGAGAGAAAAAAGAGAGGGGAGAAAAAAGAGAGGAGAAAAAAGGAGAAAAAAAAGAAAGAGAAAGAGAGAGAGCGCGCGAGCGTGCGTGCATGCATATGCGCGCTTCCGGGCGCGCGTGCATATAAACAAGCCACACCCTGTCATAGAGCATGCACATTAGCAAGTCACACGTCACTTCCAGTACATGTTAACACAAAAACTACCCAGCCTAACATGTCCAAGACAACATTACCACCCAAATACGTAAATGAGCAGAAGGAACCCACCAAAATAACAAAGATATTACTGGCACTAAGCCAGACCAGAGGGTTGATATTACACACAACCTTACAACCTTTAACAATAAGCCTACCTCCAACGAGTGACCTGTACAAGGGTGAAACAAAATAGCAATATTCAGAGATATACCACCAGACTAGTCCCAGAGCCGAGAGGTATGAACTAATGGGAAAAGAATCAAGAACATCACATACAAAATCCTCAGTGGAATATACAGGGCACATAAAGATACTATTTAGGATAAGTGGATCACGAACCTGGGAATATAGCTGGAAAACAAGTACCCAGGTGAGCCACACACATTACAAAGAATGAGTCAGTGTGAGAGTGAACAGGTGGAAGGTGGTGAGAAGTGACGTAATGTTGGGGGAGAAGACGCCACACACAGCTTAAAATACAGTTATAACCGAGCCTGATCAACCAGGCTGTGATTCATATGTCAGGCTGCGAGCAACCACGTCAAACAGCTTGGTTGACAAGACGACCAACCGGGAGGCCTGGTCGGAGAACGGGCCGCGGGGCCGGTAATCCCTGGAAGCTACACAAGGTAGGGAGACCAATAAACTTCCGAACCTCTATACTGCCTGGTGGGGCCAGGCAGTAGGGGAGCCTGATAGCCTGGTGGTTAGCGCGCAGGACTCGTAATTCTGTGGCGCGGGTTTGATTCCCGCAACAGGCAGAAACAAATGGGCAAAGTTTCTTTCACCCTGAATGCCCCGGTTACCTAGCAGTAAATAGGTACCTAGGTACCTGGGAGTTAGTCAGCTGTCGCGGGCTGCTTCCTGGGGTGTGTGTGTGTGTGTGTTGTGGAAAAAAAAGTAGTTAGTAAACAGTTGATTGACAGTTGAGAGGCGGGCCGAAAAAACAATGCTCAACCCCCGCAAACACAACTAGGTGAATACAGGTAAAGAGTTGTTGAAGTCACTTCCATCCACAACTTTTAAGTTCCAAAGAGGTGACGCTCACCACCCTCCAGAAACACTACAAGGTCTGATAATATATCATGTCAGAAATGTAGTGAACCCAGTTAAATATAACTTGGAGGTAACAATGGTTTGTATCAACACTTCTCACAGCTCGCGAGGTATGTACAGTACCAGCAAAAGCCAGCACTTGTAAATTGTTAGTGAGCGAAGCTCTAACAATACGAGACGTCACCATTGTAACGTTTATGACAATCAACTACTGCTGTTATTGTACAACAATGGTAACACTCACTGTAATGGTTGCTATAAACTTGTAACCCTTTAGGCTGTAATAACTACACTGACATAACACCAAACAACTGGACGGGTCCCCGCCAAACACACCGAAACTACGACGTTGGTACAACGTTTGAACAAGTTTTAACACCTCCTAACCAGTTATAACAACCAATATAGCAGGTTGTAACAACGTTCTAATACGTCATAAACATGTTAGGCCAAGATGTAACAACTTTATTACATGTTGTAACAAGCGGAAAATAGACAGTTTTGGTTTGTGTTTCCAGGGTCAACACTCGCAGCAGAAAATGCTCACATCCAGTTAACAGGGACAAGGGGGGTGGGGGAGGGCAATGAGCAAGTTGTTAAAAGATATCTTGACACTTCACAGACCAGACGGAAGATAAGGTTACTCATAAAACACATAATGCCGCCACCGCCACCACCACCACCACCCATCATCCTCCTCCTGGTACTTTGATAACTAGGCTAATTGACTGGAGAACAACAGTCAATACAGACTGCTTTGGGAATTTAATATTTTAATACTTTCTGCATGAATGGAATTCCTTCTGCATCTACTTCATGAATTACAAGGGGAAATATATTTACTCATAACAAATGCTCATAAGATCACAGGTAAAGTCAAAATCAATCTAAAAGAGCTATGACGCAAATAATTAAGGAAAAAATATAAAATAAACAAAAGACTAATTAATAAAGTTTATTTAATAATGCAAATTAATTAACCCTAAGCTAGTAACATCCTTATCCGTAGATGCATCATGGTAATTTTTTTGTCTACCACAGACATGGCCACACATTTACAATGCTAACCAGCATATATACATTTTCTTCTGTCCTCCATGGACAGGGTGAGAGAAGTGTTAAACATACAGTTCAAGGATTTATTGAACACTCAACCACAGAAGGTAATTCGGTGCTTTTAAAATGCTAAGCTAACCTACATACGTAAATACATAGATACACAAATTTACGTATGCCCTACATAAAGTGTTAGATGTGTCTTTTACATAGTGTCATTAATGTACATTCACAAAGGTGAAATGTAATTCTGATTAGCTTCCATATATACTTTATACCCATACATATACATACACACACATATACTTGCATATATACACACACATGCATTCACATACATTTGTCTCATTTACTCTGACAGGGTGAGATAGCTGATAAAGAAACTAGTGTGCAATTAAGCACTTAAATCACTGAAGGTGATCATGGTAATGGACTACCAGTTGTACAAGAAACTCAAGCAGACAAGTACCTTTACCAGTGCTCCAGCACAGGTCATGTTGGGGCCTGGTGGTTGATCAATACCCCTCCCCCCCTCCTACACTACACCAGCTCACACTGACAACCTTCTGCTCTCCGTCCTTCAAGGCGCCGTCTTGGCTTCCTCACCACCTCAGGCTCTTGTGTTCTACCACTCGGCCTCCTTTAGGCCTACATCCAATCAGCTGAAACCAGGCCTAGGTGCCCTGGCCCCAGGCCAATGAGAACTAGGCCCTGGCCCTTGTCCAATGACAAACATTAAGACTCCAGAGGCCGAGTTTTGTCACGAAACTGGATGAAACTGACTATGGTCAAACCTAGAGGAGAGGCGAGAGGCCTCTCTTGTGACCACACATCACAAGGGGGAAACTGGCGGCCCAAAGTTTATGATAACCAAGATGGATGTGACTATTCTGCCTCCAGCAGGGGAGCCGGTGGCTGAGCGGACAGAACACTGTACGCGTGATCCTGTGGTCCCGGGTTCGATCCCGGGCGCCGGCGAAAAACAATGGGCAGTTTCTTTCACCCTGATGTCCCTGTTCACCTAGCAGTAAATAGGTACATGGGAGTAAGTCAGCTGTCACGGGCTGCTTCCTGGGGGTGGAGGCCTGGTCGGCTTCGGGAACACTAAGCCCCGAAATCATCTCAAGATAACCTCAAGAAAGATAGCAGTCAGGAAGGATGGAGAGGGGGAGGGAGAGGGGGAGGGAGAGGGGGAGGGAGAGGGGGAGGGAGAGGGGGAGGGAGAGGGGGAGGGAGAGGGGGAGGGAGAGGGGGAGGGAGAGGGGGAGGGAGAGGGGGGAGGGAGAGGGGGAGGGGGAGGGAGAGGGGGAGGGAGAGGGAGAGGGAGAGGGGGAGGGAGAGGGAGAGGGGGAGGGAGAGGGGGAGGGAGGTCTACTTGTCTGACCGTTACAAAGCCATGTCAATGAACAACCAGATCCAGGATTAATCAGGTATTTACACAACCACTTAAGAATCATGTACATCTTTCCATAATCGAAGTGTCTGTTTACATTTATTAAACAGTTTATCAGCTCCGAAGCGTTACATAACCTTTGTTTATTTATTTAAGTTCACGAGCTTGGAAACTAAACAAAGGAGCCATGGTCATGAAAATATGTACAGGTTTCCAAGTGGTTGTGTCAAAGCCTCATTAATCCTGGTCGAGGATGACAGAATTCGACCCAGGAGACAGGATTAATAACCTAGCGGATTTTCTTCCTATTGAGGGTGTTGTACATGCTGCTATGGCGGTATGTTCACTCACAGCATGAGTGGCGCTGCCCAATAAACTCGCTCCTCGGGGCACAATTAAATTAATTCGACCCAGGACAGCACCTTGAAAACCAAGGAACACTGAGGAAAGAAGCGACAGGTTATGACTAGCCAACTCAAGAGGAAATCGGCACTGCCCGCCACCCTCCCACTTCCTGTGAGGGGTCGCGCCAGGGATGGGAAGCCACCCTCTGCCCCCCCCCACACTCTCCTTCCCAACCATCCCTCCCACCCAAACCCACCCACACTCACTCCATCACACACACACACACACACACACACACACACACACACACACACACACACACACACACACACACACACACACACACACACACACACACGAGACCAGTGCGCAAGTTGGAGATGCAGGCAGGAGTGAAAGCGAAGGCACTCCACTGGATCTACCAGTGTAGATCTACTCCACTTGATCTACTCGTTCCTCTCAATGTTTGCTGGTGATGCAAAAATTATGAAGAGGATTAAGACAGGAAGATAGTATGAGGCTACAAGATGACCTGCACAGACTGAATGAATGGTCCAACAGACGGCTACTAAAGTTTAACCCAAGTAAATGTAAGGTAATGAAACTAGGTGGAGGAAATGAAAGAGCAGACACTGGATACCAAATGGGAGATGAAGTCCTTCACGAAACGGACATAGAGAAAGACCTAGGAGTTGATATCACGCCAAACCTCAAACGACGATATCACGTCTCCTGAAGCCCACATCAAAAGAATAACATCGGCGGCGTATGCGAGGCTGGCTAACATCAGAACTGCCTTCAGAAACCTGTGTAAGGTATCTTTCAGAACCTTGTGTACCACGTATGCAACGCCAATCCTGGAGTATGCGGCCCCAGCATGGCGCCCGTACCTTGTTAAGCACAAGACGAAACTGGAAAAAGTTCAGAGGAATGCCACTAGAATAGTCCCATAGCTAAGAGTCATGAGTTACGATGAAAAGGCTGCGTGAAATGCACCTCACGTCGCTGGAAGACAGAAGAATTTGGGGAGACATGATCACCACATAGAAAAATTTGCCGGGGGCATTAACAGGGTAGACAAGGATGGATTATTTAACACGGATGGAACATGCACAAGGGGACACAAGTGGAAGCCGAGTACCCAAATGTGTCACAGACATTAGAAAGAACGTTTTCAGTGTCAATAGTTAGTAAATGGAATGCACTAGGAAGTGATGTGGTGGTGGCAGACTCCATACACAGTGTCAAATGCAGGTATGATAAGAGCTCGAGAAGCTTGGGAACCTGTACACCAGTTGATTGACTTTGGTCCCGTTGAGAGGCGGGACCAAAGAGCCAGAGCTCAACCCCCACAAGCACAATTTGGTGAGTACACACACACCAAAATAAAATACGTGAGAACCATCAGTATGTGTAAAAGGAAGTGTGAGGGATTCAAGCCGCAAAATGCTGTAAGGATTAAAACACGTGATTCAACCCTTAAGCTGCACAAAACGTCATATGAAGTAGGACATAGAGCTCAGTTTTTAAAATCAGCTGAAACGCTTTCAAATGTTTTGTGCATAATCTATTAAATAAATGCTCAAATTTTATCTAATACCAATGTAACTTGTAAAAACAAGAAAATTAAAAATAATTATAAAGTTGAATATCGAAAACTTCAAGTTTTGAAATCGGCTTAAAAATGATAAAATATCACCAATTGTTCATTTGGTGTTATTATACTCTCAGAATAGCACGTGATCTTCATTTTCATATATTTAGAATATACGTTTCCAGTATAGTTTACTGTAAAAAAATATCAATATGGCATTTGAAACAAGCGCAAATTTAGACAAATTTATAACTCCAAACGTTTAGAGTTTATGAAAAATCAATTCCATATGGACTGTAGGACAGGCAGCTGTGCACACTATATGCAAAGTGAGAATCGGTCAGAAACTAGATTTTTGGATACCGAAGTGGAAAGTGTAGTTACAGTATAGATATAATTGAAGTTGAAGTTATCGACAATGAATAAGCTAGTTTTAACTCATGAATTTACTTGTATGCTTTAATAAACATGTGGAAGGTGTAGATCAATACGTGTTGATATGAAATATAGAAAAAATACCCCCCCCCCCACACACACAAAATACAGGAATAATTACAATAATTATAATGATTTGAGGGATACATTTAGGGTATACTTTATACAAGTGAAAAACCCTAAACTGGTCCCTATCATCAAAACCACCTAAAGAGGAAGATATATAGAGTTTGAAATCTGTGACAAAATCAGCCAAAAAGAAATTCAAAGTTCCAAGTTCTGCGAGTTGACTTATTTATTTGTTAACAAAATTCATTCTATCTTCACAGTTAGGGACTGATATGCACTCTCCAGGATGTCAAGGTTACAACAATATCAGATAACAAAAAAAAAAACTTCAACCTTTATGAAAGTAACAATAATATTGGGCAATGTATTTAAATGATATATAACAAAATAGAGCATAACATACTCATTATTATTATTATTTGTGTCATTATGTATTACTCAGCAATGTTATAAAGGCACCAGCTTCATATGCACTTTGTGGACACTTACGACTATTCTTCTTTGTGCGTTGGAAAGGTGCTTGCATATCTTTATTACTGCGTTATCTATCAGTTCCAGTTAATAGGAGATGTTCTTATTATCAACAAAACTTTTTTCTTTTTTTAACAATTCTTCTAAAATCAAATTCTGAATATATTTTGATGAAAGTTTCACGACTCTGAAGCCAATTAGTTGGAGATTTGTTCAACATTTAAGATTTTTTTTTACAAAATTCGATTATATTTTTCACTTCCATGCCCCTCATGCTGAGCAGTTTACGGGTAAGGGGGAAAGGCAAGTATGCTGGTGGGTGGGGTGGGGGCTGGGAAGGTAGGCGACGTGTGGGGGGAGTTGGTAATTGAGAGGGGGAGAAGTGCGGTGTGGTGGGCATACCGGGAGTAGGGCGGGAATACCGGGAGTGTTATCTTGAGGTTATCTTGAGATGATTTCGGGGCTTTAGTGTCCCCGCGGCCCGGTCCTCGACCAGGCCTCCACCCTCAGGAAGCAGCCCATGACAGCTGATTAACACCCAGGTAACCATTTTACTGCTAGGTAACAGAGGCATAGGGTGAAAGAAACTTTTCCCATTGTTTCTCGCCGGCGCCTGGGATCGAACCCAGGACCACAAGTCCAGTGCTGTCCGCTCGGCCGACCGGCTCCCCAAGTGTGAGTATGTGAGTAGTGGGGCGGGAATACCAGGAGTGTAGTGGGGCGGGATGGACATACCAGGAGAGGTGGGTGGGGGGTGGGCACACCATGAGTCGGGTGGGTAGGGGGTGGTGGGCACACCATGAGTGGGATGGGGTGGACCAAATGGGTGGACAAGGGTGGGACTGGGAGGGTAGAGTATATGCGAGCAAGTCGAGAGACGTCGGGACGGTATACGGGACGAGGGTATACGAGTGGCGGGAAACACTGCAAGTTTCCTTCAGCGTCAGACATACACCATGTATGCACTACACGGCTTGTGTATAACTCTGGAGTATGCCAGAGTGGGTTCTGGGAGTTCCACTCCCGAAGCTCGGCCTGGAGCAAGGGTTTTAATTATGTGATCAAGAGCGGTGTTACTTGCAGCTGCCAGCAGGCCCTCACACCCACAACAACCCTGTTGGTCCAACACTTCTCGCAGGAACTTAACCTTTATCGAAGTCACAAAACAAGAGTGTGCACTTACATTACTAACAGTTTCTCCACATAACTTTCAAGCCGAAGCATTCATGTCAGACACTACCCGACGCCACTCATGCATGACCCCCCCCCCCTTGTAGCAGCAGGTGTCTCGGGCTCCAGGTGTGTAATGACAGCACATTACTCTGGACCCTTCATGACCAGACGCCCAGCCCTCCGGGTGTCAACATTCACCACCGGAGAGAACCTGTGCCAGCTTTCATACAACACTTAACTTTCATATAAATCCCCATGAACTACCTTAAAGGATCCGGCTTGTACGCTCCACAAAGCCGACCACGGGTATCTATCTCCATGTATATACAGAGAATATACATAGCGTATATTAATGACCTCACTATGACAATTTCCACAGTAAATTATGCAAGATGAACTTTAAACAGCACTTCAGATTCGTAGTCCTGAGGTTCCGGGTTCGATCCCCAGTGGAGGCGGAAACAAATGGGCAGTTTCTTTCACCCTGATGCACCTGTTCACCTAGCAGTAAATAGGTACCTGGTAGTTAGACAGCTGCTACGGGCTGCTTCCTGGAGATGTGTAACAAAATGGAGGTCGAGGACCGGGCCGCGGGGCCGCTAAGCCCCGAAACCATGTCAAGATACCCAAGATAACCCAGGGAACCCTAGCCAGTGTGGAGGACTACTAAGCCGGGAGTCAAGTACCAAGCCTGGTGTGCGAGGCTGTGTCAAGGGAGACTCCACCGTGTCCAGGGCTGGTGACGCACACTGCTGTCATACCACCCCGCCCCCTGTCAATACTGCAGCCAAACACGCACCCAGCCACCTCTCACAACCATGCAAGGAAGCAACAAGTACCAACACCCCTCCCCCTGTCCACCCATCTCCAGCAACAACCACCCAGCCCCCTCCCTCCCTCCAGCAACAAGCACCCAGCCCCCTCCCTCCCTCCAGCAACAAGCACCCAGCCCCCTCCCTCCCTCCAGAAAACAAGCACCCAGCCCCCTCCCTCCCTCCTGCAACAACCACCCAGCCCCCTCCCTCCCTCCTGCAACAAGCACCCAGCCCCCTCCCTCCCTCCTGCAACAAGCACCCAGCCCCCTCCCTCCCTCCTGCAACAAGCACCCAGCCCCCTCCCTCCCTCCTGCAACAAGCACCCAGCCCCCTCCCTCCCTCCTGCAACAAGCACCCAGCCCCCTCCCTCCCTCCTGCAACAAGCACCCAGCCCCCTCCCTCCCTCCAGCAACAAGCACCCAGCCCCCTCCCTCCCTCCAGCAACAAGCACCCAGCCCCCTCCCTCCCTCCTGCAACAACCACCCAGCCCCCTCCCTCCCTCCTGCAACAAGCACCCAGCCCCCTCCCTCCCTCCTGCAACAACCACCCAGCCCCCTCCCTCCCTCCTGCAACAACCACCCAGCCCCCTCCCTCCCTCCTGCAACAAGCACCCAGCCCCCTCCCTCCCTCCTGCAACAACCACCCAGCCCCCTCCCTCCCTCCTGCAACAACCACCCAGTCCCCTCCCTCCAGCAACAAGCACCCAGCCCCCTCCCTCCAGAAAACAAGCACCCAGCCCCCTCCCTCCCTCCAGCAACAACCACCCAGCCCCCTCCCTCCTGCAACAAGCACCAAGCCCCCACCCCTCAAGCACCAAGCCCCCACCCTCGAGCAACAAGCACCCAGCCCC
>NC_091189.1:30556555-30674055 GCF_040958095.1 Procambarus clarkii | reverse complement strand
GGCTTAGCGTCCCCGCGGCCCGGTCCTTGACCAGGCCTCCTTTTTGTTACACATCCCCAGGAAGCAGCCCGTACCAGCTGTCTAACTCCCAGGTACCTATTTACTGCTAGGTTACAGGGGCATCAGGGTGAAAGAAACTGCCCATTTATTTCCGCCTCCACAGGAGATCGAACCCGGAACCTCGGGACTACGAATCCAAAGCGCTGTCCACTCAGCTGTCAGGCCTCCCGACAGCTCTTTACAGGGAGTAAATCATTTACCATCTCACACTGCACAATCGTGTAAAATTACCAAAACATTGTTTTGTAACAAATCCTGCCTAACTTGCTAACGTTTTTAAAATAGGTAACCAACTACACCAATGAAGGGCATCCAGTACATGTAGTGTACTCGAATTACTAAATAGTTTTGGACAAGGAACCACACTCAAAACTGGTACATAAAACTGAATGCACATGAAATAACCAAAACACTAGAATGGATAAAGCAATGGTTAAAACAAAGAGCAAAGGATCGTCCTAATGAAATGACACTTCCCAGTTGGAAATTAATCCAACTGGGAACATTCTGAGGGAGCACTGCAAGGTTGTCTGTTGGGGCCAATGTTGTGAGTAGAGTACCTCAAGGTGCCATCTTGGGACCAACCCTTTTTCTTAAATACATCAAACACGCGAGAAAATCACAAATCACAACAAATCTGTGGATAACAAAGAGCTAAGGAGTGTCAAGCAAAAAAGATAATGAAGAAAAATGCAAAATCTTGAATATAGGGCAGAACTATAAACATAAGTACCAAGGAGTTATTATCCACCAGTCATTTAAAGTTTCTCAGCAAGTAAAAGCTACAGTATAAAAAAAACACTAATCATACCTTGGGAGTAATCAAATGAACCTTTGACCTCGAGGAAAAGAAAGCGGGTATCCGCTATACAGGTATCTGGCGTGCCTTCATCTATACCACTGTATCTGAGCAAGACGACTTGGCCTTCAAAAAGATGTATCTACTTTAGAAAACGTGAATGAAGCGCGTCAAAAATCGCCCCAAAACTGGGACAACTCGTACTATGAAAGGTTGAGAGCTTCGGGACAAACACTACATACAAGACCAGGCTAATCTCATCGAGACCTTTAAAATGCAGAACAATCTGAAGATATTATAAACCCAGACCACTTTAAAAGGTCCAATGTAACTAGCACAAGGGGCAACAACTTCAAGCTCAATAATCCACAATGTAGGACAAAACGCAGATTTTTTTTCCAGTGGAACCACCTACCCGGCAAAGTCATAGATGGCGAGACACGATGGTCACGATACATCAGCTGCCGAGCTCTGTACGTGACAGCAGCAGCAGCACTTACACTCCTCGTCACAAATACTAGCTGCTTATGGGTAAAACTGAGAGCTACCATTTAAAAAGTTGGTTTTCACACCATGTATGCCTTTATACTTTTATAGTACAAAAAGGCTATGGCATACGGGTAACATGGAATAATGTGGAAATTAATATTAATGATATAAATGTGTTGGGGGGGGGGGGAGCATGGGAAAATGAGGAAAGTCTGGGTAGATTTTTTATAACAATTACGGAAACTACACAAGTCTTATTGGCCCCATACATGGCACCTATCGCATCCACCCAAACTCGTTCATGTATATAACCTACGCTCGAAATAATAAACTATTCCCATGTCTATCATATTATCCGCTAATCAACCAACCCGTCCTCTTAAAAAGAACGTCACTTTTGGCTGGTATGCGCGCTATGGCCATATTTGGACGTAATTTGAAATGAAATCGACTCACAAAAGTGACGTTCTGTTCCGTTTTCTATTTGAGTCGTCCGGCGTACGCGCAGAGGTTATAAGAGGACACTTTAAATTAACGTTTTTCATAACGTTTTGAAACTTTATGAGAATTTCCTGCCCACTTAACCTATCAGAGGACCCTTAACTTACTGTTGAACAAAAAAATCCCAAATTTATTTTCATTTTTTTTTCAATTACAAATTACGTCCAAATTCGGCCATACGGCCAAAAGCGACGTTCTTTTAAAGAGGCCAGGTTGAATCAACAACCCCGTTTCCAAACCATTATTTACCCAGGTTTTTCCTAAATCTAAACTTATCCAATTTACATCACTGTTTCGTGTTGATATATTTAATAACTTATATTTAATAACTTATATTTAATACCTTTTGAGAGGAATATTAATATCGATAAAATAAAATGCGAAACAATGGAAATAAATTGGACAAGTTTATATTTAGGAAACACCAGGGTTACTGGTTTACAAGTATTTGTGGAATAGTCAGTGGGGGAGGGGAAAGCCTAGGTGGAGGGGGGGGGGAGGGAATGTGGAAGGAAAGCCTGGGGAAAATCTTGTGAAGAGGGGTGTTGGTAGGGAAGGCGGAGAATGGTAGAGGCTGGTACAGCACAGTATGGATGCGTTCTTTAGCACACTGTACATGTGTTCGGCCTATTGGCCATAAATGGTAGACATGGCACGAACACATCCATTACCCTGTTAAGGTTGGCTTTGTTGTTGACGCTGTAACACGCAGATGTCATTCTCTTTACATCTTTGATGGTATATAATGAGGAAACATGGGAGGATTGACTGGTTCTCAAACATTAACAGCTAGCTCGTGTTGGCCCACCAGTAATTAGGGACCTGGTTCTTTACTAATATACTGGTCGTGTCCCAGGGAAACTAGTAGGGCAAGCTTACCATGAGATATGCGAACTACGTAAAAAGCGCTAACAAATATTAAAGGAAAAAGTATAATACTAACGCTCATACCATTGATCATGCTAGCTACCGTCTGCCCTCGCTCTATCCTCAAACTAAAAAAAAAAATCTTACTCTCCTCCTCTCCCCACTTGACCAATCACCTGAGGTAACTTTCCTCACCCAAGCCGGGAAATGAGCAATGGGAAAGGAAAGCTCTCATTTGATAACATGTGCTAGGAGTCGCTTACTCCCGTACTCTATCACTTGTGCAAGAGACCACTGGCCTATACAAGGCAGCTTCTATTTATATCTAATGCCCAAAAGTACGTGTGTGTAACCGTTAATATTGCAAGGAAGGCTCGAGGGACGTGGTGGACAGAGGACAAGTGGCCTGGGGCGGACAGCTGGGACTGACATGTACCCACCCTAGCTAGCACCGTTACCACCACCCGTGCTCCGCCACACACCACCACATTCCACACCCACCTGCACAATTCTCACCTGTTCACACCACAACCATGCCCATCTGAGTCACTACCACCACCAATACACCCACCTACCCCCCCCCCCCGACAATCCCAACCCCGAAGCCCTTGGCAGCTTCCAACCTACATCAACCGCCTATAACACTACCAACCATTCGCACCACCACCACGTAACTCCAGGGACTAATATAAACCATCACCATAAGAAAAAGGTGACCCGGTAAGCACAAAGTGAGGAATGACGTTATCCTTGACCTGCCGTCAGCAGCACTGGAGAAAAACAGGTACGCTTACTCAAGTGACATTAAGAACACATGCACGAGGAGGAGGTGCGGACCAACCTCCATCCACGCACCAAAATACATATCAAACACCGGCCTACCAGAAGAAACATAAAGGAGAAAGCGTTAAGAATTATAAGGAGAAAGTGTCAAGCCACTGTGATTATAACACATGGAAGAAATACGAGGACCGAGCTGGGATATGAGGACGGGATGATGAAAGGTCCCCAACTACTCCGGCCATTGGGGAATCCTACCTTATAAGATGCAAGGTACCAAACCGGAAAGACTATTTAGCACAGTCAAGCCTACCATAAAAGGCAACAGGAATGCTGCAAAACAAGATGATTTTTTTATAGGGGAGAAAACAATTGGTTAAGGTGTTGTAGGATGTGTGGGATCTGCCAGGTGTGCTCGGCGACACCTGGAGAGTAGGCTCTATGATGGAACAAATATAGAGCCTCTACGTCACTGCTACTCTATAAATAACACAAACCATACCGGCCACCACCATAACAAGATCATTTTGTGTTAAAAGTGTGCACGAGTGACGTCATTATTGCGTCATAATATTCAGACCGGTACAGGTATTATACCCTGCTGCATCCGGCTTGACTCTCCAGTAGAAAACCAATATTCGAAAGTGGTTGTAAATAAATTGCTCGCCTACAATCCCAGACAAAACTATTAATCCACTAAACAGGTTACTGGATTACGACTATCACCATGCATCAAACTACTATTACGTGACCGTGCTTGTTGATCTCGTATGACAAATTAAATGCCTCCATGGATAATACCACATTTCAACTCTTTTTATTAACATACAAAAGTGAGTTCTTCCATTTAGTCTCGCAAATCTCTCTACTTTCTCAAAATGTCTTTCACAGGTTGTGGATTCCAAGATGGTATTGCGTCTCTTAGAACTGATCCGACAAAGGTCCTATAAATTGTTTTGAAATATTCTATATTTAATGTGTAACTTGGATAAACTTAGATTTAGTTGTGACCTGGGTACATACCGGTTGGGAAACAGGCATGCTTGTAGAACAGATTACAGGGTAACATGAGACACGGAGATCATTGGAGTGTTTCAAGTGTAAGTTAGGTAAGTAGTATATGAATCAGTTTGGGTGGAAATTAATACTAGTTGGGTCGTATGGGCCAATGTAGCTTCTGTAGTTTGCTTCATTATTTCAAAGTTTGCCAGCTTCCCATACAGTATACAATGATGTTTTCGTGCTTTGCTTTCGTGCCTCTAATGTAATTAATTTACTATAATGTTATGAAAACTTAAATTATAAATTTACAACCATTCATGAATAAAGCCGTTTGGTTTGATTACACTACCCCCGCTATCCTCCATATGTGGGCTTCCCGTCTTTTGTTCTGTAATATGGCAAAACCCTCTCCAAATTTGTCTTCACACTTCCATAATCTCCTGGAGCAGTCTTTCAGGTCTCCCGCCTTTTTCCTATCTTCATTACCTTACACTTATTATAATAATTACAGAGATTGCACAAGACGAAGCTCAGACGCATTCACCAGTTTTAACAGTTATATTCAAATCAGGAATTTTATCAAATATAAATCAATATTATTATATATTACCATATTGTGCATATTCAGGCACAGGTTAGGTTAAGTGTTTAGGTTCTGCTGGCGATTATTTGTGGTACGCGGGTGAAGCATTTACAGCGTTGTGGTTCTAACAAGTCGTCAGCGAAGCACTTGTTCCAGAAGTGTTCGAAGGTAATCAGTTGTGAGTCGCGTGTAAGCCATTTTTCACTCAAGAGGGTTTGTAGGGTGCATGGAATGGACTTTGGGACTTTGGAAGACGGCCTGCGAAATATACATAAACCAAAATTCATTCATAAATATGCCTAACCTACGCTCGGAACACTCCAGCTATATCTGGACCATTATTTAGCCTGTTCTCAAGAACAAAAGCTAAATGCTTGTTAATCCAGTCACCAACCCCCTGGTTATGAACGAATGACTACTGCAACCTGTCATCGGGCCACGCTCGTTAAAGCGGCGGACACATCCCCCCATGGCGCATTCATGAATTTTAACACTATTACAAATTGGATTGTTCTCGTATATAATATTATATATTAAATTTCTATGTAAAGTTAGACGTAGCTTAGGTAAGTCGTGTGTTTAGGTTCTGTTGGCGATTATTTGTATTTGAAGTACCTGGGTGAAGAATTTAGAGTGTTGTGGTTGGAAGAGATGTGGTAAGCGAACCACTGGGCGAGAAGTGATCGGTACGTCATCGGTTGTCAGCCGTGTGTAAAAGATTCATTCATAAACCGGGGGTCTCATGGCTGGATTAAAGAGTATCTGGCCTTTGTTGAGGATGGGCTGCACAACCTATTACATTCAAACAGTTTTCGAACCTCGTGCTTCGTTGACGACCCATGATGGAATTGCAACACTATAAAAGCTTCACCCACGCACTTCAAATATAAATAATCGCCAACAGAACCAAAACACCAACGTCTAATTACGTTAAAATGAATGACTGCGTCATGGGTGCCGGCCGCAGCCTTAGCTAGCCTGGCCTGAGGAGGGATTTCTATTACGTCATCCGGAATGGTGTTCCATAGATCAGCCCCACACTCCGTTATTACCTGTCTCGGTGGTGTTATCTTGAGGTTATCTTGAGATGATTTCGGGGCTTTTTAGTGTCCCCGCGGCCCGGTCCTCGACTAGGCCTCCACCCCCAGAAAGCAGCCCGTGACAGCTAACTTACACCCAGGTACCTATTTTACAGATAGGTAACAGGGGCATAGGGTGAAAGAAACTCTGCCCATTGTTTTTCGCCGGCGCCCGGGATCGAACCCGGAACCACAGGATCACAAGCCCAGCGTGCTGTCCGCTCGGCCGACCGGCTCCCTAAACCCGGCTCCCGGATCTGCGTCGTCTGCACACCAGCACCTACTCTTCCTCACCGGTAGCCCGGATTATTCACACGTATTAGTCATAATAATACAGTAGCTCGGATTATTCATAATCAACCCGTATCTTCACCAAATATGTTGCATTTTGTACCGAATCTTCTACTCCGTAAAAAATACACCGTATTAATACCAACTAAGCACCGTAATATTGAAGTTTTCTATGCCTCGGCCTCGATAGTTATGGGAGTTGTTTGGGTTGGTGTTGACCAGACCACACACTAGAAGTTGAAGGGACGACGACGTTTCGGTCCGTCCTGGACCATTCTCAAGTATCGACTTGAGAATGGTCCAGGACGGACCGAAACGTCGTCGTCCCTTCAACTTCTAGTGTGTGGTCTGGTCAACATACTTCAGCCACGTTATTGTGACTCATCGCCTGCATTTGGATAGGCATGTTTCACATCATGCAGAACGGTTGCACTCTTTTCTGTGGCAAATCAAGAGAATGAAAGGTAAATAAGGAACAACAGACACTAATGCCACGAATACTCCGGTTTTGTACCTGTTCTATTATAACTGAACTGCCGTATTCTGATGTTCCAATTCTTTGTTGAATCTGGTCTTAAGAGCTGTGGATAAAGGTGGCCTCCACACTCACCGCATCCCCGTATTGTCATCCCGAATGATGACGACCCTCGTGAATAGTGCGTAACGTGGACAGTCCTATATATAGCCACCCCTGGCTTGGAGCTTGTCTTAATTACTACCTCATGTTCCTCTAGTCTTGCTCAATTCCACGTCTCGAAACAACAATCAACAACTGATGCAAACTGGAGGACTTTTGAGTCAGGAAAGACCTGGGTTAATACAGGTTTCGAGACACTGTTTTTAATTTGTGGTCAGATTATCGGGTAATATAATAGATGTGAAGATCGCTAGTGCGCTTCAAGCACAAGATATTATAGGATATTATATATAATGAATTAAGCCAACAGGAGTTGCCTCCTACTAGCCACACGCCGCCTGAAGTTTCCTTTAGTATGTTATCTTTAGTCCGTTTCTCTAAACTTTGCCTTACTAAACTAAAAAAGGTACCTGGGAGTTAAACAGTTTTTACGGGCTGCTTCCTGGGGGTGGGGAGGGGGGGAAGGGGGGAGGGGAGGAAGGGAGGCATTGGTGAAGGGAAGTTTAGAAGTGGGAAATACAGTGAGAGGTATGAAAGCAGGCGGGCTGTCCGCCTTGCTGACATGATGTGTGGGTGTTGGCAGCTAAGCTAAGCTTGCTCTCTCTCGTCAGGGAGCTGTGAGTGTGTGAGAGGTTCTTCACATGTGTTTCACCATATATGGATGTCCATAGATGAATACTGTGTAGCATTCATATATACACACCCCCTGATGTTTCCACACATGTTCTGTTTTAAGGCTATTTATTGTTTATTGATTTATACATACATACATATATATATATGTATATATATATATATATACATACATACATGTCGTACCTAGTAGCCAGAACGCACTTCTCAGCCTACTATGCAAGGCCCGATTTGCCTAATAAGCCAAGTTTTCATGAATTAATTGTTTTTCGACTACCTAACCTACCTAACCTAACTTTTTCGGCTACCTAACCTAACCTATAAAGATAGGTTAGGTTAGGTTAGGTAGGGTTGGTTAGGTTCGGTCAAATATCTACGTTAATTTTAACTCCAATAAAGAAAAATTGACCTCATACATAATGAAAAGGGTAGATTTATCATTTCATAAGAAAAAAATTAGAGAATATATATTAATTTATGAAAACTTGGCTTATTAGGCAAATCGGGCCTTGAATAGTAGGCCAAAAAGTGCGTTCTGGCTACTAGGTACGACATATATATATATTATATATATATATGTCGTACCTAATAGCCAGAACGCACTTCTCAGCCTACTATTCAAGGCCCGATTTGCCTAATAAGCCAAGTTTTCATGAATTAATGTTTTTTCGTCTACCTAACCTACCTAACCTAACCTAGCTTTTTTTGGCTACCTAACCTAACCTTACCTATAAATATAGGTTAGGTTAGGTTAGGTAGGGTTGGTTAGGTTCGGTCATATATCTACGTTAATTTTAACTCCAATAAAAAAAAATTGACCTCATACATAGAGAAAAGGGTTGCTTTATCATTTCATAAGAAAAAAATTATAGTAAATATATTAATTCAGGAAAACTTGGCTTATTAGGCAAATCGGGCCTTGAATAGTAGGCTGAGAAGTGAGTTCTGGCTACTAGGTACGACATATATATATATATATATATATATATATATATATATATATATATATATATATATATATATATATATATATATATATTACACACACATTCTATATATATATGCGAATAAGCCTGAATGGTCCTCAGGCATATATGCAACTGAAAACTCCACACCCCAGAAGTGACTCGAACCCATACTGCCAGGTGCTGCACTATGCAACTGGTGTACAGGAGATCTTAACCACTCGACCATCACGACCGTGCAAAAGATGGTGGTAGCCGAGGCTATTTGCCCATCATCCCGACGGCACTCTGATGGTAATCTCGGGCATAGTATTTTATCATAGTATTTTTATCAAATGTCAACTACCATTTTAAGCCGTCATTGCAATCAATCTTAGCTACCTATGTGCTTTAATATACTGTACCTACAATTTTCTCTCATCTTTTTTTTTCTCATTTCATGTAATCTGTTATCATTTTTTTGTCTATAAATTTTGCAAGTATTTACCTCCTTAAAATTTTTAGATTAAGGACCTGCCCGAAACGCTGCGCGTGCTAGTGGCTTTACAAGACTGTAATTACCATATTTGTATCCTCACATTCCTTATGTACATTCTTGTATATGCATAAATAAATAAAAATAAATAAATAAATAAATCCTCATTTTCTCGGGTCACGTGAGCAACACAAATGCAAACAACCCCGAATGGTCCCCCAGGCATATATGCCTGGGGATCATTCAAGCTTGTCTTTGCATGTTAGTTTTCTTTAAGATGTGTAGTGGTACTGGGGGATACTCTAGATGCGGCCAAACTAGAGCCTTATATAGGTGTATCTGAGTGTTCGTACCGAGGCTTCGGAATCTCCTCAGTTTCTCTAAGGCTCCTTTGGCTTTGTTTAGTCGGTCCCTTACGTGAATTTTTATCCCCGTTTTGTTGATCATGAGTCCCAGTATTCTGCCTACCTCCGCATATTGCATCTGGCGGTTGTCAAGGATGATGGGGTCTGGGTTTCTTTTTGCAATGTGTATTATCTGGAACTTTTGTATGTTTGTGCTGATTTTCCCGTTCCTCAAAGTTGTTTATGGATTCAATTGGCGCCTTGGTCTTGTCGGCTAGTAACACCAAGGAGTGTGGTAGTGACCCCCCCCCCTCCCCCTCCTCCAGAGTAAGGTGGTGGGGACCCTGACCTTGGCCTCAGGGCGCGACACTATTGTGCTTTACCACCCCTCCCACCCCTCCCTCCCTCCCTAAGTAACTCATCCCCTCAAATCCCCCTCACATAACATTCCCCTTCATACTACAATTAGAAAAAGTTACATATCTCCGAATATAAATTAATTGGTTTTCGTCGTATAGACCTATACGAATGCCGTGTAGTCCTATTTAGTATAGTTTAGGGCCTGTCACATAGGCCTATAACCAGTATTAGGATATTAGCACTAGGATATTTATAGTGGATATTACCATAATATTGGGTATTAAATTATACAAGCACAATAATGAATGACGTCACTTGTCAGCTTGTACACCTGACAAGCACACTTTCCCAGCTATTATTGCGTGACAATTTAACACTAAAAATAAGTTATTCTTATTCTAAAAGTAAGTTGATATAAGAGAAGATTATGGAAGAGCGCAGAACACTGTACGCGAGGTAGGCAGTGTAAACACGTGTGAATGAAGGGTGAGCACCTACCATAGTAAGCTGGGAGGTGTAGGGTGCTAGCAGTATTGAGAGTGAAGGCGTCACCTTAGTACTAGGGTCCTCCACACCATATGGATCACCCTCTCCTGCCTCCCCACACCTGTTGCTCGCCTCTCAACACAAGTTATCGTCTCCTACACACTTGGCCACACACTACACACTTATTAACAATCTACCCCTTTTTAAGGATTGTTCCACTTAAGTTTTCAATAATGGTCAACAGACTTCGGGGCAAAATTTACAAATTCGCCGAATACACTATTTTAGGCCCCCTTTGGGGAACATGTGCAACAGTGAGAGCGGGAGGTTCAGTTCTCTTCCCGATATTGTTCTCAAGCGGCCGGCTGGGTAATCCAAACAGTACTTCCATACATAATACAACGAAATCCAGAGGAAAAATGTGGCGTTAAGTAGATGACAAGCACTTGGTTGGTCTGTCAGCGCGTGGCGGTGCGTGTGTGCGTTCGTTCAACCCTTAGACGTCAGCAGGGCAGGATGCCGGGGAAAACGTGTCGTACAGCATCTAGACACACTCTTTCACCCACCTCTTACACCGCTACTAAGACATTAATCTCAAACATGCGTAGATACAAAATTATGAATCACTAGGTTATGGAAAACATTTAAATTGTGAGAGACAAGGATGAGCCACTGTAACAGGAGATTACAGTAACACGCACATGACACACACTGCACCCCATCCCCGGGACAGACCCTGACGTCACCAGCACAGTATTACCGGCCAAGACGTGCACAAAAGCCTCCTCACGGAAAAACATGACGCAAACATTTGACGTCACGATTTTGTTTAACAAGCGACTTAGCGTGACTAGTACAAAGTAGTGGAAGTACTGTATCAACAATTAGTCGTGACAGTAAATACAAATATGTAGATGGAAACACAGCGAGAGGATCTGGGCAACAAGGTCCACCCAGAAGTGACTCACTCGCTCAGTACCCTCAACACAGGAGACACCCGCCCAAATGCATGCATGCACCACCGCCAGAAAACTCATTGTACACCTCAATAATACGACGGAGCTATACAACCTCCCCCATCCGCCCACACGCCCTATCCATGCACACACGCGCACCCACCCACATTCACCTACGCACACCCACACAGGTCGATGCTTTTGTCATCTAAATTTAGCTTTATCTAGATGTAACAAGTTAGTGAAGGGCACTAAACGTTATATATGTGATGACCACAAGAGACAGATGTACAGATATTTCAGTGCAGCTACCAACAGAGCCACCAAGGCCCACCCCAAGAAAAAGGGGTTTCCATTACATTCAGTGCTATGGCTGTATAATATATATATTAATATATATATATTAATATATTATATATATATTAATATATATATATATTATATATATATATAAATTATATAATTATAAACACCTTGTTGCCATACAAGAGTCAACGTGACAAATTAAGAATGTCATTACATTCTTTGTACATCAACTCTCCAACGAACAAACGCACACATTCAAGGCTACACACCGGCTCGTTAAAACACACACACAAGCACGGGTGTATACCAACACTAAGTTCAACAGGAAAGTATGATTAAAACGTGTGTAAATATAGCGAGAGGCCACGATCGCCACCCTGACTAGTACACCCACATACACAAGGAGTCACGCCCGCACCTCACAACACCACTCTCATTCACTTTGAAATGTTTTCAGTTACTTTTCCTCAACTCTGGTTTACACAACCTCATAATTATTTGGCTGCGTGCAACTGTAAGCATGCCATCTTGAGGTATCTTGAGATGATTTCGGGGCTTAGCGTCCCTGCGGCCCAGTCCTCGACCAGGCCTCCTTTTTGTTACACACCCCTAGGAAGCAGCCCGTAGCAGCTGTCTAACTCCCAGGTACCTATTTACTGCTAGGTAACAGGGTCATCAGGGTGAAAAACATTTTGCCCATTTGTCTCCGCCTCCCCCGGGGATCGAACCCGGAACCTAAGGACTACGAACCCGAAGCGCTGACCACTCAGCTGTCAGGACATACATGCACTCTACGTATAAATCGTAAAAAAAAAAAATGCTCATTTTTTTTCCATTCGTTAACTAGTAAGGTTAACGCACAAACAATTCAACCTATCATCTCATCTAATAGGCCGCATTTTTAACGGAATCGACCATTCCGTTACAATGCGACACATTAGCCAAAATTAAAGCACCCTAATAACATTTTATATGCAGTGGCCTCTATATACGTGGGTTGCTTGGGTTCCTACTTTTGGGTTAGGCAAAAAGCTGTATTTTGTTAGAGTGGAGAATCAAGAGAGAGGAAATAGCCGGAGCAGAGCCCCCAAGGCTCGGCCAGGACCAAGAAGACACGAGACGTGCACCTGAAAAAGGTCACTAAAATGTATTCGTGCATGTAGGCGCAAGGGTGTGCGCATGCGTTCTTAAGAATGCAAAAGCCATGCAGGAAGGTGTTCTAGTATGATCTCGCTACCGCGTGGCCTAACCATGAGCAGGAAATTCGAACCATCTGCCACAACCTCCGGGAGAAAGCAAACTCTCTTTCGCACGGGGCGCTCACGCACGCATGCACGCCCACACACACAATTATTTTATGAAGGAGTATTTAACAAGGGAGATGCATGCACAAGGGGGGGGCAGGTGGAAACTGAGTACCCAAATGAGCAACAGACATTAGAAAGAACTCTTCAGTGTCAGTAGTTTGTAAATGGAATGCACTAGGAAGTGATGTGGTGGTGGCAGACTCCATACACAGTTTTAAATGTAGATATGATAGAGCTCGAGCTAAGGAATCTGTACACCAGTTGATTGACAGTTGAGAGGCGGGACCAAACGATCAGAGCTCAACCTCCGCAAGCACACCTGAGTACACACACACACACACACACACACACACACACACACACACACACACACACACACACACACACACACACACACACACACACACACACACACACACGACCAAACCACTCGTCAGAAAAGGAAAACTCCGACGTCTCTGACCGTCCTGGACCATCATCAGATCATATAAAGGTGAATTGAATTTGATAATGGTCCAGCTCGGACCAAAGAAGGGTTAAGGGTATCAGGGTAAAAGGCAGAGTCATTACGACTATATAGCACTTGGAAGGGGTCAGGATAAGGATATGGGATGGGACGGGGAAAAGGAATGGTGGCCAAACACGTTGACTGTCGGACTGAACACTGACCTGCAGGAAGCGAAACCGTCGCTCTACCGTTCAGTCCAAGAGGTTGGACAAGAGCGGACCGAAATGTCGTAGACTCCATTTTTTTTTTGATGTGTGGATTGGTCATCCTATTTTCAGCCACGTTATTGTGACTACACGCTTTTTTAATTCGTGCGAGTAATACTTGACAAACCCCGTGTCAAGCTCACCAACAGACAAACGAGGTTGAGAAAATGCCTTATAGGTCTTGCAGGAACACTGTCAAGCCTAATGTAGGGGGATATTACGACCCACTTCCACTGTGGCTGGTGGTCACTCCCTACTGGGGGGGGGGGGGGGTCCGCACTCCACTCACCATGACAATCTCACTCCACGACCACCCCAATAACGTTAATGAAGTACACGATAAAGTAGTTGTCACATCCGCAAGAAAAATGACAGGTTGGATAACACATTTAAACTATTGGGACTGACTAAAATGCCTAAATCTGTATTCCCTTGAGCGCAGGCGGGAGATACATAATAATTTATACGTGGAAAATACTAGAGAGGCTGGTCCAAACCTGCACACAGAAATAACATCACATGAGACCAGGAGGCATGGGAGGATGTGCAGAATACCCCCGTTGAAGAGCAGAGGTGCAACAGGTACTCTGAGAGAGAACTATCAACATCAGAGGCCCGAGACTGTTCAATACGCTTCCACTACACATAAGGGGCATAACTGGCCGACCCCTCAGTGTTCAAGAGAGAACTGGATACACACAGAAATCACAGTAGCGTGATAGATATAAAATGAATAAATCCACAAGAGCCGTGATGAGGGTTCGAACTTGATAAACACCTCCAAAGGATACCTGGTCAACCAGGCTGATTCATACGTCAGGCTGCGAGCAGCCGCGTCCAACAGCCTGGTTAACCAGGCCAGCAACGACGAGGCCTGGTTGAGGACCGGGCCGCGAGGTTTCCAAGGCCCGAAATCATCTCGAGGTAAGGTACCCCCGCCGCCACACCTCCAGCATCCTTCCCCCACCCCTCCCGTCATCACCAATCAAAAAGATACTAATTGGGGATTGGTCAACAAAAAGATACAACAATTATGAGTACAGTATTAAAACAGTGGTGATTATATACAAGTGTGAGCTGCCTGGCATGGGTCAATAGCCTTCTGCAGTTTCCTTGTCTTATGGTGTCCCGGCCCGTGCTGACAACCGCAGCGTAGTTCAAAGACAAGAACCACATAATCAAGGCAAAAGCTTTATACAGAAATGCTTGAACAGTCAACCGTGTGCTAACTGTGTAAATTATCCCATCACTAACTGACATTCCACCGACTTGTATACGGTGGAATGTAGTTAGTCCAGAATATCATACCAGGTTAACTAGTATGATATTCTGGACAATTCTCGGGTGAGGTGTGGCGCGGCGCAGGTAGGCCCGCCCACATGTTGGCGCCCCCCCCCCCTACCACCATCCTCCAGCGGCCGCTGCTCCTCCCCCTGCTCCCTCCCGCATGGCTGGGGATGCCCTCCCTACCACTGCAACCCGTTCTCGCACTTGCTTATGGTCAATATTGGCTTATTTAATAAGTGCATGTGACATACTAATTGATTGGGAATGTTTTAGTTTACCTTGAAAAGCTTCATAGAAAACACCGATCTCACCTAACCTTCTTAGTATGTTAAGATAAGCATCTTATTGCTTCTTAATTACAATTATTGCTTAACCTATACCGTTGATAGGTTAAGTAATAATTGTAAATAAGAAGCAATAAGATGTTTATCTTAACATACTAAGGTTAGGTGAGGTCGGTGTTTTCTATGAAGCTTTTCAAGGTAAACTAAAATATTCACAATCAATTAGTATGTCACATATGCACTTATTAAATAAGCTAATATTGACTGTAAGCAAGTGCGAGAACGGGTTGACCACACACACGGGCATACACGAACGCGCACACGCGTGGGCACAGTGTAGGTATAGTTCCATTGTAGAGTTCCACGCCAATTGTCTGTCATTCCTCCATTTGCGTAAGCGATTCCAGTGGTCGACCAGCAAGGGCTGTAGAGTTACGGTACATCACATTACGAGGCTCTCTTTCTGCTGGGCAGTGAGAGTCCGCCTCTCGTTTTTAAATTATATATATTTTTTAATATTTGTCTACGACCATCCACTTTGAGTGGTAGGTCGAGCACTATATGCTTCTCGTTGGCTGGGCGTTAGAGTCCTGATGGTACAAGGGTGATGGTTGAACACTGTTCCTTGATTCCAGCCTCACATGCCAGCTCTTTAAAATTTGCTTACGGATCAAAGGGTTTGCGAGGTGTGAGAAATTGGAGAAGACATGTCATGGCTGACATTTATTTATCCCCACTGTCACCACCAGTTGTGCTTCATTCACCTGCCTGGAGAACTACTGGGCTCTCATCCACCTCTCACATGTCAAATTCGACAAGGAATCCAAGCATTAGCATAGTTAAAAATATAATGCAAAAAGTACAAAGCTAGCAAGCTTTACTCGTATAGCTGGTACATAAAGAGCTATACCTCACTCCCCCCCCCCCTTGACACGTGATAAACAAGTACAAGGAAACCGTACGGATGTTCCTAACCACGCACGGTTCAACTGGCCTCACACCAAGATGATTCACAAGAACACTGCAGGAGGTGAAGCCCCGCAAGGTACACCACTGCCCCAGGTGTGGTGTTGGTAATGAAGCGGTGAGGCCAGTGTACCCACTACCCCTTCCCCAGCGGGCCACACCACTGCCCCAGGTGTGGTGTTGGTAATGAAGCGGTGAGGCCAGTGTACCCACTACCCCTTCCCCAGCGGGCCACACCACTGCCCCAGGTGTGGTGTTGGTAATGAAGCGGTGAGGCCAGTGTACCCACTACCCCTTCCCCAGCGGGCCACACCACTGCCCCAGGTGTGGTGTTGGTAATGAAGCGGTGAGGCCAGTGTACCCACTACCCCTTCCCCAGCGGGCCACACCACTGCCCCAGGTGTGGTGTTGGTAATGAAGCGGTGAGGCCAGTGTACCCACTACCCCTTCCCCAGCAGGCCACACCCGACCTTGACACTCGGCCACGCTCGGCCACCACACTTTCTCCACAACACATCCGCCTCTCACTAACTTTCCTCCTCAAATTATATAGTTGACAAAACAATTATTTGTTCACAGCTAGTTGCAAACGAACGCGTCAGTATTTACCGACTTAACAAAATACACAATATAATCTATAGTGTATTGTATAATGTAATGTGTAAACCCATTGTACGGGGTTTACAGCAAACGCACGGCTGTCACGCGCTTTAAGGTAAACACAAGGTTGTCTTGCTTCTTGGTTTATCTGTGGTCTTATTCGCAGACATGTGGGCCTTGCCAGACCCTTGCCAGAACACACAATATGTGGGCCATATTCGCAGACAACTCGCATGTCTATCTGTGGTCTTAAATATATATACTTATCTGTGGACAGATTATTAATAATGTGATGGGTAAACACGGGGTGACGTGAGGAGTCAAGCCAAGCAGCCAGTACTGTGGAGGTATGGTAGAACTGTCATATGCTGCATCTAAGCTTTTCTCCTCACTTGTACCTCTTCATCCACTATACCTCTCCCACGCCACAAAAATAAAAGCTGCACCATGGTATACTACTGCGTGTATTCACCATGATTGTTTTGCAGGACCGAGCGTAAGCGCTAAGCCCTGCCTTTCCAACAGTTCCTACTTCAATAAATGTTTTAGTCTTTTTCCTGATCATAGTACAGAGTACAGGTCCGCATATGCCTCACGACTAGCCGGTGACAGCTGACTGGTCAAACAGTGCACACTTGGTGTGTATTTAACCAAGCCTTTAATGTCATTCACTTGGACCATCATCTTGAGGTTATCTTGAGATGATTCCGGGCTTAACGTCCCCGCGGCTCGGTCCTCGACCAGACCTCCTTTTTGTTATACACACCCCAAGGAAGCAGCCCGTAGCAGCTGTAACTCTCGGGTACCTATTTACTGCTAGATGAACAAGTCATCAGGGTGATAGAATCTCTGCCCATTTGTTTCCGCCTCCACCGGGTATCGAACCTTAGGACTACGAATCCCGAGCTGTCCACTCGGCTGTCAGGTCCATTCTAGTATCATCTTTGATTCGAATTCGAGCCTCAAAAGTAAGAGACCTTAGATGCTTATATTAAGCATTCAATCGTTTCTGGAAATACATTAAAATTTACGTGTGCATACATAGATGCCGGCAGACCGTGTATGACTTTCAGGCGGACACACGGAGCCATGAAGCATAAGCATGAGACGCATGACTCGTTTGCTTCCCCGAAGACTTAGTGAGAGTCCACCCAGAATGGGAAAGTTCACCCCGAATAGGATAGTCCACACTGCCTACTATTGAAATTGAAATAAGTTTATTGAGGTAAAATACACACAAAGGGATGAGGTAGCCCAAGCTCTCACCTCGTTCAGTACATCGTGCTAATACTGTACATACATATACACACATCACAAACATTTTACCAAACATTCCGAGATAAACATATACATTTCCTATTGCCTACTACAACTTCCTGTAGGACGTGCCGAGACAACCAGGTTGTGGTGGACCTGCGGGCCGTTCAAGCAACAAAAAGTCTTTAAGACCAAGATGTCACAGATGACCCCCACAAGACTATAGTCATCCTTTCGGGAGTGGGTCCCGTTTGCGTATCTTTGGCCAATTTCTACTGACCCCTCCAAACGACAGACAGGCCAACAGCTTAATAATAATAACTATTACGAGTCAGAACTATAAACCAAATCTCAAGCAGCCGGCATTACCACAAGACTAGCCAGTGGGTCACAAAGAGCCAGACCTCACTTCCACACGGTCACAGACATAAGTACTGATAGGCAAAGAGCCAGGGGGGTGGGGGGGGGGGAGGTTTATGGTCAAACCGTTCACAAGACGATTAGATTAAGCTCATTTTCTGTTGGGTAAAATTGTATATGGAGTTAGCTTAGGTAAGGAAAAAAAAAGATTGCGACCCCATCAACTACCTGAACCCGGTATGTTTACCACAAGAAAACGGAAGGTCCATGACATCCTCTGTTGCCTTAGTGCAACATTTAAGCCTAAATCATAAACTATACAATACTGTCCACTAAGTTCAGTAAAAAAAAAAAAAAAAAAACATTAAACCGAAGAAATGCTCACAAAACTTCAACATGTACAAGAGATTCACTGTAAACAATTAGACGATAAAATAAGAGAAACTAATAAGATTGGCCACAACGGCACCCCTGCCACATGGACCGAGACCAGTCCCACAGTCCAGAGGAATGTCTGGACGCTGCAGCGCGCTCTCACCACGCCTCGCGGGAGGGCGAGAGCGCCCCGCGCGCTAGCACCACGCCTCGCGGGAGGGCGAGAGCGCCCCGCGCGCTAGCACCACGCCTCGCGGGAGGGCGAGAGCGCCCCGCGCGCTAGCACCACGCCTCGCGGGAGGGCGAGAGCGCCCCGCGCGCTAGCACCACGCCTCGCGGGAGGGCGAGAGCGCCCCGCGCGCTAGCACCACGCCTCGCGGGAGGGCGAGAGCGCCCCGCGCGCTAGCACCACGCCTCGCGGGAGGGCGAGAGCGCCCCGCGCGCTAGCACCACGCCTCGCGGGAGGGCGAGAGCGCCCCGCGCGCTAGCACCACGCCTCGCGGGAGGGCGAGAGCGCCCCGCGCGCTAGCACCACGCCTCGCGGGAGGGCGAGAGCGCCCCGCGCGCTAGCACCACGCCTCGCGGGAGGGCGAGAGCGCCCCGCGCGCTAGCACCACGCCTCGCGGGAGGGCGAGAGCGCCCCGCGCGCTAGCACCACGCCTCGCGGGAGGGCGAGAGCGCCCCGCGCGCTAGCACCACGCCTCGCGGGAGGGCGAGAGCGCCCCGCGCGCTAGCACCACGCCTCGCGGGAGGGCGAGAGCGCCCCGCGCGCTAGCACCACGCCTCGCGGGAGGGCGAGAGCGCCCCGCGCGCTAGCACCACGCCTCGCGGGAGGGCGAGAGCGCCCCGCGCGCTAGCACCACGCCTCGCGGGAGGGCGAGAGCGCCCCGCGCGCTAGCACCACGCCTCGCGGGAGGGCGAGAGCGCCCCGCGCGCTAGCACCACGCCTCGCGGGAGGGCGAGAGCGCCCCGCGCGCTAGCACCACGCCTCGCGGGAGGGCGAGAGCGCCCCGCGCGCTAGCACCACGCCTCGCGGGAGGGCGAGAGCGCCCCGCGCGCTAGCACCACGCCTCGCGGGAGGGCAGATACAATGTTAGGGATGGGTATAGTGCAGGGTGTTGTCCCGTTTTGAGTACTGCTCAGTACTCACTTCCCCCTTCAGAGCAGGAGAGATTGCTGAAATAGAAAGAATACAGAGAACATATACGGCACGCATAGACGCAATAAAGCACCTAAATTATTGGGATCGTCTCAAAGCCCTCCAAATGTACCCACTAGAAAGAAGACGAGAGAGATCAAATAATATACACTTGGAAGATACTGGAGGGCCAAGTACCAAATCTACACAGTAAAATAACAACGTACTGGAGTGAACGATATGGAAGAAAATGTAGAATAGAACCAGTGAAGAGCAGAGGTGCCATAGGCACAATCAGAGAACACTGTATAAACATCAGAGGTCCGCGGTTGTTCAACGTCCTCCCAGCAAGTATAAGAAATATTGCCGGAACAACCGTGGACATTTTCAAAAGGAAACTAGATTTATTCCTCCAAGGAGTACCGGACCAACCGGGCTGTGGTGGGTATGTGGGCCTGCTGGCCGCTCCAAGCAACAGCCTGGTGGACCAAACTCTCACAAGTCAAGCCTGGCCTCGGGCCGGGCTTGGGGAGTAGAAGAACTCCCAGAACCCCATCAACCAGGTATCAACCAGGGTAACAAGGTGATGAGGTGGGTGGAGGGTGGGTGGTGGGTAAGGTGAAGGATAGGGTGAGGGGTGGTGAGTAAGGTGAAGGATAGGGTGAGGGGTGGTGGGTAAGGTGAAGGATAGGGTGAGGGGGTGGTGAGTAAGGTGAAGGATAGGGTGAGGGGTGGTGAGTAAGGTGAAGGATAGGGTGAGGGGGGAGGGGGTACAGAATGACCACCTGGAGGTGCCTGGGGCGAGGATTCAGCCTACCGCTAAGACGCCCTCACCTCCCACCACCGCTCACTTCACCACCCACGTCAACATTTACATTCCATTATAACATAGGCATGAGGTTAAAGAGGAAGAGTCTACACGTCTACTCCACTCATGAACCTACAATTTCTGTAAAGTTCTTAATGGCCAACATTACTTACACCTGCATGAAAAATATGCAGACTTAACATAAAAATATGAAATTATAAAACAATTTGTCTTGGACAACTATTTACCAAGGCAATTTATACAACTACAGGTAAATGGCGATAACAATGACACTAACACAATAGCTCAACTACATGATTTTTCCATTATAAATATGCATACGAGCCAAGTAGCACTAATTGCCTACCAGAATATCAATATACGTTTCGTACTGTATACAAGCTGATTTCACAATAGCGTGATATATCAAATGAACAAATCCACAAGGGCCATGATAAGGGTTCGAACTTACGCCCGGGATGATCCCAGATGCTACCTTAGTCGACTGCACCACAACATGAACAAAAAAAATTGCAACCGGGAGTTCTACTGACCTCACTCGAATCCTGCAGCCTCTCCGAGACAGAAACCAGGGTTTAACACAATTCCCCCCCCCCCATGCACTCGGGCTCTATCGACAAACTGTTCTACCTCTTCGCCCTTACTTCAATACACACGTATTGATATATCATGCTATTGTGACTTCTGTGTGCATTAAAGGAAGGGCGAAGAGGTAGAACAGCTTGTTGATAGAGCCCGAGTGCATGGGGGGGGGGAATAGAGTAAAACCCTGGTTTCTGTCTCGGAGAGGCTGCAGGATTCGAGTGAGGTCAGTAGAACTCCTGGTTGCAATTCTTTTGACCATGCCGTGGCCTAGTCGACTAAGGCAGCGTCTGGGATCATCCCGGGCGTAAGTTCGAACACTCATCACGGCCCTTGTGGATTTGTTGTTTTGTACTGTACCTGAAGCATCAGCTGATTGCATCAGGACAAATCGTGAGGGGGCGGGGGAGTCTTTGACAAGCCACTGGCTTCCTATCCTCACCGAGGCCACTTGAGTGTTTAGTGGCCCTGGAGTCTTTGACAAGCCACTGGCTTCCTATCCTCACCGAGGCCACTTGAGTGTTTAGTGGCCCTTAAGTATATCCAAGCATTCAGCATTCTTTAAGGTAAATGCAGCTGCAACAAATGACCTTAATTTACTGTTGTTAGCACTCATGTACTGTATTATTGTCAGTTACAGCCCCACTCCCGTGCCAGTTAAGTCCACTACGGGCTCACCATAGCCCATGCTACTTGGACCTTTTTATTTAAGAGTAGTTGAATCTAAAACAAGTCATTACTGTTGCTTTCCATTTACTGTATCATAAAACTTACAGGACAGGTTCGGTTTGATTGAGGTGCAAGTTGAATGACACAATGTGCTTTCCTGCCACTATCCCCACTATACCTTAGGCTGGTTTGCACATTCATGCAAGTGGAGTGAAACTTTTTTTTTTTTTTTTTTTTGAAGCCTCAAAGGTTAAAGCATGCTTTTTAGCTGTAATTAAACCTGGCATTTCTTCTATAGCCCCCTGTGGCAAGTCAATAGTAGCATCAGGGTAGTCTGTTGCTCTGATCATATTCATTGGTCTCTGCAAACATTAACACGAAGCAATTAACTCCAATTCAACAACCTACGCTGGTCAAATTAGTTAATGGAAGCACATACATCGACTGGAGAAAATTTGGGCTCGTAGAATAATGCTAGTTACTGTATGTGCAAGTTGCCTTGGTACTGAATTACTTTCAACCTGTTGAAATTACTTTGTTCCCATTGATAGAGATAGGAATCCTTTAACACCAAGTTATTCAGAATATAAATAAACCTTATTTGTACTAACCTGTAGCCTACGGGAAGCCAGATATAATTGGAGTGTAGTTTACTAATGCACTTTGAATAGATTACACAGAAGACAGTAGGTCAAATTGATTGTAGTATTAAATATTCAAAATCTTTAAAACTACAGTACTGTATATGAACAATAAATTTTAACGTGTGAATATTTCCTTTACAAACCCATACCTTAAATTCCTTCATTGATTCTGTGTGTTTGTATATTTTAAAATTCTTAAATTTCATAAATAGTCAATGAAATTTAATCCAACTGTATAATAAATACAGTAATCTAGTATATACTTTAGTTTCCTACCCTGGAGAAGACAAGAAATAGTGGGCTTCCTAGTGAACTTTTTTTTTTTTTTAATATGTATGACATTAAAATCCTTTAAATTTGTCCCTCTTTCAAATGAGATGGCACAGTATATGTCCTTGGCTCACAACCAAGGACCTTTGGTTCAATCAGAAAGGCGAGACAAACAGCCGGACATTTTTCCTGTCATCTAATCCCTCTTTTCACCTAGCAGTAAATAGGTACCCTCGAGTTAGGCAACTTGTTAACTGAATTCTAGGGAAGGTTAGTATTTGACCTAAGAAGACTTTGATAAGCCTAAATATAAGTTTTTTTTATACCTGATAACAAGAATTATATTTTTGTGCAATGAATATATCCTGTGTACATAGTGTACACAAGATACAATACAGTGTACATAGAATCTATCACTAAAATTTTTATTTAATTAATATTTTAATTCTACCAATGTGGCTGAACGACACCACACAAGCTTAGATATGGCACTGGCTTACCTGGTTGATACCTGGTTGATGGGGTTCTGGGAGTTCTTCTCCCCAAGCCCGCTGAGCACTTTAATAGTACTCTACCAAGCTCAGATTTCATTATTTATGTTAAAACAATCTGAACTAGAAAGCAACAAATGCACCAATGTTGATTTTATTTAAAAGCCTTTCTTTGATGTCATAGCTTTCTGCCATAAAGCATATTACACATGCACACAGTGTAAACAATCCCACCTTATTGGGCTCCCTCATTCCATCCACTTTCAGACTCCAATTCTTAAAACAATATATCTGCTACCATTTCACTCACTATTTGTACGACTTTAGTTCTAAATGCCACAAAAAGTGTTCAGTACAATGTATTGACGGATTGTTTTATACTATTGCAAGCTCAGGATTTTAAATATAAAGCACCTATAGTGTACTAAGTACTGTACTAAAATAATAACATTCCATCGGATCTTTATGCAGAATTATTGAGTGGCTACTGCCCTGGAATAGTCATTTGTCCACTGTAATAAATGACTACTTCAGTAGCAGGTGACAGCTAAGAATAATTCCTAGAAAGATGATCAGAGTAAAAACATCATCTCACAAAGCCTTGCATTCTTTTCTTTAGTCACGCAATTTGTGTGTGACTGTTAAAGAAACGTTTATTTAAACCTACGCAGTACAGTAAAACATTTAATCACCCTAATCACCGTTTCCAGCTACAGTACAATGGATCCTTGGTTTACGAATTTAATTCGTTCCAAGAGATGGTTCGTACCCCGAAAACTCTGTAAACCGAAACAAATTTTCCCATAAGAAATAATGTAAATTGAATTTTCCCATAAGAAATAATGTAAATTGAATTACAGTGGAACCCTTGGCTGACGAATGCCCCTCTTTACAAATTTTTCGGTATACGAGGTCAATTTCCTCATAAAATTTGACTCGGTATTCAAGGTACGCCTCTGATTTCGAGTTTATTGATACATGTATAGGTCGACGAGCGTGTTGGTTCTGTTGGCCGTGGGGCGAGGCAACCTCAGTTTACCAGTGTATCCCACCTAGTGACGACCACGCTTGAATTCTTTGTGAAAAATTTGATGGTTTTCTGCTTTTTTGGTTTCTGAAAATCAAAGTTATTATATAATCATACCATGTGTCCCAAGAAAGTCAGTGGTAAAATTCAGCCTAAGAAAATAGTTGCGAGTAGAGGCAGTAGAGGATGTCCCTTCTTCATTAAAAAAAAGTGTGCATGCAGTATGGGAAGAACTGCAAAGTTTTGCGGAAAACACTCATCCAGATAAAGCTGTTGCAGGCCATTGCATTAGCCATTTTAATGACAATGTGATGTTTCACTACAGACAAGTGTCAAAATGTAGGGAAAACAAGTGTCTATAGACAGATTCTTAGTGTGACAAGCAAGCAGTGAGCCACAACCTGGTCCTAGCGATATGCCTGCAAAACGTAGGAGAGTGTGCACCCCAAAAATGTCATCAGCAATGCCTGATGTTATAATGGCAATGTATAGTGGTAGAATAAAGACTAACACCTCTTCTCCTCCTCCTCTTTACCGTCTTCCATATGCAAACAATACAATACCTTTATTGAGGACTCGTGTTGGCGTATGGAACACAGTGAGGAGAAGGGAAGGGGGAGGAGGAGAGGTGTTAGTGTTTGGAAGGATAGTTACTTCCATTATAACATCAGGCACTGATGACATTTCTGAGGTACTCACTCATTTTGCAGGCATACCACTAGGACCTGATTGTGGCTTACTGCTTGCTTGTCTTACTAAGAATCTGTCTAAAGACACTAGTTTTCTTTACGATTCACCACTTGTCAGTAGCGAGACATCACACTGTCATTAATTAAAAGGGTTAATGCAATAAACTGCTACAGCTTTATCTGGGGAAGTTTTTTTTTTCCACCAAATGTTGCTGTCCTTCCCAGCCTACACATTTTTTTTTAACGAGGAAGGGACATCCTCTACTACCTCTACTCACAACTATTTTCTTAGGTTGAACTTTACTACTTACTTTCTTGGGACCCATGGCATGATATATAATAAGAACTTTTAACCCTTAAGTTGCGCAACACATCATATGATGGGTTGAGTGACTTGCTATAAAATGAGCACCCCTTCATATGATGTATTGGAGTACTACGCAAGATTCATACGGCCCGCAGATACACAGGGTTCACCTCACCATCAGGGCACTTGTAAACAGACGCCATTTAAAAAAAAAAAATTGTGAGCCAAATTCCCGGGTGTGAGGGCCTCAATATTGAGCGAGCCACCAAGCCTGACGCACGCAGCATGAGCTCACAGCACTGCTGTTCAGCTTGTGACCACAGCATCGTCTAAAAATGCCACAATATACATGTTCATGCTATTATTTAGCGATATTATTACAGAAGACCTCTGACTGTGATAAAAATGACCAGGATTCTGATAATAGCAGGATTGTTGTGATAATTAGTGCTGTAGTGGGAGGAGTAATCTTGGTGGGGAGGGAGGTAGCATTGTCTGCTGACTGTGTGTGACCACCTTTTACTGTCTGGACTCACTATACCAGCTTAGTTGTTCGCTATGGTAAACAAAACATGCAGATACTTATATATAATGTTTGTATATACAATAAAAGCAAAAACAGTATGGTGGGAGGAGAATGGTGGCGAGTCAGGTGAGGTGAGGGAGGGAGCGAGTGGCAGCCATTGGCTGTTACTGCTATTCAGCATACCAACTTAGTGGTTCGTTATGGTGAACACGAATGTAGATACTTATATATAACGTCTGTATATAGTGAATAAAAGCAAAAACAGTATGGTGGGAGGAGAATGTGGGCAAGTGAGGTGTTGAGGGAGTGAGTGGCAGCGAGTGGCTGGCTGGTGTGTGGCGGTCACTCCTCGTTGCTTTTTGACTCATAATACCAACTTAGTGGTTCGATATGGTGAACAAAACACACATACTTATATATAACCTGTGTATATAGTGTAATAACCGGCGAAGTATTTGTTCACTGTTTGATGAACATAATTGAATCAACAATATGCACATCATATTTTTGAGTACAGTGATGATTCACTCATTTTATTACATATCACACTACACACTATTGAATAATATTACAGCAAAAAAACTAAAAAAAAAAAAAAATCAATTGGAGACATTGAAATAATTAGGTAATTATCTGTTTGTGGCCACTCCTCCCTGACAGCTTGGAGCAACAGACCGTCTGGGACGCACGCTGAGTCAGCGCCTGTTTTTTTTGCCAGACTTCCCCGCCCTATAGCGGGCAATATATGCCACTTACGATTTTTTGTATTATTTTTCCCATGATCAGAGAACACAAATTAACAGGTTTAGAAGAATTTTTTTTGGGTATGTGCCTGTGGGTGACAAATGCTAATTAGCCCTGAGCAACACAAGGGTTAAGTTCAGAAACCAAAAAAGCAGAAAAACAATTAAATTCTTCACAAAGAATTCATGCGTGATCGTCACTAGGCAGGATACACTGGTAAAGTGAGGGTGCCTTGCCCCGTGCCCAGCAGAACCCACGCACTCATCGATCTAAACATGTATCGACAAACTCGAAATCCAAGGCAAACCTCGTACACCGAGTCAAATTTTACGAGGAAATTGACCTCGCATACCAAAAAAATTGTAAAGAGGCAATCATAAACCAAGATTCCACTGTATCTCCTTTAAGCTTATTTGATAATGGGCTACTAACATAAATATCCATATACTCAAGTCTTGTGAGGCACTGATGGAGGAAAGATCACCCATTGGGCCATTATATTTGTAAAACAAAATCTGAAGTGGTTTTTGAATAGGCATGTTAAGCATGACTGAGAGCAAAGACAGGGAATGACCTGTCAACTGTTAGTTAAATCTAGTTCTCACCAGAAAGGATAAAGAATATTTATTACCTTTCCCAAACAAGATAGTGTTCATGGTCCATAGAAGATTAAATACATCATTCAAAACGATAAGGAGACTAGCCAGGAAAATAAGGCCGAAACTTAAAAATACCAGCATTGAATATCATGAAATACCTCTTTCTGGTGGGTCTTTGGTCACTCCTTGGTGCTTGCTACCTGGCAAGCTCTACCCAATTCAATCCATATGAAGCCCGTGAGTCACATTAGCCTACCAGGACCAGAGGTCAAAATCTGCCCCCATTGAAGGAGCACAAAGAGGGAGGGTGGGAGGAAAGGAATTATCAGAGCAAAGCACCAAGCTATTATGACTATACTGTATACCACTTGGAAGGTGTCGGCACAGTGGAACCTTGAGTGACAAGTGCCTCAATCTACGAGCATTTCGAATAATGAGTGCGCCACTCGGCAAAAATTTGTCTCGACTGACGAGCTTTCGTTTGATTAACGAGAAAAGCACATGGTGCTTCCTAACGTTCCCGCTGGTTCTCGCAAATTCTTGGACACCTCCGACGATGCAAATAACTTTTTGTTGTTTTAATGATGCTAATGATGATGGGATGTAAAGGGGGTGACTACTGTAATGTTGCAAAGCATTGATATTTGTTATTTAGAAAAATTAGGAAAAAAATTGAAAACATTTGAAAAAAGAACAAATGTCAAAAATGTTCGTTCAGTTAATGTCAGGTAGGCTGCTCCATTTGGAGAAAAAAAAAAAAAATGAAAGAATTTGAAAGACAAATGTCAAAGGATCGTTCAGTGTATTTCAGGTAGCCTGCTCCATTATTTAAAATATCGAATATCATATTGATGTTTTTCAGTGGTAGAATGGATTAATTTTCTTTCCATTATTTTAAATGGGGAAATTCGTTTTGAAAGACGAGCGTTTCACATGACGAGCTAGGTGCCGGAACGGATTAAATTCGTTAATCGAGGTTCCAATGTATAAGGATTTGTGATGGGACAGGGGAAAAGGAATGGTGCCCAACCATTTGGACTGTCGGGTATTGAACGCCATCCTGCACGAAGCGAGATAGTCGCTCTACAGTTCAGCCCAAGTGGTTGGATGGTAGGAGGAGATTGTAGCCTAAGGAGCAGGAGCTTGCAGCTTCCCCTAACCAAGAAAAGAACACCAGAAAGGTGGGCAAAACAAAACAAAACATACAAACAGCATGGTAAACAATGCATAGGAAACACAAGTGAAGAACCCCCCACCCCGAGACACATGACCCACCTGGTTATGAACCAGTTCTCTCAATAGTTCCTCCAGCATACCACTAGGGAAAAGTACACCATCCTCCTCTCTAGCCTTCATACCTCAGTCATTTAGTCAGGAAGACAGAAAAACCAAAGCACCTGAATAGGGAAGAAAGCATTACAAGAAGCCAACAAGGACTTGCCAAAAATGAAGCACTTCATTACAGTCAACAATGGTTTTCTGGAAGGGCTCCTATTAGCAGCTCCTTGCTATGTTACCAACAAGAAATACAATACAGGAACACCCCAGGGGCGGAGAGCAACAGACAGTATTCCTCAGGAGAGGGGGAGTAAGTTATGAGTACACTGCCCAAAGCCACAAGACCAGACCAAACTAAGCAGAACATCCCCCCCCACATATGCACCTCTTGTGGCACAGAAGTAATGGTGAACAGTCACAACCTGCCTTAAGTGATGCATCCCCAGCCAAACAAACCAACCATCAATTACTAAAGGGCGCCACCAGAAACCAGCCATCTCATTCTTAGCCAGAAAGAAAGAAGGGGGCCGAAAGCAAAGAAACAACTCCCCATAATCAAAAGAACAAAGCCCCATGCTTCCAAAGAGCATGAAGCTCTTCAACCCAACAACTGAAAGCAAGAAAACCGAGGAAGAGAAACCAAAACCGTATTCAAAGACCAAGAAGGACCAAACTGTCAATGATCAGGAAGTGAAAAAATGGCCGAGCTAACTTGTAAAACAAAGCCAATGACGAGACGCTGAACGCCAACAATAATGGCTCTGCCAAAGTCGAACAATAAAAGGCGAGTGTTTAATATGAGACGCCTACCAATAAAGAACACAAAATGGAAGGATCAAAGGAACAGAAACCAAGGACAAGTAATGAAGAGAAAGACAAAAAAGAAAAAAAATTGAAGGGACAACAAGAAACTTCATTGTTACAGCAACGAAAACTGCAGGCGAGACTCCAAAAGGTTGGCCACCTGCAAAGAGTGGTATACAAGTCAAAAACTCTAAACATGTAGATCAGCAGGGAGTCCTAAACCACTGAGGGTTATCTCCTGAAAGAGGCAAAGCTGCAGAAAACAACCCGATTTGGACAGCAGTTCCAAAGGGTTGGAAACCATGGTTAGGCCAGCCAAAAGGGACCCAACATAAGAATCCTGCTGGAGGACAGTTATTATTATGGAGAATTATTATTGACAAAATAATTTTCCTGGAATATTTAACATAATATTGTGTGTACAAACAAAATTTAACAATTAGACAGCTTAATATGATGTAATGTACATCCAGTTGCAACACCCCATAGTAGGAAAACAGCATGTCAAGAATTTGGGAATAATGATGTCCGATGTTCTAACGTTTAGGGAGCATAACCAAGCAAATATTGCGTCTGCCAGAAAAATGATAGGATGGATTTCGAGAACCTTCAAATCCAGGGACCCCATCACAATGGTTGTACTCTTCAAGTCACTTGCACTGTCCCGTCTCGAGTACTGCTCAGTACTCGCTTCCCCCTTCAGAGCAGGAGAGAGATATAAAGCACCTAAATTATTGGGATCACCTCAAAGCTCTCCAAATGTACTCACTAGAAAAGAGATGAGAGAGATACCAAATAATATACACACGGAAAATACTGGAGGGCCAGGTCCCAAATCTACACAGTAAAATAACAACGTACTGGAGTGAACGATATAGAAGAAAATGCAGAATAGAACCAGTGAAGAGCAGAGGTGCCAAAGGCACAATCAGAAAACACTGTATAAACATCAGAGGTCTGCAGTTGTTCAACGTCCTCCCAGCGACTATAAGAAATATTGCCGGAACAACCGTGGACATCTTCAAGAGAAAACTAGACTGTTTTCTAAAAAGTTCCAGACCAACTGGGCTGTGGTGGATATGTGGGCCACTCCAAGCAACAGCCTGGTGGACCAAACTCACAAGTCAAGCCTGGCCTCTGTCCAGGCTTGGCGAGTAGAACTCCCAGAACTCCATCAAGCAACTATCAAGCAGATAACAATATAATGTCGGTGTTATCACAATACTATACATAACAATCACCTCCACCCTCCCTATATGCACACACATTCTACTCAATACCCTCCCTTTCTATTATAAAAGCCTACTGTATATGTATATATTTGTGCAAATCTTACACAATATAGAGTAGGTTGTGGCAAATTTTTCCGAGAAGTAAATTACAAATATGTACAGTACTGGGTATATACATACTAGTAAAATAGTAGAAAAAAACAACTGAACCTGATTGACAATATACAGTTTAACAACACTCACTCATTGACTATGTACTTAACTCAAGACTACATTCTTTATTTTGCTTTTATTTTTACAATGCTAATAGCTTTTAGGACAATTTCCCTCCTCCCCCCCAAACAGAAATATCTGTATACATAAAACTACTAAATTACTTTATGAAACCACACCATTTTTCTACTTAAAATCTTTGATGCTCTCATTCAATTCATAGTCATAATGTTAATTGCCTCAATACCTGTGTAAGTACTGAGGTAATTAACAAGGGATGCAAGAAATGGGCAACAAACAGAGCTCCAATCACAACAGGGAAAGCTAAAAAAAAATTATGCACAACCGCCACAGGACAGCACAGACCTCTATCTGGGAGATCAAAGACCTCTCCGAGACAACACGGGAAAGGCAAATACAACTACCTTTGCAAAATGGCAGGGATAATGTAATTGAATAGGCAGCAACCAGAGAAGAAAGGCTAGGAAGAAGAAACAAAAATGGCCCATTAATGCAATGCACCTCAAAGGATGCCAATTCTAAAAGATGCCTGCTACCCTACTGACATGTGGTAAAGAATCTTCATGCATGAAAATCTTAAAAAAATGTCACTAGTAGCATTCCATAAAGCTTGGCACTACTTCTAGTAATGTTCATTGTCCACATAAATAATCTATCTGAGGGTTACACAACTATATGAAAATGTTTATGGATGATGCTAAAAAAACAAAAAAAACAAACTTAGATAACTCTTCAAAATAACCTAGACAAAACATGCACACGAGGCATCGATAGCAATTGTTATTTCAATGTATAAAAATGCAACAGACTAATGGACTTCTGAATTAGTGAAAACAGTCACATTCATCCTTATACCATATGATAAAAACTATTGCAAAAGTTAGAATCTAGGGGGTGGTTCCGAATAGTAAACTGCCACCAGTGGCCCACATCAAGGCATAGTAAGAGGAGTTTACACGGGAAGTGCCAATTTAAAAAAAAATAAAATCCACAACATGCATGTGATGTAATTAGAATAAAGTATGCATTAGGTCTGAGTGACATCCATATCTCAAAATACTACAACTAAATTTGACTGTGCAAAAACGTGCAACAAAATTGGTCCGGACTTGAAACAAGAGTTATGAAGAAAGGCTGGAGGCATTAAATATGGTTTGATTTCCCATACTCTGGGACAGGATGCCTGTCAGGCTTGGCTTATTGAGGTCCCCCTAGACCTTCCCCAGGATGCAACCCACAACAGTTGTTTAACTCCTGGGAATCTATTTACTGCTAAGTGAACAGTAACATCAGATGAAAGGAAATGTGTCACACTGTCTCTTTCCAGCCCAGGATCAAACCTAGGCTGCTTTGTTAAGAGCTAAGAATAGTACAGTACACACAAGATAGCCTGTCCTCCAAACAAAAACCCAAAGTCCATTTCATGCACCCGTCAAACCCCATTTGTGAATGAAAACTGCTTACACACGACTCAACTGATGAAGCCCGAACACTTTCGTAACAAGTGCTTTGCTGACGATTTTTGTTCGAACCACAAGGCTGTAAATGCTTCACCCATGTACTACATATACAAATAATCGCCAACAGAACCTAAACACTTAACCTAACTAGTGCCTAAATATGCACAATATGCTAATACAGTATATAATATTATTAATTTATATTTGAGAAAAGTTCTGTTTTGAATGAACAGAATGTTAAAATTGATGAATGTGTCTTTGGAGTCGACCGGTGGATAGAATGGACTTGGTCCAAGGACAGGTTGCATAAGAAAAGAGGCAGTATGATCACTACACACACACAATCTTGACAAGAATCAACAAAACTGACAATAATAAAATTGTAACCGTTATTCAAGAACATGAGAACAAACATTCAAGCAAAAAACAAAGATGCCAAAGCAAGGATACAAAAGATCTCTTGAACAGTAGTAGATGGATTAAATAACCTTAATGAAAGGTTTGTAAATGCCAAACCCATCAGAAACCTTAAAGTGTCTCACAATTAGATTGTAGGAAAGTACACCATGCATGTAGCTCTTCTGCAATTAGGTATACTTTGGTAACAACACACTGTAGTATATAATACAGTAGGCTCCTGATGGATGTAACTGGTAGTTAGGTATGATAAAGATTTTAAATAACTGGCTAGACTATACAGTAAATTATCTAAATTCATAATCTCCCTAATGAAATGAACACCGATACCCAGGAATATGTACAAAAATCTTTATCCGTTTACACCACCATATACCAAATGAATGTCTTATTTTTGGTGAGATTAGGAGGCGTCATGTTTAGCAATTAGCATAAATATGAGCATGAATTCTATAAAACTAAATTGCTGAAGGCCTATATTTTTACACACGTGTATTCAAGCTGTTGTGTACAGGATGGTCCATTAGCCCAAATGTTGTCATCACACTAACAATGCTACCAAAGATATCTTGCAGAACAAAGACATAAGCTCTTATGATGCCAAGACAGTGTTCGGAGTCCACACAGATACTAAGGATACTTTAAGGGGGCTGGGAACGAAAACACGTTGGACCCGATATTCATGAGCTAATCAGAGACATTACAATCTCAGACCACAAGCTCATTGAAGTGCAAACTAACATTAATATCAGTAGTAGGTCCAAGAGAAACATCAAGCGAGAAGGGTTATTCAGTAAATTCAATTTTAATAATAAAAGGAAAGACTGGGAGAAGATAAACAAGGAACTTACAAACATTCAGTGGGAATCTGTTCTAAGTACAGTAATAAAAATTCTACACAAGAAATAGAAAAACTGACTTTTGAAGCATATGAAGTCTGTCTGAAACATGTTCCGTTGAGGAAAGCCAGAAAGAGGTCCAATGTAGAAAGAGAACGCAGACAACACTACAAAAGAAGAAAAAATAACTGAAATGCTTAAGCGGATACGACTTTCTATACAAGGAAGGAATAATTTAAACAAGGAGATTGAAGAAATCGAACAGAGACTAAAGCATTCATATCAGATTGAAGAAAGACAACTATAACAGAAAGCAATTCACAAAATAAAGAAAAACCAAAAATATTTCTTCACGCAAGCGAAATCTAAAGCAAAAACCACTGCCAGTATTGGACCTATTCGTACTAGTGAAAATTCATACACTGAGGATGATAAAGAAATCAATGAAATTCTGAAAGCGCCAGTAGCACAGGCACTAAGTATAGCATGGAAGAACTTGAACGTAGGGTAAATACTAGATGTGCTTAAAGCAGCAGATACAGCCCCTATACACAAGGAAGGTAGCAAAGCATTGGCAAAGAATTATAAACCAGTTGCACTAACGGCCCACATAATAAAAGTACAGTACTTGAGAGTGATCAGGAGTCGGGTCACTAGTTTCATGGAAACTAATGACCTTCACAATCCAGGCCAACATCGATTTTGAGCGGGAAGATCGTGCTTCTCACAGCTAGTTGACCAGTATGACAAAATCACCGAGGCATTAGAAGAAAACAATGTAGATGTGGTATACGTGGATTTGGAAAAGGCATTCAATAAATGTGACCATGGAGTGATAGCACAAAAAATGAGGTCACTGGGAATAACTGGTAAAGTACGATGGTGGATACTCAGTTTTCTGTCGAACAGAACACAGTAACAATCACCCATATAAAATTGAGTCCAAGAGCAGTTAAAAGCTCTATACCTCACGGGTACAGTCCTCACACCACTGCTTTTCCTTATTCTCATATCAAATATAGACTCAAATACAAGGCACAGCTTCGTATCCTTTGCAGATGACAAAATTCAGCATGAAAACTACCACTGCTACATTGAAAAACTACCACTGCTACATTGAAAAACTACAATCAGATATTAGAGTAACAAGTTTTCAACTGAGCAGCAGAAAATAACATGTTTAACAGTGATAAATTCCAGGTACTCGGGTACGGTAAAAATGCAAACCTTAAAATAATGACCTTGGTCATTGGTTTAAGGGTACATACAGGGTACAAAACACAATCAAATCTACCCATTGTAGGAAAACAGCATGAAAGGATTTGGGAATAATGATGTCTGACGACCTAACGTTTAGGGAGCATAATCAAGCAAATACTGTATTATGTCAGCCAGAAAAATGATAGGATGGATTACGAGAACTTTCAAATCCAGGGATCCCATCACAATGGTTGTACTCTTCAAATCCCTTGAACAATCTCTCTTGCTCTTAAGGAGAGCAAGATAGATTGCTGAAATAGAGGGAGTAGAGAACATACTGTAACCCCGCGATTATCCGGGATTCGAACATCCGAAAAACGCCCTTATACGGCCAAAATCGTGAATGGATAAAGTTATCACAATATCCGGCCAAAATAGCCACAGGGACTGGATTAAAGCAGGTTTTCTGCAGAAATTACACTATCCGGTCAGTCCCCCAGATAATCGTGCCTTTGTCAGTATATGAAAACATGAGGCAGGCCATACGGTATTAATCCCGTCTGCCCGAGACTCGAGGCGCATGGTGTAGGTGGGGGTGGGGTGGGTGGGTGGTGTTGGGAGGGTGGGAGGGGTGCGTCAGGAGGGACTACCTGGGTACAGGAATTACCATTAATTTTAGAACAATTAATCATAGCCAAAAACAAATAAAATAACTACTAGTAATTATGTAATAACAAATAAATGTTTCCAAAAAGCATTGTGCACAGGCTGAAGTTTCCTTAAAAAATATTGTGAATTTTTTTCCTCCTGGCGGCCTACGTAACGCTATGGCTGCCCCAAGTGGACCTGTCCAACACTGGTCAACCCATGTGCGTCCGTCCCTCGTGTTATACACAGTGCTGCGCCATTAGTGAAATATTTTTTTAAATAACTTTCTTAATTTTCATAGTAATTTTGAACATTTTTGGCCAAGAATATGTCTGGTAGCAGCATCAATCGTTCTGGAAGTGTTAAGAGGAAGAAGATTGTCCTAGCAATTAAAGACAAGTTACGTGTTGTTCAAACAGTGAGGCGTCACAGGCAGCCAAGCGCCTTCAACAAGTGAGGCGCCACAGGCAAGCCAAGCGCCTTCAACAAGTGAGGCATTATAGGCAAGCCAAGCGCTTTTAACAAGTGAGGCGCCACAGGCAAGCCAAGCGCTTTCAACAAGTGAGGCGCCACAGGCAAGCCAAGCGCTTTCAACAAGTGAGGCGCCACAGGCAAGCCAAGCGCTTTCAACAAGTGAGGCGCAAGCGCCTTTAACAAGTGAGGCGTCACAGGCCATGCGCCTTCAACAAGTGAGGGCATGCAAGCGCTTCAACAAGTGAGGTGCAAGCAAGCACCTTCAACAAGTGAGGCCTCACAGGCAACCCAAATGCCCTCAACCAGTGAGGCTTCAGCAGCTGGCAGTCAAAACTAACTTTGCTTAATGAACTGTACTGAACTGTACTGTAATGAATTTTAAGTGTTAATTTTAGTGTTGTGTTAGTATAGGTTACGTAAATTGTTAAGAATTTTTAACTTCAAGATGTGTGGCATCAATCAAGAAGACGAACACCAACAAGGTAAGTTGAGGTTTCTAGTTGAATATTTAATAATTGTATGTGGCAAGGCAATTCAAATTATGTTGTTTGTAGTATAAAAATAGTTGGAAATGGTCACTTTTGGACTCGTAGGTGAAAAAGTACCATTATCCGAAAAATGTGATAATCCGGCTGGGGGCCCTTCCCATATAGTCCGGATGATCGAGTGGAGACAGTATATGGCCTACATAGAAGTGATAAAGCACCTAAATTATTGGGATTGTCTCAAAGCTCTCCAAATGTACTCATTAGAAAGGAGACAAGAAAGATATCAAATAATATACACGTGGAAAATACTGGAGGGCCAGGTACCAAATCTGCACAGTACAATAACAACATACTGGAGTGAACGACATGGGAGAAAATGCAGAATAGTACAAGTTATAAGCAGGGGTGCTATAGGCACAATCAGAGAACACTGTATAAACATCAGAGGTCCGCGGTTGCTCATCCTACCAGCAAGTATAGGCTGAGCAACCGTGGACCTCTGATGTTTATACAATTGTAGAGTAGAAGGGGAGTAGAACTCCCAGAGTTCATCAAGCAAAGAGACTGATTTCTCAACCTTCCTCAAACACACTCAAACTCTACATGTAAATGCTCCAGTTTTAATAATGGTTCAATATCATAATATGAACAGGAAAAAATATATATTTTAAAAATTTCACAATTTCAAATTAAGCTGACAAATTTAATTAATATTTCACCAATTTTTATTTTAATTATGGTCTTAGAATGGCACGAAATGTTCATTTTCCTCAATTTAAAATAGTTTGAGAGTATAGTTACTGTAAAAAAAAAAAAAAAAAAAGTCACTGGTCTTCAAAAGTGTTCAAAATTTAGATGCAAAAATTTGTAACGTCCAAAGTCATAGGTTTATGAATAAACGCAATTGAAAAAACCTTGGAACCAAGAACTTTGCACATATGTAAATATGATGAGACTTGCTCAGAAACTGTATTTAACAGCTTGTCTCATAGTTGAAAATCCGGTTCATGGAGAAAAATGAAGGTAAACTTCGACAATAAATATAGTTGTTCGAATTTATGTCATCTTGTAAGTTTTAATAAATACTGCTTGGCATCCGTACTCGAATATGTGAAAGTTGTCAATATGTGTTGAAATAAAGTAAAGAAAAATAATCCTCTAAAAAGAAAAATACAGTACTGTATAGGGATAAGGATAATGGGTTAATACGTATACTTTAAAGTGATAAGGCCCACATCTGGTCCCCATTCTTCAATACAACCTAAAGAGACAAAGAATAGCTTGAAATCTGTAAATATTTTGTAGAACAAAAAACAAAACCAAAAAAAAGTCAGTTTCTGCCACCTGTAACTGATTAACTTTACCAATTTTGTTCACCTTTCACATACAGTGATGGGTATGCATTCCCCAAGATGTAGAAGCTACAACAAAATAGCTTCCCCCCCCCCCCCAAAAAAAAATTGTTGGACATTGGTGAAACTTACATATTTTTGGCATTGGGCAATGTATTTATGTGGTATATAACAAAATAAAGCATAACATACATACTCATTATTTGTGTTACAGTATTATGTATAACTCAGTAATGTTAGAAAGGCACCAGCTGCATATCCACTTTGTGAACCCTACTTACTACTGTGTGTCTGACAGATGCTTGCATCTCTATCACTGCATTATCCCTCAATTCCAGTTAATAGCTGTCCTCATAATCGGATTTTTTTTTTTTAATATTCATATACAATCCATTTCTTAACACATTGGGATGAAATTTTCATGACGCTGTTGCCAAATAATTGGAGATTTGTACAGGTACTGTATAACATTTTCAAGTAATTTTCAGTAAATTGGAATATGTTTGAACTCCCGGCCCCCTTACTTAATAACAGAAGGGTGAGACTCGTGTTCATAAAGCATTAAGAGCCCAAACCTGTGCTGGTACTGTATTAAAATTCTGAAAACATGCCCTTGCCTTGTATAGTGACTTGTGAGCCTCTTGTTGAATCACTGGTGATATAAAGGATTATCAATGTGTATATATATTTGTGTAAATGATTGTATATATATGTATACTATATATGTATATATATGTATACTATATATGTACATGTATATATAAATATATGTACTTGTATATATAACATTAATAATTGTGTAACCAGCATCAAAAGATTATTTGCTTAGCTAGAGGATCTAGGGGGGGGGGGTTCAGTTCCTGAACCGATTATGGTGCCTCTAACCCTTTCCACCACCGCCCATGGGATGGGTATGGGGTGCATAATAATGAAAAATTGAAATTCATGCACACCATGTATAAAACACATTTTATCTCTTATTTTCATGACGTTTGGTTCAGTTAGATTAGAAAAGGGTGCATTGGGTTGTGTTAGTTTAAACTGAACTAGGATAGGCAAGTTTTTTTTTGTAGAGGAATAGTGATGACAAGCCAAACTTCTCAAATCTTAGACCCAACTTTCACAAAGGGTCTTTCAACCAATACCGAAAACATTATTTGTCTCAAAGTATTGATGTCTTCAGCCATAGACTTTAAATTTTAAAAACCTACCTAATCTTACTCAACTCAACCTAACCTAATGATATGCAGTACAGTGTAATCACCCCTGTCAATTTATAGTTTTATGTTGATATACAATTTTGCTACAATGTACCTTTTCATCTTACCTGGTATGTTTAGATTAAGGACCTGCCCGAAATGCTACGAGTGTTAGTGGCCTCACAAGAATGTAAAAATACCAATATTATGTACTGTAATCTCTCAAACCCTTGTACTGTACCTTCTTATAAGTAAATAAATGGTTTTGACAATTAGGAAATGAGCTTTGTTAAAAGTAATGTGTACACTTTGACTCGCATTTTAATTTTAAAATGGATTTAAAAAAACCTACGTAACCCAAGGAGACTAACCAAATGCAATCGAGTCTAGCACAGTCAAATTCAACCTAATGATACAGTATACATCTTGGACACTGAAAAAGAGCCTTGTCAAACTGTCTCACACAGTTTGTCCATACTATGGAGGAAACCACATTTAATGTGCCCGCCAAGGGAGACATTTCATAGTGTAGGCAGGACTGTGCCCCGATTGGCAGACGGCGGCCGCTCACAGCCTTCCTGTGCAGGTCTGGAGAGGGTCAAAAGGGCCACAGAGATGAACTGCACATGGCCCAGCGCAGAGGAAGCTCACCCGGCACCACTTGTACTTAGGATATGTACTACAAGGTCTATTGACGAGGCCTTGCCATCCTCTACCCTACCTTTCCTAAGAAGCCTAGACTTGCTTCACCTGCCTTCCCCGACGACTACAGCTCAAGGTGAACTATTATAGTTAGTATTATATCACCCCATTGTCATACCACGTGGCGACCACCTTCACAATACCCACATGCATGGCAATTATTAATCTCCCAATGCAATGCTTGCAAGTTGGCAGGGCATGGTTTTAAGTCACTTTAGCAAAGTTATTATTTAGCTGTAAAGCTAAATATGGAAGGGGTATAATGACATGGTATACATGGTTCCAAATCTGAACACAAACGGCATCACATGAGACCAATAGGCATGGCAGGATGTGCAAAATACACCTGTTGAAATGCAGAGGTGCAATAGGTACGCTGAGGGAGAACTATCAACATCAAGGGCCCGAGACTTTTCAACTCCCGCTACACGTAAGGAACATAATTGGCTGGCCGCTCGCAGTGTTCAAGAGAATTCGACAAACTCCTCCAAAGACTACCTGATCAATCAGGCTGTGATTCGTACGCCAGGATGCTAGCAGTCGCGTCCAACAGCCTGGTTTACTAGACGATCAACCAAAAGACCTGGCCGGAGACCGAGCCCGAGCCGCAGGGCCATTGATCCCCGGAAGCTACGCAAGGTAAAGGCTTTTTGAACATGACATATTTTCCAATTTTAAAATCTGTATATTATTAATAAGCTGGGCTAGGTTAGGTTTGTTTTAAAAATCTGTTAAGAGAAGACTTGTGTACATGACCTATATTCATATGGAAGGAGGCGAGGTCCCTTCTCTTTAAGTGATCATAAAAATTATAATTCCTATATAGAATAAAACACAACCACACTAATTTTTGTGCACAAATTTCAATTATAATAAAATAACTGTTGAAACTAAACATTGCCCGGTGAGTGACAACTACAGCTCAATACAACATACAGCAAGACAATAGAGTGCCACAAGCTTCCCATGTGGCCAGAAGCATGGTGCCACACGCCCTTGGGTGACAACCTCGCCAGAATAATGTTCAGGCAACAAAAATGGCTGTCAACCTGACACAGGAAACAAAACCAACTCTCATGGTACATTATGTACTTTTTGCTAATTATTTAATACAGTATTCATTTCTGCTACATCATTCATGCTATTAAAAAAAAAATTATTGAATATACACAAGAGCACGTATACTAAAAAAAAAAAAATACAGGTGTAGTTAACATACTGCTGCTTTAATGACAGAATTAGGATATGAGAGTAGAAAGTAATAGAATTATAGGATTATATGAGTGTAGGCGTGAGGGAGGAGTGAGGTGGTGAGGGAGGAGGAGTGCCAGTGAGTGTCAGCTGAGCGGCGGCCCTCCCACCACTAATGTCAGCCGGCGTCCCTCCCCCCCCCCTCATCTCTCACTTCACCTCCACACCATTAACTATCACTTCTCAAGACACTTACCTGGCGGCTGGTGAAAAAATGCAGAAAATGGTTTACCAGGATGATACCGACTGGGCGGCGTCACGTACTGCTGTTTCTTCTGGTTGTGACTCTGCATCTCAATTTCAGAGGAGGACTAGAGTCCCCATAGAGATGACCCTACGATTAGGGAGATTTTTTACAATTATCTCCGTGTAATTCCACCAGAGACCACATAAGCACCCGTTGACGCACTAGTCACTGCACTAAGTATATCCCGTGGCACTACGAGCTGGTCCTGCGGCCGATGGCCTGCGATATTATAGCAAATTCTCGACAATGGCTACCTTGAGCGGCAGAGCTTGGAGCTGCCAGCGGTTGTTGAATGTTTCCCACACCGCCTCACCCGCCAAGTTCAAAATACACAACTACCGTCACGCTGTAATATCCCCGCGGGTTTCTCTTACAGGTTTGGCAAGAAGGTGTGTGTGCGGTCCAGACAGAGTGCGAACCTCAGCGCATGCCTCATCCATATAATGATACGCCTTGGTGTGGAAATGTGTAAAGCAGAGCAAGATGACAGCTTGCAGTCGACATAGGCGCAGCTCCCGCCATCTATGGATCACTTTACCAACCCGCCCGGGCGCTGCTGCCAAGCCTAATAATTTTCTATATCATTATCTCATATGCATTTATCTATACATTCATTACCCTTATTTTACATACATCATTCATTTATATATCAGCGAGTGATGGCTGTAGTTAAACGCAGTTTGTAAGTCGAATATTGTGATATGGATAAACTACGCAGGCCAGGGCATTAACCTTTTATTGATTATATTTAGTGATATTGATTAACAAAAGCAGATGTACTCAGTATACCTGGGTACAAATTAGTGTCACGTGTTATCTTGAGAAGTAAACAAGGCACTATATTACTGAGGCGGCACATATATATGTATGTATGTATGTATGTATGTATGTATGTATGTATGTATGTATGTATGTATGTATGTATGTATGTATGTATGTATGTATGTATGTATGTATGTATGTGTGTGTGTGTGTATGTATGTGCTCACCTATTTGTGCTTGCAGGATCGAGCATCAGCTCCTTTACCTCGCTTTTCCATCAGATGGTTGTCGAATGCAATAACTCCTGACATGTCCCTGTCATATCGATACTTTTAAAATTATGAGTGGATTTTTCTTACCCTAAAATGAAACCTTCTAACATCTCTATGGCTCATCTGAGGCTCAAGATTCCATCAATGTCCCCTTGTACTGCTGGTGTTCATTGTGAACATTTCCTCTTTTTCCACTCGGCATGTCAATCCCATAAGTATTTTATATGTCTCTACTATGTCCCTCTCTCTCTCTTCTTTTCTATTGTTGTTATGTTTATTTATTTATTTATTTATTTATTTATTTATTCACAAGAAGTTACATTTATTTATTTTATTTATATTTTATTTACAAAAAGATACATTTATTTATTTGATATATATATATATATATATATATATATATATATATATATATATATATATATATATATATATATATATATATGTCGTACCTAGTAGCCAGAATGCACTTCTCAGCCTACTATGCAAGGCCCGATTTGCCTAATAAGCCAAGTTTTCCTGAAGTAATATATTTTCTCTAATTTTTTTCTTATGAAATGATAAAGCTACCCATTTCATTACATATGAGTTCTATTTTTTTTATTGGAGTAAAAATTAACGTAGATATATGACCAAACCTAACCAACCCTACCTAACCTAACCTAACCTAACCTATCTTTATAGGTTAGGTTAGGTTAGGTAGCAGAAAAAGTTAGGTTAGGTTAGGTTAGGTAGTCGAAAAACAATTAATTCATGAAAACTTGGCTTATTAGGCAAATTGGGCCTTGCATAGTAGGCTGAGAAGTGCGTTCTGGCTACTAAGTACGACATATATATATATATATATATATATATATATATATATATATATATATATATATATATATACACAAAAAGGTACATTGGGTTTATGAGAGTACATTTCATTGACGTTTTTACATTCTTGTAAAGCCACAAACACGCATAGCGTTTCGAGGAGGTTCTTAATATAACAGATAATTTTAAGTAGGTAATTTCTAGCAAAGTTGAGAAATGTTAGCAGGTACATTGTAAGAAAACTTAACGAAGATTAGTTGGTACATTACAGTAAAATTTGAGGATTATCAACAAGTACATTGTAGCATAATTTGAGGATTATTTATAAGTATTTATTTTTTATAAGTATATAAGTATATTTATAAGTAAAATCCCTTAAATCCTCTTTGACTATTGGAGCCATCTATAGATTTCCCAATACTAACATAGATTCATTCTCAGACAACCTAAGGAATCTTATTATAAACAACAATCTCAACAAAAACCACATCATTCTGGGAGGAGACTTTAATATTGACCTGGGTCAACAAAATTGCTCTCAAGTTGACTATTTCCTTAACAGCATGAACTCCTGTATGCTAATCCCCACAATCACCAAACCTACCCGAGTCACTCAAACATCAGCCACTACCTTGGATAACTTATGGACTAACATAACAGCTCCCCTTGTATCTGGTATAATCTACGACAGAACAACTGACCACTATCCTACCTTTCTCATAGCGAACATGGACATAACACCACCAAAAAGCAAGAAACTTTCATTTAGGTTACACAGTGAATCAGCTTTAGGCAATCTTACAAATGCACTTCACAATATTAACTGGGATTCTGAATTCAATAATACCCAGGATATAAATTCATTAGCAAACATGTTCCTCTCCAAAACTCTAAGCCCCTACAACCTTCATTGTCCCCTTCTTACCAAGCAAATAACTGCCAAAAGATTAAACAATCCATGGCTTACAAGTGGCATTCTCAACTCAATCAACAAGAAACATGAATATGAAAAGAAACTTAGGATTGGCCTAGTTTCAAAGGAAGTAGCTAAAAGGTACTCATCAATGCTTACCAGTATCATAAGAAAGGCAAAACTTGCATATTATGTGAATAGATTCAATGAAGCAAAAGACAACATGAAAAGCACATGGAAAACCATCTCTAGTATCCTAGGAACTAAGCAACACTCACATAACCAAATAAAACTCTACAAGGATGGGGATATACCGTCAACTGATTTAGAAATGGCAAATGAATTTAATAGCTTCTTTTCATCGGTTGGTGCTAATCTTGCCAGTAAAATCCCACAGACTCAGACACATATTAACACATATCTCTCAGGCAGCTATCCAAACTATCTTCTTTCACCAGTCGGCCCGGCAGATGTTGTGTCCATTATACACTCTCTAAAAACCAAGGCAGGGAACACCAGTGAAATTCCGTCCATTGTATACAAGAGCGCCTCCCATGCCCTTGCCCCACCCACAGAACTACTGTTCAACAAATCTATAGTGTCACACCTTCCCTGATATCCTAAAAAAAAAGCAAGAGTAACGCCAGTCCATAAAGGAGGCAATCCGGCGGACATAAACAATTATAGACCAATATCAAATCTACCCATTCTATCAAAAATATTTGAAAAAATTATTTACAAACAGCTCTATTCCTACCTCGTAAAATTCGAAATACTCAGCCCCTGCCAGTTTGGCTTCCGGTCCCAAAAGAGCACCAGGGATGCAATCATTAGTCTCCTTGACGTAATCTACTCAGCCCTTGACAAAAATGAGTTTCCGATTGGACTCTTAATTGACCTAAGAAAAGCCTTTGATACTGTTAATCACAACTACCTCTTACTTAAACTCCAGCATTATGGAATCCGAGGCCTTGCCCATGACTACATCCGATCCTATCTTAGTGACAGACACCAATGTGTAATCATCAATGATACAACTTCTTCCACTCTACCAATTACCATTGGAGTGCCACAGGGCAGCATCTTAGGCCCTCTTCTATTTCTTATATATATCAGTAATCTGCCTAATGTCTCTAATATTCTCAAACCTATCTTGTTTGCTGACGATACTACCCTTATCTATTCAGACCCCAACCCACTTACACTAAATAATGTTGTGAATAATGAATTAAAAAAAGTCCACTTATGGATGTCAACTAACAAACTAACATTAAACATAGAAAAGACTTACTACATCTTATTTGGAAGCAAATCATCAAATGCAATTCAGCTACAGATAGACAACATTAACATCTGTAATAAAAATGATGGCAAGTTTCTTGGCCTATTCCTAGACAAGAGACTCAACTTCAGCACCCACATTCAACACATAACTAAGAAAGTCTCTAAGACAGTTGGTATATTCTCTAAAATAAGATATTATCTTCCTAACTCTGCTCTCCTCTCACTATATTATGCACTAATCTACCCCTATCTTAATTATGGTATCTGTGCATGGGGGTCTACCACTGCAAACCACCTTAAGCCCATCATCACCCAGCAAAAATCTGCTATCAGAATAATAACTAACTCTGCTTTCAGACAACACTCAGCTCCCTTGTTTAAATCCCTAAACTTGCTAAATATTAACTCCCTCCACACATTCTCTTGTGTCAACTACATTTACAAAGCCCTGTTCTTAAATGCAAACCATGCTCTGAAACTCTCCCTGGACAGATGTAATAGGACCCATTATCACCACACCAGAAATAAATATATCTTTGATATCCCCAGGGTCAAACTTAATCTGTGTAAACACTCTATGCAAATTAAGGGACCTAGTCTATGGAACTCACTCCCTAGTGAATTGAAAAGCTGTCAAACTTTTGCCTTATTTAAAAGCAAAACCAAAAGTACCTAATTTCATCTTCTTAGTTTCCTACACTGAGCTTTAAATTTGCTCTGTATCTAGTGTTACCCAATCTCCCAATCTTTATGTACCCAATCTCCCAATCTTTATGTACCCAATCCGAACATCTTTACCATTGTGATCATCACTGTCTTCTTATATGTGCTATCAATGTGCTGTATGGTGTCTATTAATCTTGTTTAAATTACCAATCAAGCCGTCAATGTAATCAATCAGAGCTCCCGTCCCTCTCAATTCTTGGACGAGTCTTGTTGCAAACTTCTGAACCTTTTCGAATTTCCTATTGTGTTTCTTTAGATAGGGGAGGCATACTCCAAAAGTGGTCTCACGTAGGCGGTGTATGGCGATCTAAATGAATGCCTCCTTATTCAGGTTCCTAAATGATCTTATGTTCTAACTTTTACTAGTGTAGGGTATGTTGCTGCCCTTATTCTATTTATATAATCCACCGGAGTTAGGTTTGATGTTATGTCCACTCCCAGGTCTTTTTCTCTAGTCGTCATAGGGAGATAGTTCCCCTTCATCGTTCAAGTACGTTTATTGAGAATAGGAAGTACATCTCAAAAGGATAGAATAGCTTAGGCTATTTCTACCCTCTTTCATATAAGGTCCCTCAAAGGGCTCACAAATTCATACAGTACACAATTATGAATCATATTTTACATTTTACATTTCAATGGTAATCACATGGCATACTGTGAGATCTCAGTATGAGATCTCACAGTATCTTAAGTCAAGGCGGAGTGACCGGCGGTCATAGGTCAGCAGGGTTGACAGGTCTACTATTTCTCAAAGTTCAATTATCCATTTTTGGGGGATCGGGAACAGCATTGCCGTTAGATGTTTGTGTAATTTAATTTCAGTAAAATAATTCAACCAGTCTGGATCAATTCAGTACAAACAGAGGTTAATTGTTATAACTTAACCTTGCTAAAGTAACTGGGTAAGCGATGAGGAACAATACAATGTTCTGGGCGAGATCAGACGAGGACAGATCAGTGTGGTCACGGAAGCAGCTGGGAGAGGTCAAACATCTTACCTCTCCCCGAGACCAGCCCAACATCTTTAGCTGGTAAAACATAGAGGTATAGTTGCTATGGTTATGTATAGAAATAGTCTCATTTGCCATTCAGGTCAAGTAGGGAGTGTTAAAGTGACAGGGAGTGAACATATTTAGATTTTGTTTTAGTTTTCTTTTAATAAAATAAGTAATAATTTGCATTTTTATTGTTTCCATTTGGTTATGTGTATACTTGTCCTGGTCACGTGGTCCACACGAGGCAGAGTTGTATTGGGCGCCGATTCTAACATCGAATCGGAATTATCATTACCGTGTAATTTATTTCACACTCTTAAGTTTCCACGGTCATCGAGTGGGGATCAAGCCCCAAGGTTGATTAATTAGCGTGATCGATCCAGACCTCGATCATTGCTCTGTGTTACTGGTCTGGTGGTGGCAGCGTAGAGGCGACTCTAGGGTTTTGCTCAGAGCCTAGGTCACGTCATACTGGGTGTAGAATCCTAAGTCGGTCAATCGTCTTAGGACCACGTGGCGTGGAGTTGGCTTTGGTAAACGTTTTGGAGTCCCTTGGTAGAGAATAAAAAGTAAGAATACGGGTAGGGAGGTTAAAGAAGGAAGATAAGTAGTGAGAGAAACCCTAACCCGTGTTACAATGGTGGCAGCGGTGGGACAGCGGCGGCATTTTGTAATCTACACAGACCATCGAGCATTAACACACATATTTAAAAAGCGAACGAAATGCCCACGAATGTCACGCTGGTCTCACGAACTTTCGGCCCACTCGTTCCAGATTTTGTACAAGCCTGGTCCAGCACATGTTGTGCCAGACACGCTAAGTAGAAATATAGCGGCAGTTCAGATTAATGAAAATATTGAAACCATTCCATCAGATAAAATGAGAGAATACCAGATGAACGAGCCGAGATGGAAAGAGATTATTGAGTATTTAGAGGGAGGAAAATACCCGAAAAAGAAAAAGAATTTACCTATTCATGATTTTGAGATGAAACAGGGCGTCCTGTATTATGTTAATAGCCAGAATGATAGGGCAGTATTTCAGCTAGTTATTCCGGACGCGTTGCGGTCATCAGCGTTAAAGCTTGCGCATGCTTCAAAAATTGCAGGGCATCCGGGGATCTTTAAAACGCACTTAAAAGCAAAGTCTCTATTTTATTTTCCAGGATTATTTTCTGAGGTAATCAATTTCGTGAAGTCGTGCCCTCGTTGCCAGAGGAGGAAAGGTACCCTTAAGGTACAAGCCCCACTTCAGGAATTTCCTGAAATTCGTGAACCGTTAGATCGTGTGGGGGCCGATCTGATTGATTTACACCACAGTCATGCGGGTAACAGATACGTGTTGGTGCTAGTTGACCATCTGTCTAGATACACTACACTAGTTGCATTACCTCAGAAGGATTCTCGTACGGTTGCAGATGCGTTCTTGCGTAGGTTCGTTACTGTATTCGGACCTCCTAAAGTTTTAGTCTCTGACCGGGGTCAAGAATTCAATGGGAATATATTTAGAGAAGTTTGTAAGATTTTAGAGACAACTTCGGCTTTTACAACAGCCTACCACCCACAAGCAAACGGAATGACGGAACGGACTAATCGTTCAGTCAAGGATATGCTTGCAATCCTTGCTGAACATGATGCAAACACCTGGGATGAACACCTACCCTATGTTCAGTTCGCCTTGAATACTGCCATCCACCAATCAATTAACACCCAACCACTTCATTTATTTACTGGTAATTCATGCAATTTCCCCTCAGGTCTGCTTAACAGACATAATGTTGCATACGGGGAGGACTATCCTTCAGAGGTCCTTGGAAAAATGAGAAATGCATGGAATATTGCAGCCGAAGCGTCCAAGAAGGCACGGACTCGGTATGCTCATTTTTATGACAAGAAAGTGCGCCCTCTTGAGTTGAAGGAAGGAAGCCTCGTATTGAGAGTGAATGAGGCTGCGCCCGCCAATCAGAGCAGGAAACTAGCTCCGAGGTGGCGAGGACCATATAGAGTAATTAAAAGGGCGGGGCCGGTTAATCTTGTTATAAAAGGAGTGTTCGAGGACCAGGTGGAAAGGACAATTCATGTGAATAAATTGAAACAATATCATGCTAGAGAGGAATTAGAACTGCCTTCAGCGGGTCTAGTTCCTGACTCAGCAGTGCTGACTCATGGCTTCACCGACGAGTCAGAAGATGAGGATGACCCTCTGTCATCGCTCATCAGTAGTCAGGTGCAGTCTCGCCACCCTATGGTGACGAGATCTCGCGCTATACAGTAAAGTAACTTCCCTAGTTAGTATAATTTAGTATTCATTAGATTTTCCTGTAAAGGCAATGAGGTGTACTATCTCTATACTTAACTCAGGTAGCAGCTTTTACCGTGCTCTGGGGTTCCACCTCCACCAAACCCAGAGTATATCTATGCTTCCGCTGTGTTGTGTCTGTCTGTTCCCAGGTCTGATTGGTACACCGACCCAGTTGTTCCAGCCACACGTGAACCCTTGTCTGTAAAGACCGAGGGGGGAGGCACGTTACACAAAGCCCTTCCCCCCACCAGACCCAGTAACCCATACATCAGTTACTTTGGGGATGAGTGACTGTCCAAGAGTCACCCGGCCGACGCCTCACGTCACTAACGAGGTTGTCAGGGCCAGCGAGCTGTCCACATTATAGCAGTCACCGGAGGTGCCATACAACGCCGGGGTAGCTGTCTCGAGATCACCACTACCCACCTGCTGCGTCATCAAGACTGCAGCCATTCCAGCAGTGTTGGAGGAGAGGTCAAGAAATGGAAGCACGTAGCAGTACTCAAGAATTTCGCCGGAAGATTAATGATTACGTCATCTGAAGTAACAAGAAAGCGGAAGTAAGGCGGTCACAGGTGGAAGGCACGGTTTCCCTACAGAGTACCGGGACTCGCCAATAGAAGGTCGCAAAATTGTCTCCTTTGGGCCTAAAGTCGGCGGTACGAGGGTATACACAGTTGGTGTTTACGGCCTAGTAACCTGGTGACATCAAGAAACGCCTGAGATGACGTGAGCAATGATGGAAGACGAGATTCACCTGTTCTGCAAACAAGCAACCCGCCTCTACGACCTTCTAACATCACTCCTGCTAAGAGACACCGTTGGTACATCCAGTCCGGCTCTGCTGTGGTCATCTGCGACGTCAAGTTTAACATCAAGACTGCCGTGTGAACTGTGATTGATATGAAGGCGTGTGGACTGTCGAGAGCAAGATTAATGGCCGAAGTAACAGTATTCTACAGCTGTCACTTGGCACTCCGCTCTACTACACTCTGTCGTCATTCAGGAGTACTGGATGGGAGTACAAGAGGACCAGGTATTGATGTCTACACATGAGAAGAAGCAAGATCGACACCGTCATCGTCAGCGACTACATTCAGCATCCAGCAGCATCGATTTTTTTTTTCGATTACTCAATATGAACAATGGATACAAACAACAAAGTGGCTCTGAACATCTGTGTAAAGAACATCTGGACACTTTTGTTTAAATGTTGAAAAACAGAGTTAGAATTACAATATTTTTTTAAATGTTGAAAAACAGATTTAAAATAATAATTCTGGTATAATATATGAAAATTTAACTCTATAAATTGGTCAGTAATCAAAATCGAAGCCCCTGTGTAATTGTCTCAGCCCAGAACAAACGGTTATGGAAAATTATGTTGTGCTATTTTTTGCAGAATGTTTGAACACAGGAGAGGCGGACCAATATAAACATTGACACTTCTAGTGAGTGAGAACACTTGGCTGTACAGTCAGCTGAAACCTGTGATATAGTATAGGAATTTTTTTTTATTTTTAGATACATGTAATAAACATTAGGTGTGTTCCTTAACATGTCAAGGTTGACATTGATGGGGAGTGGGTAGTACACGGATGTGAGCTTGATAGTTCCGTAGTACGCTCCCGGATGACTGAAAGTTCAGTCTGAAGTTATAACTTTAATGTTTGTTTGAGCACGGTGTGGCCGGCTCTAGAGGACACATGGACTTGGCTAGTGAAGAGCCAAGAGAGTTTAATAGCTAGTCTTTGATGATAGAGTAGGGCCATGTTATTTAGCTAGGTCAGTAAGGATAGGATGTATGTTTCCTGATGTTAGAGGATTGCTGTCAGTTGACAGCTGAGAAATTTATGAATTTAAACATGTTGATGTTGGACGTATGACGCTACAGCTTCAACACAGAGCAAGCAGCAGACTACGACCTCATCCAGCTACAACGCTCTCCCACATAGAGCTCCACGACTCCGGCCTCACTCAGCTCTCTCCTCTGCTCCAGGCTTCGTCTCAACGTCTACGACACTGCTGTATCCAGGACTACTAAATAAATATGAAACTCACTAAACACTATGTATCTGATCAACCCAACAACGTAACATAATCGTACGTTACAGATTTGATTTGAAATCTGTACAAAGCGGGAGCCGGTCGGCCGAGCGGACAGCACACTGGACTTGTGATCCTGTGGTCCTGGGTTCGATCCCAGGCGCCGGCGAGAAACAATGGGCAGAGTTTCTTTCACCCTATGCCCCTGTTACCTAGCAGTAAATAGGTACCTGGGAGTTAGTCAGCTGTCACGGGCTGCTTCCTGGGGGTGCAGGCCTGGTCAAGGACCGGGCCGCGGGGCCACTAAAAAAAAAAGGCCCCGAAATCAACTCAAGATAACCTCAAGATAACACTCTATGCAAATAAAAGGGCCCATTCTTTGAAACTCACTCCTTAATGAATTACAAAATTGTCCAACCCATGCCTTGTTCAAAAGTAAAATAAGAAAATACCTAATTTCATCCTCATATAGTTTCCTACCTTGTGCTTCACACTCACACTGTATCTTGTACTACCCACTTCCCCAATATTAGTATTTAAGACTAATTAAGTACCAGTGTCATCACCTGTCAATTTATATTGTTGATACAATGTATCAACCTTGCTACAATGTATCTTTTCATCTTACCATGTACAATGTACCTTGTCATCTTACCTAATATGTTAGATTAAGGACCTGCCCAAAACGCTATGCGTGTTAGTGGCTTTGCAAGAGTGCAAAATTATTGCTTTAATGTAATCTTACCAACCCATTGAACCTTGTTATAAATAAAATATTATTATTTATTTTCCTGAGACTCTTGTATCCATGAAAAATGAACTATCCACTAATGAAGGCAGTGTTCAATCCAGTGTGGTGGAACATTTTGACGGAGAGGCTCAGGAAAAAAGGTATACAAAAGTAGTGGATAGTTAATTTTCCTGAGACTCTTCCATCCTTGTCCAAACCACTTGGACTGGACGGTAGAGCGACGGTCTTGCTTCATGAAGGTCGGCATTCAATCCCTGACCATCCAAGTGGTTGAGCACCATTCCTTTCCGCCCGTCCCATCCCAAATCCTTATCCTGACCCCTTCCAAGGGCTATATAGTCGTCATGGCTTAGCGCTTTCCCCTGATAACTCCCTCCATCTTACATCCGTGAAACTTTATTCTTTTCCTTACTTTCTTCCTCTTCCGTTTCATTCCTCACTTCACTTTCCACTACACCTCATTTGCTTGCCATGGCTATTTTTTCTAGAGATTCAATTAAATCTTCTTGTCCAACTTTTTGAGGTATTCAAAGATCTTTGTACCGACCACAGACTCCACAACGCTGCCCCGCACCTCATCACCACGAGGTACACTTTTTCGGCTTCGTTTCCTACTGCCTTTCTCCGAAATGTTGGTCACAGAGGCTATCGTTGTCTTACCACGCTTTCTTCCTTGTTCCTGCTGTCCGATCCTTTGGCATAGCCATGCCCTAATCCAGCTTAATATAGCACCCCCAATACCGTTAGCCTCTATCTTTTTAATCTATCTTACATGTGGCTCCGTCAACATTTCTGACATGTTGAGTTGGTCAAATTTACTATCAACCAACCACGTTGATTTATTTCTTGCATCCGATGATGAGGTAAAGTGTGTTATGATCATTAGTGTCTTCATGCCTCTCATCCATCCTCTTTAGGCTTATCAAGAACCTCATCGATGACCTTCAACCCAAGAGGAGCCACACAGACTTCCTGTCTCAGCCAGTGCGAATTAAAACAGGAGATCGAAGCCATAAGAGTTGAGTAAGCCGCCGCTAGTCTAGTGACGTCACTCGCCATCCGGATGCTCGCGCGAACGCTGCCAGCTGCTGATGTTTACAAACCTACAGCTGAGACCTCCTAGGTCGTCGCCCCACAATCAATAACAATAAATACCAATTTATCCAGTGAAAGTGAGTATAAGTTGTAGTGTGAACATAGTTATATTCCGGTAATTGTTCTAAGGAGCAAGATGTATTAAGGTCTTATTAATAGCATTAAAGGTCAACCAACATTCCCTTCGTTTCCTCTGATGATCAACGGCTCACTCTGCCAAACACCTCAGGAGCGTGCAAATGTTCTTGCTGACTATCTTAAATTGACCCTCAACACCTTTCCATTATGCCCAAGAACCCTCCCTCAGACAAGAAATTGACCGTGCCATAGCGCTGCCCGTACTCGGTGTCGACAGCCCCCCCCTCCCCGGGAGGTGGAAGGGGGAGCCCCAGACCTACCGCGCCTGCGATCCACACCCCAGTTCTTGAGGCTGATGCTATCGGCTCGGTTGTGTGCTCTGGCTCCGGTCTTTTTTGCGGCGCTGTGCCTTGCGTGTAGCTGCTGTTCTCCAGGGGTGCGAGAGCCAGGAGTTATTTCTCAGTACTCGGGCTGCATGTGCCTAGGGTTCCCTTCCCTAGGTGCCCAGTAAGTACTGCCCTTAAAGCTTGGGGTTCCCTTCCCTAGGTGCCCAGTAAGTACTGCCCTTAAAGCTTGGGGTTACCTTCCACAAGTTCCTCTCCCTGGGGTTCAGCTTTAGACAGTTTGTTTGGTAGTTTTGGGCGCCGGTTAGCAGTACCCTGCCTGTGTTTACCTGAGCGCGAGTCCTCTTCAAGTAAATGCTCAGAACCCTGGGAATCCCCTAGGGGACACATGGGTCCGATGGATGTTACCCCAGGGTCCCCCCTCACTTTGTGCGAGTTTGAGGGTTGTTCGGTCCCCTTGTCTCAGGGCGACCCTCACGGTTTTTGCCTCCGTCATGCAGCCTGTTGGGTCGGTGACACTTTTGACCCTGAGTCCTGTGAGTACTGTTGCTTGCTGGTGACTCAATTTACCCAGTCTATAGATGATGATCTTCAGGTACAGGCTGCACAAGAGTAGCATTCTAGGTTTCGGTTGTTGCAACGCGCTAGGTTGGTTGTTCATCCGGATGCCCCGCGGCTACCTCGTTTTGCTTATAGGGACCCGGACATGGGGGTGGGGGTCGCTTCGACCCTGGTTCAGTCCGCACCTCCTGGTCCTTCCCCTCCCGTTGTGCGTTCTGGTCCCCCTGCTTCTGGCCCTGAAACATCTGAGGGTTTCGGAGTCGGGGCAGGGGTTAGTTGGTCTTGAGACTTGGGCAGCCTTGGGGGATGCCCCTTCCGGTGTGGCGACGGAGGCATTCGAGACTCATGCCCCGGCCGAAGCCTCTGGGTCTGACCAGTGGGCCTCTTTCTATCCGGCTTCTATGGCTGCGCCGGCCTTGTCTAGTGGGGTCGGTGCTTGGGGGAAGGACTCGGCCCCGGGTCCTGCTGGAGAGGACTCTGGGGCTGGGTAGGGACTGACTTGGGGGCCTTGGGCCCCGCTGGACACTGCCTGGGTTTTTGTACCCTCTGAGCGGGGTTTACTGTTGCAAGGAGTGGGGTTTTCTTTTCCCCCCTCTGTGTACGAATTGGATTTGGTGTCTGCCCCTCCCCTGGTTCGGTTCCGTGTTCCCCCGGGTGCTTCGGTTCTGTCTTTCCGGAGGTTTTTGGCTTATCGCATCCAATCTGCTGCGGTGCGGGTGGCCCTTGTGGCGAACCTCCTGCGTGACCCAGATTATGCCTCGGCAATGGATCCCTCAACTTTCAGGTTTGGGACTTCTTTTCCTTTCTGGCTCCGTTACGAGGTTCCGGAATCGTCCTGGCTGGCGGACTGTCCTGTCTTTGCCTCGGAGGCTTATCACTCCTTCTCCCACACGCTTGAGTGGCGGGAGGCTTCGACGGTGCTTCAGGTTTTCCTGGGGGCCACCTTGAGCACCTCAATGAGTGCTTGTTTGCTCCTGCCCTTCCCCGGGATGTTGATGTCGTTCAGCTCCATGTGCAGGTTCCCCTCCTTTCGGCGGCGCAGGTGGCGGAGGACTTGCGTGCTCGGGGCCTTTTGGTTGCGGCCTTGCACTTCTTTTCCCTCCTGAAGCTGTCTTCTGACTGGCTCACAGAGGATGTGGAGGCGCTTGGGGCTGTTCCGGGGTCTGGCGCCTTGGCCTCGGCGGCTCGCTCGTCGGCTGCCATGCTGAAGCTTTTCGCGCTGATCTTGTGAGATGCGGTGGCTCTGTTTTATGCCTCCCGGCTTGCGTGTTGGCAGGTGGTGCTTGCCTCCTCTGTGGAATCCGCTTGGGCCTTGGTTCTTAGGCTTTCTTCCCCTTTTTTTCCTCTCTTGTTTGAGGCTTCAGCCGTAGCACAGTTTATTCAGGCTGCTTCGGCTTCATGCCGTCCTATGTCGGACTTGCTAGTTCTCTGGGGGTCCCATGGTGGGCCTTCCCGGAAGGGTCGTGCCAAGACTCGGGGTTCCTCTCGTCGTGGTAGGCCACTGGTGTAAGGTTCTGATTCGGCGCCTCCTTCGGACCCTCCTTCGTCTGGTCGGCGCGGTGTTCGCTCTGTGCGAGGTTCTGGGTCTCGTAAGGGGCGCTAGCCCTTTCGCGGTTCGCCCTATTGACGGGGCGAGGGAGGGGAGGCTTGTGCTGTTCGCTCACGCCTGGTCCCACGATTTGTGGGCGTTTCGGGTCGTTTCGCACGGCCGCCGGTGGCGTTGGGTGGCTCCTTCCCCTGCGAGCGGCTCAGGGCTGGCAGGGCAGGCTTCTTCCCCTGCGCTCTGTCAGGTCATTTTGGAGTGGGTTCGCTTGGGGTTACCTTCCACAAGTTCCTCTCCCTGGGGTTCAGCTTTAGACAGTTTGTTTGGTAGTTTTGGGCATGGTCGAAACGACGACGCCCCTCAGATGGGTTTCCCGTCTGTTTCCAGTCCCGTGCGCGGACCTGCGGTTCATTCTGGACTTGTCCCATCTGAACCCCTGGGTTCATTGCTCCTCCTTTCGGATGACCACACAGTCCCAGGTTCGACTCTATTGGAGCCGGGCGCTTGGATGGTGTCCCTGGATCTCCGGAACGCTTATTGGCACGTCCCGATTCATCCGGGGTTCAGGGACTGGCTCGGTTTTGTTGTGGGGCCTCGTGCTTACCGCTTTCGTTGTCTTCCATTCGGTTTGAACCTGGCACCTCGCGTTTTCATGCGCCTCACGCGGGTCGTGGTGACCCGTCTGCGTCTGTTAGGTGTTCGGATGTTGGCCTACCTCAACGACTGGCTGGTTTGGGCTCCCGATCAGTCCGCTTGTCTGCTAGCCAGGGATCTGGTTCTTTCTCAGCTCACCAGGTTTGGGCTCTTGGTGAACTGGAGGAAGTCCCATCTGGTTCCCTCCCAGGTTCGGACCTGGCTGGGCCTTGTGTGGGACTCTTGGACCGCTTCCTTGTCCGAGAGTTTTTGATAGTTTAACAAAAATTACAAGGCACAATACAGCATATTGCTAGCACTGAAAAGAAGACAGCAGTGATCACAATGGTAAAGTTGTTTGGATTAAGTACATAAAGATTAGGAGATTGGGTAACACTAGATACAGACCAAATTTAAAGCAAAGTGTAGGAAACTATGAAGATGAAATTAGGTACTGTACTTTTTGTTTTTGTTTTTGAATGAGGCAAAAGTTTGACAGCTTTTCAATTCATTAGGGAGTGAGTAACATAGACTAGGTCCCTTTATTTGCATAGAGTGTTTACACAGATTAAGTTTGATTCTGGGGATATTAAAGAGATATTTATTTCTAGTGTGGTGATAACGGGTCCTATTACATCTGTCCAGGGAGAGTTTCCGAGCATGGATTATATGGCCCTTCATACAGAATAGGGAAGCAGCACATTGCTGTGTATACCTAATCATGTTAAAAAAATACATTGTTTGAGAGGAGTCTTGTAGAAACTATTAAGAGTTGTTGTAATATAATGTTTCCATGATTCAGTGCTTACCTCTTGTGAAAATCATGAAGTTATTGTTTAGTCAGGGTTTATTTGTTTTTTGCATTGAGGCATGTATTTTCTCCCCTGATTCCATGTATGACTAACCATCCTGTGAGATGGGAGTATTAGATGAACTTATAGCTAGTTTTTTATCTACACTGTGTAATCTTCCATATAGAATAGGGTAGCAGCACATTGCTATGTATAGCTAAGATTCTTAATACAAAAATATCAGTAATAAAAGTTTAAATTATAGTTTGTGTTATTACCAATATTATCCTTATTAAATCATGTTAACCATGGATCATTAAAATCTCATGTTGATATGTAATGCAGTAGTCATATTTCTTTTGAATCATTCGTTAAAGTGTGCATTATGTCTCAATTTTTCACTTCTTTGGATATACTGTACTGTATACAGTGGGGCCTCGACTTAAGATGGTAATCCGTTCCTAGAGACGGATCGTAAGTTGAAATATTGTAAGTCGAAGCGATTTTTCCCATAAGAAATAAAGGAAATTGAATTAATCCGTTCCCCACCCTCCAAAATATTAACTTACAAATACATTTTATACTGAATACAGTTTTGTTCTCTAACTACAATACAGTACATATATTTATCTTGTTGGAGGACTCTTGATGGTGTATGGAAGATGGTGATGAGGGGGGAGGAAGAGAGGTGTTACTGTTTGGAAGGGGAGTCCCATCCCATTATAACATCAGGCAGTGATAACTTTTCTGGGATACACTCTCTGGCATGATTTGCCTGCATACCACTAGGACCTGCTTGTGGCTCACTGCTTGTTTGTCTTACTAAGAATCTGTCTAAAAACACTTGTTTTTCCCTATGTTTTACACTTGTCTGTAGTAAGACATCACATTGTCATTTAAAAGGTCAATGCAACGGCCTGCTACAGCTTTATTTGGGTGAGTTTTTTCAACAAAACTTTGCAGTTACCCATACAGCACTTCACACATTTTCTTAATGAGGAAGGGACATCCTCTACTGCCTCAACTCACAACTATTTTCTTAGGTTGAACCTTACCACTGACTTTCTTGGGACCTATGGCATGATATAACCCTCATGGGGTTCAACCACTACAAACCACCTCAAGTCCATCATTACCCAGCAAAAATCTGCTATCAGAATAATAACAAATTCTGCTTTCAGACAACACTCAGCCCCCTTGTTTAACTCCCTAAACATGCTAAACATAATCTCACTCCACAAATTCTCTTGTGTCAACTACATTTACAAAACCCTGTTCTTAAATGCAAATCCTGCTCCGAAACTCTCCCTGGACAGATGTAATAGGACCCATTATCACCACACCAGAAATAAATATCTCTTTGATATCCCCAGAGTCAAACTTAATTTGTGTGAAAACACTATGCAAATAAAGGGACCGAGTCTATGGAACTCACTCCCTATTGAATTGAAAAGCTGTCCAACTTTTGCATCATTCAAAAACAATACTAAAAAGTACCTAATTTCATCTTCATAGTTTTTTACCTTTTGCTTTAAAACTGCACTGTATCTATTGCTACCCAATCTCCCAATCTTTATGTACCCAATCTGAACATCTTTATCATTGCGATCATTGCTGTCTTCTTATATGTACTGTCAATCTGCTGTATGGTGTCTATTAATCTTGTTTAAATTACCAATCAAGCTGTCAGTGTAATCAATCAGAGCTTTAATATACCAATGAGCTTTAATATACTTACTAATCTCTCTCATCTCATTTTTTTTTCTTGCAATGTATTTGTTATCATTTTATTAATTCTGATAGAATTTACCTACTTAAAATTATCTGTTAGATTAAGGACCTGCCAGAAACGCTGCGCGTACTAGTGGCTTTACAAGAGTGCAATTACTCTACTATGCTATGTATTCTCACAAACCCAATGTACCTTCTTGTATATAAATAAATAAATAAATAAATAAATAAATATATAATAATCAGTTTTATGTTCAAAAAGCAAAAAATCACCACAAAAACGTAATTTCTTTTAGGCGTGATCGTCACTAAGCGGGCAGCTCTAATTAACTGAGGCAGGTTGGTCCGCGTGACTAGGAACCACGCGCTCGGTCGACCCAAACGTATACCAACAAATATCGTTAGTCGACGATACTATCGTAAGTCGAGTTGGATTTTTCAATTAAATTTACATCGTAACTCGAAATTATCATAAGTCGGGGCAATCGTAAGTCAAGGTGTCACAGTACAAAAAGATAGGATAACAATAAACCAGTAATATTTCTTTCATTATATTTTTTATTTAAATAACTGCATCAATATTTTTACAGCTGACAGGATTTGTTTCTCACAGGTGCATTACAGTATTTGTTAAAAAATAATTAGGTTTATTGCTACACACAATGGTGCTACACAGCCTTCCCAGCTTGGTGCTTTCTTTTGATAATTACTTACTGATTGTTACACAGCCAAATTGTGTAACAGGAAGAGGTCTTGGACACAAATTTGTTCCATGCTAAATGTAGAGGAATCAGCTGAACATTCCTCAAATAAAATAGGCTGCCTCAGCTTATAAGGTAAATAAAATAAGCATTCCTCAAATAAGTAGCTGCCTCACCTCACTGCCTTACCGCTACATAGCCTTCCCGGCATGGTGCCTTCTTTTGATAATTACTGGTTTCACACACCCAAATTGTGTAACAGGAAGAGGTCTTGAACCCCTACTTCCCTCTCTCTTTTTTTAATAGTCCATATAGTCATAATTATAGGTTTAAGTATTCAATGAGAAGAGTTTTTGAAGTTTTTACCCTAACATCATTTGTGCAGGATATTTTTCTTTTATGTCTCACCCAGATTTAATTCAAAATAAAACCAAACAAAATAAATTAAAACTGTGTATGTATAGCTAAGGTACACCCTTACCGATTACTAGGTGAACAGGGGCATTTGGTGATAGGAAATGCTCCCATCTGGCAGGGCTCATAACCTTCTCTCATATTTCATGTTCACCAGTGTTTATTTACTTAATAACAAATATCTTGCTATTATAAAACTAATTCTACTATCATAAAAGACATATTTACTTCAAGTTTCAAGCAGAGAATGCATATACAGTATAACTAACATGAAGGACTCCTCTTCATGAGATTCCCCAACTAATAATTTTTTGTTTATATTAAAATCGATCCCAGTGTTATGTAGTAGAGAAAAATTGAGTTATATCCAGTTTACGTAAAGCTACGAGTGGTCGACAGCACACTTAGATGACGGACCAAACTTACGAAGGTTTTTCTTCTTAGTGTAGCTACCTGAATACCGACGTAGCCGCCACGAAGGCGCTAAGAAGAAAAACATTTGTAGCTAAGAAGAAAAACATTTGTAAGTACCTTCGTGAATCTGGCCCCAGAAAGGTAGGCACCCCGAAACACACCCCTATTCTAGTAAAACTATTGTAACCCAAGACCGAACAAGTGGACAGAACTCTCCAAACGAAAATTAGCAAACGAGCATGTTGTCATCATGTTGCCGCACCGCTGTCTGCACAACCCTCTCTTCCCAGGGAGGGGGAAGGGGGAGCCCTAAACCCACACACCGGCAACCTAACCTTCAGTTCTTGGCTGATGGAAGTCTGGTGCGGTTGTGCTTCTGGCTCCAGTTTTTCGTTACAGTTCTGTGCCTTGTGGTGTGGGCTGTCCCTTCCGGTGGTGCGTGAGCTGGGAGTGAGATTCCACAGTACCCAGGCTGCATGTGCCTAGATTTCCTTTCCCTAGGAGCCCTGTAAGTACTGCCCTTGGGGCTTGGGGCCTCCTTCCACAAGTCACCTCGGGATCTACCTCTGCTGTGCCATTTACTGCTCGGTATTTGGGAACCCTTGGGGTCAGCTGGTTTTTTTTCTTCCCCTTGTTTGTCTCTGGGTAGGGGGTAGCTTTCATCACTGGCAGGGGCATGGGGTACTGCACAGCTTGTTTTCACCAATAACAGCGGCCAGCTCTGTTCCGCCTGGGTACGTTGTCCTCTTGCTGGGTTATTCTTTTGTTTTTGTTTTCTGCCTGGTGGAGAGCTCTGCCTTTATGGTCCCCCTTTGCTGTTCTTGGGGTATTCTATTATATCTGTTTTGGTGGTGCTCCCCGTTTGGCCCCCGTAAGTGGACACGTCCCAGGAGTGCAGCTTTTAGAAATTTGTTTGGTAGACTTGGGTGCCGGTTTGCACTACCCTGCCTGGGCTTCCCTTAGCGTGATACCAAGGCTAAGGGCCCCTGGGAAACCCCATGGGGGCTTCGTGGTCCGATGGATGTGACCCCTGAGTCCCCACTCGCATCTTGCTAGTTTGAAGGTTGCTCTGTCCCCTTGTCTCAGGGTGACACTCACCGGTTTTGCCTCCGCCATGCTGCTTGTTGGGTCGGTGATTGTTTTGACCCGGAGTCGTGGGACGTGTGTTGACTGTACGTACTCCAATTCACCCAGGCTGCTGTGCCTGATATGTGGATGCGGGCGGCTGAGGCATTGCATGCTCAATTTAGGTTGGTTGCTACCCCTGATGCCCCGAAACTGCCCCATTTTGGTTATAGGGACCCGGACTTGGGGGTGTTAGTCACTTTGACTCTGGCTATGATTCTGTCTGCCCCTCCTAGTCCTTTCCCTTCTGTAGTTCATTCACCCCCCCTTTGTTTTGGGCTCCGAAGCCTCTGAGGGTTTCGGAATCAGGGTAGGATTAGTGTTGAGACTGTGGCGGTCTCGGGGGTGTCTCCTTCTGGGGTTGCAGTGGAGGCATTCGAACCTGGTTCTTCTGCTGGAGCTTCTGGGTCTGGCCAGTGGGCCCCCCTTCATTCCTGCTTTTTTGGCAGCTCCCGCCTTTTCTCTGGAGGTGGGAGGTTTGGAGGCCGGCTTGGCCCCGGGTCCTCAGGGCGAGGTTCCCGGGGTTGGCTTGGGGGCCTTGGGCCCCGTTGGACTCCGCCTGGGTTTTTCTGCCCTCTGAGCGGGGCTTGGTATTACAAGGAGAGGGGGGTTCTCTTTCGCTCCCTCCGCGTACAAATTGGATTTGGTGTCCACCCCTCCTCGGGTTCGGTTCTGTGATCCCGCAGGTTCTTCAGTTCCATCTTTCCAGAGGTTTCCGGCTTCCCGGGTCTCGTCTTCTGAGGTGTGGGAAGCCTTGGCGGCTTACCTCCTGCATGACTCAGATTATGCCTTCGTGATGGATCCACGTTCCTTCGTGTACGGCTCTTCTAGTTCGTACTGGGTTCGTTATGAAGTTCCGGAGTCATCCTGGTTGGCAGACTGTCCTCTGGTTCATTCTGGACTTGTCCCATCTGAACCCGTGGGTTTATTGCCCCTCCTTCCGGATGACTACTCTATCCCAGGTCAGTCTTCTGTTGGAGCCGGGCTCTTGGATGGTGTCCCTGGACCTCAAGGTTGCGTATTGGCACATCCCGGTTCATCCGAGGTTCAAGGACTGGCTCGGTTTTGTTGTGGGGTGTCAAGTTTACTACTTTCGTTGTCTTCCCTTTAGGTTTAATATGGCCTCTCGTTTTCACACACCTTACTCGGGTCGTGGTGTCCCGCCTGAGTTTGTTAGGTGTTCGGGTTCTGGCCTACTTCGACGACTGGCTGGTTTGGGCTCCCAGCCAGTCCGCGTGTCTGCTCACCAGGGATTTGGTTCTTTCCCAGCTCGCCGGGTTATTGTTCTTGGTGAACTGGAGGAAGTTCCATCTGGTTCCCTCTCAGGTTCGGTCTTGGCTGGGTCTGGTTTGGGACGCTCGCACTGCTTCTTTGTCTCTGCCTCCAGTGGCTCTGCTTCACCTGTGGTCCTGCCTTCGTCTGTTTCTGAGGGGTTCCCGGGTCACACGGCGGTTGCTCGAGAGTTTGTGCAAGAGCCTGAACTTTGCAACGATGGTCTACCCGCCGGGTCAGGTGTGGCTTCGTTGGCTGTTCTGGTTCCTAAGGGGACATCCCTTCTGCCTCTCTCGTGACCGTTGGGTTCAGCCTCTGGGGGCTTTGTGTCGTTTGCTGCATCAACAATTCAAAGTTTCAGAATACATGGTTTGCAAAGCTAGGAAGCTGAAAAAAGAACAGGGAATACTAACAATTCCTAAGAAAATGCAGGGCAAGTCAGTTCCTGAGGAAGTGAAGAAAAGGGTAGTACAGTTTTTTGAGGGTGAAGAATTTAGTCGAATGTGTTCCGGTAAGAATGGAAAGAAAAAAAGTCATGATCAGTGCACTAAGAAGATGGAGAATGATAATTGGAATTTTTCGATATTGCACCAAGGTATGTAATTTTCAGAGTCCTCTGGCTGAACTAGGAATTCAGATCCCAACCTAAATAAAAGTTACTCTTGTACAGAAAAATCTGCTCTATCCAATGGTGTCATTCAAAACCTAATTGGGAATGATACATATTGAGATATTTTGCCTTGAAAGTTGGCTAGTTTTGCACAAAATTTGTTTTTGGCCAACTTTCATGTGGGCCACCTCTGGACATATGGATACAATAGAGTTGCTATTGCATCACTGCATAATATTGTGCTTGTTATACATCGTTGCAAAAGATCATGGCATTTAGATCTTTTGTTAATGAGTAAGTAGTCTCCAAATTGGGGTCCAAATTTCTCACGACAAAAATTTGGCAGTGATTTTAGCATGGATTGGTAGCTGAATGGCTACCCCAAACATCGTAGGGTAGGACTAGTTGTCCTGGTATGCCAAATTTCACACCTCTCTGGGCACTAGACGTGATTTGATAAAGGGTCAAAGTTGGCCCTGTTTACGATATGTACGCATTAACGGGATGAGAGCCCATTGAACATGGACCTATTATTTAAGAACCAAAGCAGATTGAGCTCTAATATTTTGCACATTTTCATTTGGGGTCCTAGGGCTACCTTTATTACAAAATTTCATTAGATTTAGAAAGGGTTGAGTGTGAGGCCTTTGGTGAATTCACATGGAATGACCCATTTGCTGGTGGACAGGATGCACGTTTTTGATCACCCACAAGCTGAGTACAGTATATATTTACCTTAATGCACAAAATTGTTTTCCAGATAAGGTAGTTACAAAATGCAATTTATCTTTCTAAATAATGTCATGAACTATGTTTCAGAGTGTTTACTCAACATACAATTGGGGTGATGATGTGCCAATTTAAGCAAGGGCAAATTCTCAAGACAATTGGTTGGCTCAACTCTAGAAATATTTGGACATCTTTAACAGTGAATACAGACAAAAAAATATGGTACAGTCCAGACAAGAAAAGAAGAGAATCATGGAATGCACCAGAAGAAAGGTACTGAATATCACCAGAACACAATGTATTGTACTGCATATCAATCATTAGATGTCCTTACTTGACTATAAAGTTCAGTTTTTTGCTTTAGCTGAACAGTTTTGAACAACAACAACAACAATGTTTTGAACCTGTGTGAAACATTTGTATAACTTCCATTTATAAATTATTAAGTGATACCCTGTCACAAGAGCTAGTTTTTTCTTAGACATCTTAATACCATAATGATTGACATACTGTACTATGTTGATATATACTGTTAATAATATGTTGCAGAGAAATAATCCACAAGGATGAGTGGCAGGGCGTGTTTCATCATTTTATGCCCAAAAAAGGCATCAGTCCTGATGTAGTGCGTGCATTGCAAAAAGGCATTGATCTTCGTCCATCAGCAATTAAAAATTGGTTCAAAACTCAGAAACATAATTATAAAGTAATAGATCAGAGGTAAGCAATTCTGCATTTTTTTGCATGGGCGTATTTCATTGTGTGGATGTGTAGGTGCATTCTTTTACATGCCTAATGCCATGACAACTCTTACCTCTTTCACTACAATGCTTAACCTGCAAAATTACAAAAAAATAGGCATTATCTATGATATTTTACTTTTCTGTGGGGAGCCCCTATGGCTCCCCAGACTTACCGGACTGATATGTATGTATTAGACTGTGGCATCAGTCGCTCGGAGTTCTTAGCTACCGGGGACCACGAGCGAGACCCTGGCCCCCCTCAAAGAGGTACGAGGAGCAGTGACCCATGGAAACCCTCATGTATTTGGACGCATTCCATGTCTGCCATCGGGCTGGGGAGGAGTTAACTTGGGGGGGCTTGGGCCCCGTTTGAATCCTCTTGGGTGTTGTTACCCATGGTGCAAGGTTTGTTGTTACTGGGGTAGGGGTTTTCCTATCCCCTCTCCCTGTGCAAATTTGATATGAGTTCGGCTCCTCCCCGGGTTCGGTTCTAGGTTCCCTTAGTTTCTTCGGTTCCCTCTTTCCAGAGGTTTTTGGCTTCCAGCATCCCACATAGGGAGGTGAGGGAGACCATTGCAGCTTGCCTCCTGCGAGACCTGGATTAAGCCTCGATAATGGATCCTTCTTCTTTTGAGTTTGGCTTCTCTTTTCCTTACTGGGTACGTTACGAGGTGCTGAAGTCTTCCTGGCTGGCAGACTGCCCTTTCTTTTCGTTAGGGGCATGGCACGCGTTCTGTCAGACCCGCACACTTGAGTGGCGAAAGTTGACTATGGTCGTTCAGGGGGGGGGGGGGGGCGGCTCTGAGTTGGAGCACCTCAATGCGTGCTTGTTCGCCCATGCTTCCTCGCGATGTCGGCCAGGTACAGCTTTGCGTGCAGGTTCCTTCCCTTTCAGTGTCCATGGTGGCTGAGGATTTGCACACCCATGGGCATTTGACTTTGGTTTTGTGTTTCTTTTCCGTCTTGGAGCTGTCTTCCGACTGGCTCGAGGAGGATGTGGACGAGTCATTCTGGAGTGGGTATGCTTGGGCGTGGTCGAAACGATGGCATCCCTCAGGTGGGTGTCCTGCCTGTTTCTAGTTCTCAAACGGGACTGTGCAGATCTGCGGTTCATTCTGGACCTGTCCCATCTGAATCCCTGGGTCTTTTCCCCCTCCTTTCAGACGACTGCTCTGTCCTAGGTCCAGCTACTTTTGGAGCCGGGCACTTGGATGGTGTCCCTGGACCTCTGGGACGAATATTGGCATGTCCTGATTCATCCGGGGTTCAGGGACTGGCTCGGTTTTGTTTTGAGCGGCAGGGTTACAGCTTTCATTGCCTTCCATTCGGCTTAAATCTAGCGCCTATCGCATTTTTACATGCCTTATCCGGGTCGTGGTGACCCGTTTGCTTCTGTTAAGTGTTCAGGTTCTGGCTTACCTCGATGACTGACTGGTCTGGGCTTCCAGCTGGTCTGTGTATCTGCTCGCCAGGGATTTGGTTCTTTCCCAGCTCACCGGGTTCGGGTTCTTGGTGAACTGGAGGAAGTCCCATTTGGTTCCCTCTTAAATTTGGACTTGGCTGAGTCTTGTGTGGAACTCTCGGACTGCTTCCTTGTTTCTCCCTCCAGCAGCATTGCTGCGGCTGCAGTCCTGCCTTCGGCTGTTTTTGGATGGCACCCAGGTCATTCGTCAGTTGTTCGAGCAGCTGTGCAGGAGTGATCGGATCTGGCTGTTCTGGTTTCTTCGGGGACGTCCCTTCTGCCACTCTCGCGATCGCTGGGTTCAGACCCCGGGGGCCTTGCATCGGCTGCTGCATCGCCAGCTGTTTATTTAGGCTTTTTGGGGTTTAGTGCTGTGGTGCCTACCTGAGCCTTCACTCGATGTATTCGGATATGAGACATCTCTCAGCTTCATGCTCTCCTCCAGCGCAGGGGTGTCTGCTCTTTTGGTCCTGGTGGTCATTTTGTCCGTTTGCAGCCATCTCCTTCTTAGGCCTGGGGTGTATCATGGTTTGTGTCCGGTTGCAGCTCTTCACCATTACTTGCCTGCCACAGCCTCTGTGGAAGGGGACGTGCTTTGGGTTGACCGGGTTTCCCTTCTTCCCTGTTCCAGGGCGCAGGTCTCCCAGGTTGTCTTCAGGATTATTCGGTCCATCCAACATGTTGTCTATCCCCGTGCCCACGACGTTCACAAGTTCGCGGCTTTGGCTGCTGTTTTTGGTAACATGTCTTGCGCTGACATTCGGGCATGGGGATTTTGGAGGTCGAACAGGGTCCTGGCCACGCTGTTTTTCATTAATGTTCCTGGCCCTTCTCGGGGTTGTGTAGCCTTGGGTTGCAGGTTGCAGCCAGTTGTCTCGACTTCACATTGAGGAGCGAGTGGCGGGCGCCTCCCGGGTAAGTCCCTCTTTTCCTTTATCTTTGGTTATGTAGCTTTTGGGAAGCTGAAGGGGCTCTCCACAGAAAACCTGCTTTGAATGGAATGAAATGCCATTTTCTGGGTGAGACCCGGAGCCCCCCCCCCCCCCCCCCCCCGGCATCCCTCCCTCCCTCCCTCTGGTAGGCGTTTTTTTCGCGTTTTTGATATTCAGCTTTTAAACGGGTTGGGTAGCCAGTGCGGGAGGTTTGGGGTTCCCGCTTCCCCTTCCAGGGGAAGGGGGAGCTGCGCAGACAATGGTGTGGTGGTTGTGGTGTGCAAGCATGCTTGTTTGCTTGTTTTCTGATTGGGGAGTTCTGTCTGCTCGTTCAGTTTGCAATTTTTAACCAGCTCTAGTTTTTGGGATTCCTACCTTTCTGGATGCCTGACCTGGTAGATGGCAGACATAAACTGCTTCCAACTAAATAGGGGTGTCTATAGGCCATTGTTCCTCGTGCCTCTCTGAGGGGGGCCAGGTTCTGGCTCGTGGTCCCCAGTAGGCCAAAAATTCTATCGATTGACTGTTACCACAGTCTAATATATACAAATCAACCCGGTATAGTGCAGGAGAGCCTCTGGGTCTCACCCAGAAAATGGCGTTTCATTATATTCAACTCTATTTTTTTTTCCACAAAATAACTTTGTATTATATTACGGGAAAATAAGGTAATAATTCCCAATGTTTTATTGTACAATATTAGCAGTAAGTTTTAAGGAACATCTGGTCATAATTAGCCCTCTTGTCAATACAGTATTGACATGATGACAGTGAAGTAAAAAAACAACTACAGCAACACAATTATGTACTGTAAGTAGAAATATTGTGTGTATTATATTGGAACCCAAAGTCTATGTAGTGGAATCCCTTTCCTGGTTGGTTTGGAATACTAAGGCATGACTCATTCGATACTTGGTACTTGCTACAAGTGGCCTCTGCTTCCCAATAATAACTTTGGGTTGAGCATTGTGTAATCAGTTGCAGGCTACTGCATGTCTGCTTGAGTTTTTTTTGCTATTTTATGTGCAAAGAATCGGAAAAATATTTGGACAAGGTCTAGATCATATGATCATTTGATCATATTTATTTTTGTTTATTTTCTTTTCTAGCATTATTATATTTTGGTCCTCTAACTTAGCCCCTGTAGCTTAGTCATCTTAGTTCAGGTACTGGTCATGTTGCAGATGTCTTTATCTTTTCAAGTTTCTTTTCTGTGGGGAAACCCTGTCGGCTCCCTGGAGCTATTGGATTGATATTAGCTAATATTAGTACGGGATTTCAGTAATATGGAGTTGTCATGCCTACCGGGGACCACTAGCCAGAACATGGTCCCCCCCTCAGAGAGGCAAAGGGATCAAAACTCATGTATGAAAGTATTCATGTCTGCCATTGACCGGGGTTGAGTACCCAGAAAGGTAGGCACTTCAGGCACCGTCAGTTTGTCGACTGAAGCTATACGGGGTGGAAGTCTGCTCTGGTCTCAATTGCCTAATTGGCTTCACCCTGTTGGTGTTCCCTGCTGTGCATTGGCAGTGGCCAGAAGTTTGTACCAAGGGCTGCATGAGCTTAGGGAACTCACAGGGCCCTTCCCTTAGTGCCCTGTGAGTTCACCCCTTGGGGTTCAGAGTCCTCTTCTCTGGGTCCTTTGGGTCCCCATTGCCATAGAGGTAGCACCTACTTGGCTTTCAGCCTCGCCCTTGGGGTTAGCTTAAGTCTTGGTACTTTAGTTTGGCCCTGGGTAGAGAGTGGTTATTGCTGGTTGGGGGCACTTTGCTGCCCAGTTTGCATGATTGCGGCGGCCGTGACTCTGGTCTCCGAGTTGTGGGACTTCCTCGGGGTTCCTTTCCTACTTTTAGTTTTCTTTTGCCCGTTGGGAGACTGCCGGGGTTCCTATTAGGTGATTGGGTATCGGAGCAGGGTTTAGCTGGGGATGAGAGGGGCAGCTCAGGGGTTTTGATCCTGCCTGGGATTTGGGCGGGGTCTGCTGTTGCAAGGTTCGGGGTTTTCGTACCCCCCTTCCTTATACGAATTTGACATGGGGTCGGCTCCCCGCCGAGTTTGTTTCCGGGTTCCCTTGGGTTCCACGGTTGTGTCCTTCCTGAGGTTTTCTACCTCTCGAATGTCCTCTGTGGAGGTTCGGGAGCCCTTTACTGTATACCTTTGTTTTCGTTAGTGGCATGGCATACGTTTTCTTGTTCCTGCACGTTTGAGTGGTGGGAGCCCACTATGGTGTTGCAAGTGTACCTCATGGGTGCATTTGAGCATCTAAATGCGTGCTTGAACTCTTCTGTGCTTCCTCATGAGGTTGGTTTGCTCCAGTTGCATGTCCAGGTCCCTTCCCTTTCGGCTGCTTTGGCTGTGGAAGATCTTTGGACTTGCGGGCTTTTGGTCTCGGTCCTTCGCTTCTTTTCCCTTCTCGAGCTGTTATCAGACTGGCTTGTGGAGAATGTAGAGGCGTTGCCTGCCGGGTCGTCATCTGCCACATTAACTTCAGTGGCCTGGGCGTCTGCGGCGTTGCTTAAGCTGTTCGTGCCTCTCCTCCGGGAGGCTGTGTCCTTGTTTTATGCTTCTTGCCTCGCGTGTTAGTAGGCTGTTTTCACTCTCTGTAGATTCTGCTTACGCCCTGGCTCTTAGAATTTCATCTCTGTTTTGTCCTCAGTTGTTTGCGGACTTGGTTGTGTCTCAGTTTCTCTAAGCGGCTTCAGCTAGTTGCCGCCCTCTTTCGGATATGTTGGTTGTCTGGGGTGCGTGTGTTCTCGTGCTTCCCGAAAGGGTTGGGCCAAATTTTGTGTTAGGGCGTCAGGCTTACTGCTTTTGTTGCCATCCTTTTGAGCTGAATCTGGCACCTCACATTTTCACGCGTCTTACCCGTATTGTGGTGGCCCGTCTGCATCTTCTAGGTGTTCGGGTTACTGCCTACCTTGACGACTGATTGGTCTGGGCTCTCAGCCAGTCTATGTGTTTGCTTGCCAGGGGTTTGTTTCTTTCCTAGCTTGCCAGGTTCTGGTTCCTGATGAACTGGAGAAAGTTTCATCTGGTTCTGTCTCAGGTTGGGACTTAGCTGGGCCTTGTCTGGGATTCCTGAACAGCGTTCTTGTCTCTCCCTCAGGCAACATTGCTGTGACTGCAGTCTCGCCATCATCTGTTTCTGAAGGAGTCCCAGGTCACTCGGTGGTTGCTCGAACAGCTTTGTGGAAGTCTGAACTTCGCTGTGATCGTTTACCCGCTGGGTTGGGTTTGATTACGGCGTCTGTTCTGGTTCCTTCGGGGCTGTCCATTCCGCTGTTCTTGGGATCGCTGGGTTCAGCTTTCAGGAGCCTTGTGTTGGCTGCTGCGTCGCTGGCTTCTTCTTTGTGCTTTTCGGGGATTCGATTCCTTGGTGCCTTCCGGAGCCCTGCCTCAATGTGTTCACTGATGCCTTCTCTCTTGGCTGGGGTTTTGTAATCAGTGTTCACCAAGCTGGCCAGGGGCGGTGGTCTCTGTCCTTCGGTGGGCTCACAGTACGGTGTGGGAATTTGCTCGTGTGGCTTACACTGCGTTGGATTCAGCTCGCTCAGTGCTCTATGATCCGGCTCCATTCGGACTGCGCTCTGGTGGTTCATTGTCTGAACCGAGGGGAGGAGTCTCTGCAGTCAGTGGCTCTTTGGGGCTGGTTGCTTCAAGTGGCTCTTCTGCTGAGTTTTGTGTTTCGCTCTCCGTGCGGTTCATATCAGAAGTTTATCCAACATCCTGGCAGATGGCCTGTCAAGGTTCACTTGTTCAGTTGGCTCTGCCGGACGCTCATGCCCCCGGAGGTGGGCTTTTTTGCGTCAGGGTGGTTGAGGTGTCTCCCCGTCTATGTGGCACCCTTCCCCGACTGTGAGGCCGTCGCAGTAGATGCTTTTCGGCAGGACTAGTCGTGGTTGGATTACCTGTACCTCTTCCCCACCAATTTAGCTGTTGCTTCGGGTTCTTGCTCAGCTTGAGTCCTGTCGGGGGAGGGTTCTACTTCTGGCCCCATGGTGGCCGGCCAAGCCTTGGTTTCAGGCACTGCTTGCTCGGTGTCCAAACCCGGTGCGTTTTCCGCTTCTTATGCAGATCAGGCCAGTGAGGTACTTTGCTGGTTCGCTCTACTCTTCCGCATTTCGTATCTGGAGTTTCTGACGCGGGTATATCACCATTTGTATGATGACTGGGTGACTTCTCTAATGGTGTCCCATCTGCGATCTTTTTCTCGGCGGCAGTATGAAGTCTCTTGGTGGTCTTGCCATTTCCTTTCCCTGCGTAGGTTGTCTTCAATCTCGGATCATGCTGTATTGACTTTTCTCTCTAGGCTCTTTCAGGACAAGCATCTTATGCCAAATACTGTCGCCTCGTATCGTGAAGAGTTAGTGGAGCCGCTCCAGCTTGTATTCTGGGTGAATGTCACTTTGGCTCCATTTCGCAAGCTTTCTTGTACCTTTTTCCACCTCCAGCCTGCTCATGCACCGCCCGAGCCATCCTAGTCTTTGGACTGGGTGCTCTCCTTTCTGTCTTTCCCTTGCTTTGTGATGGCCCCTTCGGTCCAAGACTGTGTCCAGAAAGCTTTTTTCTTGTTGGCTTTGACTTCTGGGGGTCGGGTTGGGGAGCTTCATGCTCTCTTCCGGTGCAGAGGCTTTTGCTCTTTTGGTCCTGGTGGATGTTTTGTTCATTTGGAGCTGTCTCCTTTTCTGGGGAAGAACGAGACAGCAGGCTTCCAGAGGGGTCTGTGGGTTATTGATGCTTGGTTGGTCAGGTCAGGGGTGCATCATGTTTTGTGTCCAGTTGCGGCTTTACATTGTTATCTGGGCACCTCGGTTTCTGTGTCCGGGGACATTCTATGGGTTGACCTGGTTTCTCTTATTTCCAGTTCTAGGGCTCGGGTCTCTCAGGTTGTCCACAGGGTTATCAAGTCTAGCCAGCCTGTGATCTACCCTCGCGCTCATGATGTTCATAAGTTCGCAGCTTTGGCTGCTGTGTTTGGTAATATGTCTTGGGCTGACATTCAGGCACGGGGATTTTGGAGATCAAACAGGGTTTTGCCTGCCTGATATCTTGTTAATGTGCTGGGCCCTCAGCGGTCTTGTGTTGCCTTATCTCGGTGGTTGCAGACAGTTGTCTCGTCTACATTGAGTTGTGTGGTGCAGCTGCCTCCCAGGTAAGTCCCTATTTTTCTGCTCATTGGGTAGTTAGCTCCAGGGATCCGACTAGACTCTCCCACAGAAAACCAGCGTTGAATATAATGTAACAGCATTTTCTGGGTAGAGCCCCAAAAGCTACCTGGCAAGGTCAGTGGGTTTTGTTTCCATTTTTTATAAGCCTCCAAACTGACGGTCTGACTGCCAGCTCCATGGGCTGGGTCCTCCCTCTCCTCCTGACGGGGGTGGGGGGAAGGGGGTGTTTCAGTGCAAATGAGCAGCGTGTGGTATGATGACATGTTGCTTGTTAGCTTGTTTTTCTTTGGGGAAGTTTCTAGCCTCTGTTCGGTCTCGGGTTGCAATTTTTCTACCAGCAGGAGTCTGTTTTCAAGCGCTTACCTATTTGGATGCTGAATCCCAGTCGATGGCAGACATGATTATTTACATACATGAGAGTTTCATAGGCCATTGCTCCCTACTCCTCTCTGAGGGGACCATGTTCTGGCTAGTGGTCCCCAGGTAGGCATGATAACTCCATATGACTGAAGCCCCTTACTAATATTAGCTAATATCAGTCCATTAGCTCCAGTGAGCCTCCATGGGCTCTACCTACCAAGAAAATAGAGCTAGCTCTTATATAAATTCATCAATGTTTGTATCACACCTTGTATGTATGTACTTTACCTGAATAAACATTTGAATTTTGAATTTTGAATTTGAAAATGGTGTTTCATTACATTCAACGCTGTTTCCTGGAGGGAGCCCCTACGGCTCCCCAGAGCTATCCAGGCTGATATGGATATCCTAACTATTTTGCATCAGTCAATGTGGGTGGCGTTCTAGGCCTACCAGGGACCATGAGCCAGAACCTGGCCCCCTCACAGAGGCACGAGGAACAATGGCCCATAGAAATGCACATGTGATTTGGAGCATTCTATATCTGCCATCGACCGGGACAGGCACCCAGAAAGGTAAGCGCCACAAAACAAATCCCTATTCTGGTTAAAACAACAAAAATCGCCAACGAGTGGCCAGAACTCCCCAAAAGAAAAACGAGCAAACAAGCATGATGTCACACGAGCCGCGCCACATGTCTGCGCAGCTCCCCCCGTCCCCAGGAGGGAAAGGGGGAGCCCCAAACCTTCGCGCTGGCGATCCACACCTCAGTTCCTTGGCTGATGGGATCGTGCACAGTCGTGTGGCTCCAGCTCCAGTCTTCTTCAGTACTGTCATTGTTTTCAGTGCTGCTTTTCCGTTGGTCGTGCAAGCTGGGAGTATTATTCTCAGGTACTCGGGCTGCATGTGCTTAGGGTTACCTTCCCTGAGTGCCCTGTAAGTACCACCCTTGGGGCTTGGGGTTGCCTTCCACAAGTCACCTTGGGTCTACCTCTGTTGGCCTTTCGCTACTTGGCGTTTGGCCGCCCCGAGTGTGTGGGGGTTTTCCTCCCTTGTTTGCCTTGGGGTAAGTGGTAGTTATTGCAATGGTGGAGCGCCGGGTATTGCGTAGGTAGTTTTCACCTATAACAGCTGCCGGCTCTGTTCTTCTTCTTGCGAGATTTTTATTTTCTTTTTGTCTGGTGGGGGGGGGGGGGGGTCTGCCTTGTTTTCTCCTCTCCCCCTTATATTAAGGTCATTTGTGTGGTGGCACCCCCTGCTTCGCCCTCATGAGTGGACACGTCTCATGAGTTCAGCTTTTAGCAGTTTGCTTGATAGTTTTGGGGTGCCGGTTAGCAGTACCCTGCCTGGGATAAACCTTAGCAGACCCAGTCTAAGGGCCCTAGAAAACCCCGCGGGGACACTCGGGTTCAATGGACGAGATCCCTGTGTTTCCCCCCCCTCCCCTCGCTTTGTGCAGGTTTGAGGGTTGCTCTGTCCCCTTGTCTCAGGGCGACACTCCTTGTTTTTGACTCCGTCGTGCTGCCTGTTGTGTCGGTGACACATTCGACCCTGAGTCCTGCAAGTTTTGTTGCTTGTTTGTGGCTCCATTCACCCAGTCTGTTGATGACATTCCTCTGGTGCAGGCGGCTCGCGCATTGCTGGGTAGGTTATTGCAGTGCGCTGGTTTAGTTGCTTCCCCGGATGCCCTGAGACGACCCCGTTTTGCTTCTCAAGACCCGGGATTGGGGGGTTTTTGTCGCGTTGGCCTTGGTTCGGTCCACGCCCCCTCGTTCTTCCCATGCTTTGGTTCCTTCAGTCCCACTCCCCCCCCCTGCTTCCGGTTCCTAGGCATCTGAAGGCTTCGGGGTCGGGGCAGGGTTTCGAGGTTTGAGACTAAGGCAGTTTTGAGGGTTTCCCCATCCGGGGTTACGTTGGAGGCATTCGAGTCTGTTCCTCCAGCCAAAGCTCAGGGGTCTGACCAGTGGGCCTGCTCCCTTCCTGCTATATCAGCCACCCCGGCTTTTTCTTGTGGGGCCGGGACTTTGGAGGACAACTCGTCCTCGGGGCTCGACGTGGTGGTTCCCGGGGTTGGGGAGGGGCTGACTTGGGGGCTTGGGTCCCGTTGGACCCCGCCTGGGTTTTCCTACCTTCCGAGCGGGGCTTACTGTTACAAGGAGTGGGGTTTTCCTTTCCCCCCTCTGCGAAAGAGTTGACTTTGGGCATTGGCCCCTCCCTGGGTGCGATTCTGTGTGGCATTTTCTCCACTTCCCACTCTTCTCTAGAGCCTGTGTTCTGCATCATGCTGTGTTCGTTTTCTGTTGTCTCGGGTCCTGCAAGGCCATGGGTTTCAGATGCTTTTGGGTGCATTTTGGGTCGGCCTATGTCGGAGTTGTTGTTGCTCCGGGGGGCTCGTGGGGGCCTTCCCGGAAGGGTCGTGCCAGGGCTCGGGGGTCTTTTCGTCGGGGTAGGCCTTTGGTGCCAGATTCGGGGCTGGCAGCGCCTTCGGTTCTGGCTGTTGCTGGATGGAGTGGGCTCCGTCCTGTTCGCCACCTTGGTTCTCGTAAGGTGCGTTGGCCCTTTCGAGGTTCGCCCCATTGACGGGGCGATGGGGGGGGCGCGGCTCGCCCGGTTTACCCATGCCTGGTCCCACGATTCATGGGCTTTTAGGGTCATTTCACGCGGCCTGTGGTGGCGTTGGGTGGCTCTTCCTCCTTTGGGGGGTTCGGGGCTTGCGGGGCAGGCCTCTTCTCCTGCGCTCTGTCAGGTCATCTCGGAGTGGGTTCGCTTGGGTGTAGTCGAAACGACGTCGTCCCTCAGGTGGGTTTCCCGCCTGTTTCCGGTTCCGAAACGGGACTGCGCGGACCTCTGGTTCATTCTGGAAGTGTCCCGTCTGAACCCGTGGGTGTTGTGCCCCCTCCTTTCGGATGACTACGCTGTCCCAGGTCCGTCTTCTCTTGGAGAGGGGGGCTTGGATGGTGTCCCTGGTTCTCAAGGACGCGTATTGGCACGTCCCGGTTCATCCGGAGTTCAGGGACTGGCTCGGTTTTGTTGTGGGGCGTCAAGGTTACCGCTTTCGTTGTCTTCCCTTTGGGTTGAATCTGGCACCACGCAGCTCGGGTGCTGGCCTATCTCGACGACTGGCTGGTTTGGGCTCCCAGCCGGTCCCCGTGTCTGCTCGCCAGGGATTTGGTTCTTTCCCAGCTCGCCTAGCTCGGGTTCTTGGTGAACTGGAAGAAGTCCCACCTGGTTCCCTCTCAGGTTCGGTCTTGGCTGGGTCTGGTTTGGGACGCTCGGACTGCTTCCTTGTCTCTTCCTCCGGCAGCTCTCTTGCGCCTGCGGTCCCGCCTACGCCCATTTCTGAGGGGTTCCCGGGTCACAAGGAGGTTGCTCGAGAGTTTGTGCGGGAGCCTGAACTTTGCCATGATGGTCTACCCGCCGGGACGGGTGTGGTTTCGTCGGCTGTTCTGGTTCTTTCGGGGCCGGCCCTTCCGCCTCTCTCGCGATCGTTGGGTTTGACCTCCGGGGGCTTTGCGTCGGTTGCTGCGTCGCTGGCTTCCTCTTCGGGTTTTTCAGGGTTCGGTGCCTTGGCGCCTTCCCGTGCCCTCGCTCGATGTGTACACGGACGCGTCGTCTCTTGGCTGGGGTTTTGTGACCAGTGCTCACCAGGCCGGCCAGGGACGGTGGGTTCCGTCTTTCCGTTGGGCTCAAAGCACAGTGCGGGAGTTCGCGGCAGTGTGGATGTCGCTCCGGAGGATTCGAGTCGCTCGCGGATCGACGATCCGTCTCCATTTGGACTGCACCCTGGTGGTTCATTGTTTGAACCAAGGGGGTTCGATGCGATCCTTGGCTCTTTGGGGCTGGTTACTTTGGGTGACTCGTCTGCTGAGTTCTCGGGGTTTGGCTCTCCTGGTGGTTCATGTCCGGGGGGTGTCCAACGTCCTGGCGGTGTCCAACGTCCTGGCGGACGGCCTGTCTCGGTTCCGTCCCCTGTCCTCGGAGTGGATGATCGATGCCGACTCCTTCCGTTGGCTGTGCCGGATGTTCGGGACTCCGGACGTGGATCTCTTTGCGTCGGCGTGGTCGAGGCGTCTTCCAGTTTATGTGGCGCCTTTTCCCGACTGCGAAGCCGTTGGGGTCGACGCCTTCCGGCTGGACTGGGCGAGGTGGGATTACCTGTACCTCTTTCCCCCAGTTCCGCAGTTGCTCCAGGTCCTGACTCGCTTGGAGACTTACCAGGGTCGCGTGGTCCTTCTGGCCCCTTGGTGGCTGGCCCAGCCTTGGTTTCAGGCGCTGCTTGCTCGGTGTCCGTACCCGAGGGTCTTCCCGTGGCTCCGCCTCTTTCAGCAGATTGGTCCGGCCCTGTACGAGGCTGGTTCCATCTTCTCCTCGAGTCTTCGCGTCTGGTGTTTTTGACTCGGGGTTATCATTCGTTGTATGGTGCGCAGGTGGCTTCGTTGTTGGTCTCCCACCTGCGTGCTTCGTCTCAGCGGCAGTATGAGGTTTCCTGGCGGTCCTTCCGGTTTTTCCTATCACTGCGTCGGTGTTCTTCGATCTCTGATAGGGTTGTTCTGTCCTTTCTCTCTTGGCTGTTTCAGGACCGTCATCTTATGCCGAATACTGTCGCTTCGTATCGTGCGGCGTTGGCAGAGCCGCTTCAGCTTGCTTTTGGGGTTGATGTTACTTCCGCCCCGTTTCGCAAGTTATCCAGGGCGTTGTTTCACCTCCGGCCTGCTCATGCGCCGCCTGAGCCGTCTTGGTCTTTGGACCGGGTGCTCTCGTTTCTCTCTCTGCCCCGGTTTGTGGTGGCCCCTTCCGTTCGGGATTGTTTTTCCAAGGCTCTTTTTCCTGTTGGCATTAGCCTCGGGGGGTCGGGTTGGCGAGCTTCATGCTCTCCTCCGGCGCCAGGGTTTCTGCTCTTTCGGTCCTGGTGGTCGTTTTGTTCGTTTGCAGCCATCTCCTTCTTTTCTGGCGAAGAATGAGTCGGCTGCATTCCGGAGGGGGCCGTGGGTTGTTGATGCTTGGTTGGTCAGGCCGGGGGTGCATCATGTGTTGTGTCCGGTTGCGGCTCTCCACTGTTATTTGCGCACCACGGCTTCTGTTGCCGGGGATGCGCTCTGGGTTGATCTGGTTTCCCTTCTTCCCTGTTCCCGGGCTCGGGTCTCTCAGGTTGTCCGCAGGGTTATTAAGTGTAGCCAGCCTGCATTTTTTCCCCGGGCCCACGACGTTCGTAAATTTGCTGCTTTGGCGGCTGTCTTTGGCAATATGTCTTGGGTGGACATTCGGGCCCGGGGTTTTTGGAGATCGAACAGTGTCCTGGCCGCTCGCTACCTGGTGAATGTTCCTGGGCCTCGTCGGGCCTGCGTTGCTTTGGGTCGACGGTTGCAGCCAGTTGTCTCGCCTTCGCGTTGAGGAGTGAGGACGGACCGCCGCCCGGGTAAGTCCCTGTTTTTCCTTATCTTTGGGTAGTTAGCTTCGGGGAGCCGACGAGGCTCCCCCCAGAAATCCAGTGTTGAATGTAATGAAACGCCATTTTCTGTTTGGGTCCCGGAGGCTCCCCGGCATCCCTCCCTCCCTCCAGTCGGTGGTGTTTTTCGCGTTTTTGACATCCAGCCTAAGAACTAATGGTTGGGTCGCCGACGGTGGGGTCTGGGGCTTCCCCCTTCCCCCTCCCGGGGAGGAGGGGGTTTGCGCAGATGGCGGCGCGGCGACATGATGACGTCATGAGGGCTAATTTTCGTTTGGGGAGTTCTATCCATCTGTTCGGTCTTCGGTCGCAATAGTTTACCAGAATAGGGGTTTGTTTTGGGGCGCCTACCTTTCTGGGTGCCTGTCCCGGTCGATGGCAGACATAGAATGCTCCCAATCATAAGGGGGGTCTCTATAGGCCATTGCTCCTCGAGCCTCTCTAGAGGGGGCCAGGTTCTGGCTCGTGGTCCCCGGTAGGCAAGAACTCCATGCATTGACTGATGCCAGAAAGTTATACATATCCATTCAGCATGGATAGCTCCGGGGAGCCTCCGGGACTCACCCAGAAAATGGCGTTTCATTACATTCAACGCTGGATTTTTTAAACTTGATTTGTTTCTTAAATTTTGGATGGATGGAGGGAGAAAGGGGATGGATGGAGAGAGAGAGGGAGGGAGGGAGGGAGGGAGGGAGGGAGGGAGGGGGGGATGGAGAGAGAGAGGGGGGGATGGAGAGATGGAGGGATGGATGGGGAGAGAGGGGGATGGAGAGCGAGGGATGGAGAGAGGGAGAGAGGGATGGAGAGAGTGAGGGAGGGATGTAGAGAGGGAGGGAGGGATGGAGAGAGCGAGGGAGGGCTGGAGAGAGGGAGGGAGGGAGAGAGGGCTGGAGGGAGAGAGGGCTGGAGAGGGAGGGAGGGAGGGCTGGAGAGGGAGGGAGGGCTGGAGAGAGGGAGGGAGAGAGGGAAGGAGGGAGGGAGAGAGGGAAGGAGGGAGGGAGGGATGGAGAGACGGAGGGAGGGAGGGATGGAGAGATGGAGGGAGGGAGGGAGGGATGGAGAGAGGGAGGGATGGAGAGAGGGAAGGAGAGGGAAGGAGGGAGGGATGGAGGGAGGGAGGGATGGAGAGAGCAAGGAGCAAGGGAGGGAGGGAGGGAGGGATGAAACACGCATGGTGCCGTGTGTACAGGGATTAGACCCGTCCACTCGCGCTGGAGTTGTTCCAATAACATACAGTAATTTCTCAAAGAGCAGATGTCTATCATATTACAGTATATTTTCGGTTTTATTTAGTTTAGTTTAATTAGGATAGTAAAAAGCTATTAAAACACTGGTTTTAGAAATTATTTATTAATATGAAACTTTCAAAAGTCATGGGTGACTGAACTATGACAACACAGACGAAAGTGAGTGAAACCTCACTGTAAAGTGAGGTTTATAGTACAGTATTTTCTTATCTGTCCACACTCACTCATCTTGTTTCATCACAGAAAATGTCTATAAGAAGATTTTACCACATGTAGCTAGGTAATCACGCGTCATCCTTTAAATTAATGTACAAAGATACGTGTGCCCCAAATCAGTGAACGAAAATCATGGAAACTCAGTTGTTCACTTGTGTGGATCACTCTGCCTGGTGTTTGGTTGGACCATTCTGGCTGGTGTTTGGTTCATATGGTTCACTTGTGTGGTCCACTTGTGTGATCCAGCTTGTCTTATGAAGGAATTATTAATTGTAATCTGTGATTGAATGAGAAAGTTTTCCACCACTCTGAACTCTGTCCCAAAATCGTAAGCGTGTGGACCACTTGTGTGTGGTCCACTTGTGTGGTCCACTTGTGTGATACAACTTGTCATATGAGAGAATTATTAATTGTAATCTGTGATAGAATGGGAAAGTTTTCCACCAGTCTGTGAACTCTGTCTGGACATCGTAAGCAAATCCGAATATCCCCCGCTTCGGCCAACCATTGTTCGTCGAACCGGGTGAGTAAATCCGGCCTGAAAAGTGTGCGAACTAGCCTGAGATTCGTTGAATCGGGGTACGTTGAATCGAGGTTGTACTGTATTAGTAAAAACCTTCCATCAGAGTATAATGATGTATTGTAAATACTGTACATAAATATTGTAATGAAAAAATGTCTAACTAACTGACATTATAATTATAAGGTGTGCAGGTTAGATGTAATTGTTAATGTAAAAATTTATTTTGAAGTCTGATTAACACTTTGGCTGCCCCAGCCCGCCAGCCCTCAACTAGGCCCAGTTGGTCCCAGTGTTTCACGGGAGCGCGCGGTAGTTCTGAAAAGTGTATACTCTCTTCAACTTTGTCACCTCAATTCTCGTCCAGGGTTTTTCAATTTGGTATCATTGTGTTCACAATAGAATTCTCTACACGACTAAAGACTTATAAACTCCAAAAGCCTGGCGTACCATCCACAACAAACAGAGAAAGTGAGTGTGCGTGTTACCCGGGAGCGCATAAGAGCGATAAAATGTGTACACTCCTTTCACGTTTGTCACCTCAATTCCCGTCCTAGGTCTTTCGTTTTGGTAACATTGTGTTCGCAATAAAATTCCCTACAGGAGTATATGCAAATATAAAGTCCAAAAGCCAGGCATACCACCCACAGCAAACAGAGAAAGTGACGGAGCATAATCCCAGTGAGCGCTAATAAAATGGTATACTGTTTTCAACTTTGTTACCTCAATTCTGGTCCTAGGTCTTTTTTGATTTTGTCTTACATTGATTTTGGTATCAATGTATCCGCAATGAAATTCCCTACAAGAGTATATGCATATAATATCCAAAACCATTGTGCGCCCCTCCCGAAGCCGCCGCCAATCTGCTGCCGAAAATGACGCAATGCTGAGTCGTTCCCGGGATCGCGTCTACTAAAAAAATGACGCAATGCTGCGTTGTTCCCGGACGAATGTGTTAAGACATTTTATGCTCTCTGTAATCATTTTTGTGCTACTGCTCACAGAATGAGTATGGGGTGCACAATAAACTAGCCACTACATGGGGGTAACAATAAAAAATCTGGTACAGTAGCAGTATGAGTTAGTGACTAGGCAGCTAACTAGCAGTAAGCAGAGCAGCATTATTTGGGGGTCTCTTTGAAGCTGAGTATTTCTTGAAGGAGGTTTAATAAATGAGATGAATAAACATTTTAGAGATCTTTCCCATTTGAATATAGATACTGTAGTGTATTTTTAGTCTCCTTTTCCTATTAATGGTCTATTGGTAAAATTTTGAACAAATTTATTCTGCATGAGGAGTGATATTGAAGTGACTTGGCTGACATCTTGCTGTATTCTGAGATACCATGACCTAGGAATACCTCTCTTGAAGGTTACAGTCACAATATATCTGATTATATAATTTTTACATCCATGACTGAAACTGTTCACACCATCAAACTTTTATATACAGCTATTGATAAATCTTTCCACAGTATAAGTCGTGAACGGATTGCTGTGCTTGGATTTGATTTAGCAGCTGCACACTTCTTGGTGCACCGAGAAGGCAAGGTTCGTTTTCAAGGCTCGGAAGTCTGGACTCAGCAGGATGAAAATGGGGATTATGAACTGGCTAGTCATTATTCCCCAAATGTTTTTGTCGAGGCAATTGATGCAACTGGAGTGGACCTCAAGTATGAAGGACTAGAGTCCATGTGTAAGTAAAATTTGATATATTAAAACTTAGTTTAGGTAAAACTAGAATACTGTACTGTACAATAAATCTAGAATACAATAAATCTTTGCAAATATCATTAATGTACAGTATGAAAAAATAGGTCCTGGAATTGACCTTTGTGGTATTCTAATATTAAAGATTTGAATTGTTGAGATAACATTACTGAGGGATACAAATTGCCTTCTGTATTTTAACACTTTGGCGTACCCCGCTCGCCACCCCTCAACTGTGCGATTTGGGTCCCATGGTTTCACGGGAGCGCGCGTAAATTCTGAAAAGTGTATACTCTCTTCAACTTTGTCACCTTAATTCTCGTCCTACGAGATTAAATTTGGTATCATTGTGTTCGCAATAGAATTCTCTACAGCACTAAATGCATATAAACTCCAAAAGCCCAGCTAATTACTGTCTCCACTCGATCATCCGGACTATATGGGAAGGACCCCCAGCCGGATTATCACATTTTTCGGATAATGGTACTTTTTCACCTACGAGTCCAAAAGTGACCATTTCCAACTATTTTTATACTACAAACAACATAATTTGAATTGCCTTGCCACATACAATTATTAAATATTCAACTAGAAACCTCAACTTACCTTGTTGGTGTTCGTCTTCTTGATTGATGCCACACATCTTGAAGTTAAAAATTCTTAACAATTTACGTAACCTATACTAACACAACACTAAAATTAACACTTAAAATTACTGTACAGTTCATTAAGCTAAGTTAGTTTTGACTGCCAGCTGCTGAAGCCTCACTGGTTGAGGGCATTTGGGTTGCCTGTGAGGCCTCACTTGTTGAAGGTGCTTGCTTGCACCTCACTTGTTGAAGCGCTTGCATGCCCTCACTTGTTGAAGGCGCTTGGCTTGCCTGTGACGCCTCACTTGTTAAAGGCGCTTGCTTGCGCCTCACTTGTTGAAAGCGCTTGGCTTGCCTGTGGCGCCTCACTTGTTGAAAGCGCTTGGTTTGCCTATAATGCCTCACTTGTTGAAGGAGCTTGGCTTGCCTGTGGCGCCTCACTTGTTGAAGGCGCTTGGCTGCCTGTGACGCCTCACTGTTTGAACAACACGTAACTTGTCTTTAATTGCTAGGACAATCTTCTTCCTCTTAACACTTCCAGAATGATTGATGCTGCTGCCAGACATATTCTTGGCAAAAAATGTTCAAAATTACTATGAAAATTAAGAAAGTTATTTAAAAAAATATTTCACTAATGGCGCAACACTGTGAGGCCGCACTGGTTGAGGTGTATAACTGTGACTTGTCTTTTATTGTTAGGACAACTTTCTTCCTCTTAACACCTCCAGAACGATTGATGCTGCTACCAGACATAGTCTTGGCCAAAAATGTTCAAAGTTACTATGAAAATAAAAAAGTTATTTAAAAAAATATTTCACTAATGGCGCAGCACTGTGTATAACACGAGGGACGGACGCACATGGGTTGACCAGTGTTGGACAGGTCCACTTGGGGCAGCCATAGCGTTACGTAGGCTGCCAGGAGGAAAAAAATTCACAATATTTTTGAAGGAAACTTCAGCCTGTGCACAATGCTTTTAGGAAACTTATTTATTTGTTATTACATAATTACTAGTAGTTATTTTATTTGTTTTTGGCTATGATTAATTGTTCTAAAATTAATGGTAATTCCTGTACCCAGGTAGTCCCTCCTGACGCACCCCTCCCACCCTCCCAACACCACCCACCCACCCCACCCCCACCTACACCATGCGCCTCGAGTCTCGGGCAGACGGGATTAATACCGTATGGCCCGCCTCATGTTTTCATATACGGACAAAGGCACGATTATCCGGGGGACTGACCGGATAGTGTAATTTCTGCAGAAAACCTGCTTTAATCCGGTCCCTGTGGCTATTTTGGCCGGATATTGTGATAACTTTATCCGTTCACGATTTTGGCCGTATAAGGTCGTTTTTCGGATGTTCGAATCCCGGATAATCGCGGGGTTACAGTACCCGCAGCAAACAGAGAAAGTGCGAACGAGTTACCCAGGAGCGTGCAAACGCGATAAAATGTTTTCACTATTTTCACTCTGGTCACCTCAATTTTCGTCCTAGGTCTTTCATTTTGGTCTCAATGGGTTTGCAATAGAATTCTCTAGAGGAACATTAGCATATAAAATAAAAAACCTGGTCCACGCTCCAACCGCCGACGAGTTGAAGACGGGCCACGCATTAGCTGCGAGTGAGCGCTCAGACGCCTTCCAGCTACACTCCCAATTCCCGCCCTTTTCAAGCCTTTCTTTCGCAATTTTCTTCCTGTAAGGGCCTTGTTCATGATCACTATCCATCGTGGAGTAAGCGTAGATAGTTTCTAAAGCCGCAGTAAGAAATATAGCCACGGAAAATAGCCGAAATGTTCACACGTTTGAGATGCGAGGGGAGGCGACACCGGTCACAACAGTGGAGCGAAAACAATGGGCCGACGGCATGTGCCGAGCCGCCTGCGGGCCACGAGGCACAACAAAGAAAATGGGAAGACATCAGCGCGCATTTTAAAACCAGTCCCCAAAAAATCGGATAAAAACCTGATTTTTGGCGATTATTTAAAGTGGATGACGCAATGCTGCGTCATGCCCGTCATTACCGACAGTAAACGGATGACGCAATGCTGCGTCATGCCCGGGCGAAAGTGTTAAGTATCTCTCAAGCCAGTTAAGGACACTGTTTTTAATACATAAAGTATTGAGCTTAAGTGACAGTATTGCATAACCACATAGGTTACAGCTGAGATTTTGTTGTCAAAACCATTCAAAACCTTCTTACAGAATTTCATTACTGATGCTTCTATATCACTTCTTTTCTGCATGGATCCCTTTTGTCTCCCTGAAGCTATCCATACTGATATAGTGCTATATTAGTTCCTCAGAGAGGTTCAGAGAGCAATGGCTTATGAACACTTTACATTTAATGAATCTCATATTTTGCCATCTACCGGGAAAAGCACCCAGAAAGGTAAATGAATCAAAATAGACCACTGTCTGGTTGAAAACTGCAAGATAGAGATTCAAAAGAACTCCCACCAGAAAGAAAACAAACAAGCAACACATTGTCCAATTGGTCCCCCGTTCATTAGCACTACCCCTCCAGGGGAGGGGGGGGGGAAAGCTGGCCCGGCAAATCAGTTCTTGACCGATGTGCTCTGGGGTCGGACATCGACTCGGGCCACGATTTCTCAAATGGATTTTTGCCTTGATGGCTGTTCCTACCTTTGTGTAATTACCTAAGTGTGATTACAGGATGAGTGCTACACTCGTGGTGTTCCGTCTTCCTCTTTGTCATATAATGCTTGAAACTACTGATAGTTTTGGCCTCCACCACCACCTCACTTAGCTTGTTCCAACCATCTACCACTTTGTCTGCAAAAGAAAACTTTTTAATATTTCAGAAAGTCGGGGTGTCAGGGCGAGGTTTAGCTCGGGACGAGGCTCGGGTGACTCTGAGGGACTGCCTTTACCATTGCGGGTGCGGAGTGGTTGAACCCCGCTTTCTCACTGAGGCTTCTGAGTCGACCCAGCAGACTCCCTTCCTCGAAACCTTTTCCTTGGACTCCGCCTTTCTGCTACCTGGTATCTGCATGTTTCCTGGCTATGAATTCCACCAGCTCATTTGTGTTCCCTTCTCATTCTTTTCCATTGCCTGCTTGCAGATAAACCCCTCACCATCTGTAGTATCTTGCCTTCCTCAACATGTGCCTTGGTCTGACCCTCTACCTTATCTCCACTATACTCAAAACACAAAGATGCAGGGGTTGTCATCTAGAGGCACCTTATGCTCTTATCTAAACATCTGACTTATTTTGGGTAAACAGCCAGTCTAGTATTACTTGTGGATCCTTTTCTTATCTGGTAATTGGTTCTGTGATATGTGGCCTGAAGAAGTGTTTGTCTGTTGTGTCCATCAGCTTTACTCTCCCTGTCTTGTCTTTTCCATGAGTGTAAGTGTGTATAAGGCATAGAAATGATCATATTGAGTGATCGGGTGCTTAGCTGAGTGACCTCTGGCTGGTCTCCCTATGCTTTGGTTGGTCCCCTGATAAGCGCTGCCTACTATGTGCTAATGTATTTCAAAAGTTTCATCATGAAAATGCAAATACAGTAGAATGGTTAAAATTAAGGAAGTGATTTTTGGAAACTCTGAGATTGGATGATGCGTTATAGGATCACTAGAACGTCTACAGGAAATTACCGATGATGCTTAACCCTTAGACCGCGCAAAACATATACTGTACAGACGATGGGAGTAAGTTTACCGAAACTGCGCAATACATATATAGACGATTGAGGCTCTAGTGCAAGATTTTAAATGCCCCACGAGGGATAGGGGCAGCTATAGTCCAGCCACGACCGATAGTTACCAGATACCACCTAGAAAAAAAATCGTGGGCAACATTCCCGGGTGTGAGAGCCTCAGTACTGAGTGAGCTACCAAGGCTGAAGCACGCAGCATGAGCTCACAGCATCGCTGTTTAGCTTGTGACCGCAGCATCGCCTAAAAATGTCAAAATATATGTGTACATGCTATTATTTAGTGGTGATAGTATTACAGAAGACCCCTGACTGTGATAAAACTGACCAGGATTCTGATAATAGCAGGATTGTTGTTATATTTAGTGCTGTGCTCCATGGTGGGAGGAGTGATGCTGAGGGAGGGAGGGAGGTGGCGTCATCTTCTGACTCTGCATGGCCACCTTTTATTGACTGGACTTACCATACCAGCTTAGTGGTTCGCTATGGTGAACATAAATGTAGATACTTATATATAATGTGTGTATAGAGTGTAATAACAGCAATAGGAGTATGTTGGGAGCCACCATTTTGGTGAGGGAGGTGCATCGTCTGCATGACATATCATGTTGTTTACTGATGGCCACTATGGTCTTTGGGCACCATACCAACTTATTTGTACAGGTATGGTGAATAAAACATGTAGATACTTATATATAATGTGTATATATAGTGTAATAACACCACAAACAGTATTGTTGGAGGAGAAATATTAGTGTGTCTGGCCTTGAACCAGCGAGGGCGGCAGCCGTCAGCTGTGTGTGTGTGTAGCTACGTCTCTTAGCGCCTGAACTCACCATACAAGCTTAGATGTACAGTTATGGTGAACAAAACATGTAGATACTTATATATAACGTCTGTGTATAGTGAATAAAAGCTAAAACAGTATGGTGGGAGGAGTATATTGGCATGTGAGGGAGGGAGGGCAGCCAGTGGGTGACTGGCTGGTGAGTGCTGGCCACTCTTCGTTGCTTTTTGACTCACAATACCAACTTAGTGGTTCGTTATGGTGAACAAAACATGCAGCTACTTATATATAACCAGTGTATTTTGTGTAATAACTGTAAAACTACATGTTTATTGTTTTATGAACATAATAATTGAATCATTAATATGCACACCATAATTTTGAGTACAGCGATGGTTCACACATTTTATTATATCAAAATATCACAATACATACTTGAATAATATTACTGCAAAAACAAAGAAAAATCAATCAGAGACATTGAATAATTAGGTAATAATATCTTTGTGGCAACTCCCGCCCGACAGCTGGGGAAGAGTAGACCTCGTCTGGCGCCTGCTCTGTCAACGCCTCTTTTTCTGGGGGGAGCCCAGTCAGCTCCCCGGAGCTATCCATGGCTGATATGGATACCCTAACTATTTTTCATCAGGCGATGTGGGTGGAGTTCTAGGCCTACCGGCGACCACGAGCCAGAACCTGGCCCCCTCAGAAAGGCACGGGGAGCAATGGCCCATAGAAATGCACATGTGATTTGGAGCATTCTATATCTGCCATCGACTGGGACAGGCACCCAGAAAGGTAAGCGCCACAAAACAAACCCCTATTCTGGTTAACAACAAAAATCGACAAACGAGTGGACAGAACTCCCCCAGGAAAACGAACTAACAAGCATGACATCACACGAGCCGCGCCGCATGTCTGCGCAGCTCCCCCCTCCCCGGGAGGGGGAAGGGGGAGCCCCAGACCCCCACGCCGGCGATCCCCGCCTCAGTTCCACGGCTGATGGGATCATGCACGGTCGTGTGGCTCCAACTCCGGTCTTGTCTCAGTGCTGTGACTTGTTTGCAGTGCTGCTCTTACGGTGGTCGTGTGAGCTGGGAGTAGTATTCTCAGGTACTTTGGCTGCATGTGCTTAGGGTCACCTTCCCTGAGTGCCCTGTAAGTACCGCCCTTGGGGCTTGGGGTTGCCTTCCACAAGTCGCCTTGGGTCTACCTCTGTTGGCTTTTCGCTGCTTGGCGTTTCGCCGCCCCGAGGGTATGGGGGTTTTTCCTCCCTTGTTTTCCTTGGGGTAAGTGGTAGTTATAGCACTGGTGGGGCGCAGGGTACTGCGTAGCTAGTTTTCACCTATGACAGCGGCCAGCTCTGTTCCCTCTGGGTACGTTGTCCACTTGTGTGGTTTTTCTTTTATATTTGTTTTTGCCTGGTAGGGAGATCTGCCTTGTGTTCCCCCCCCCTTCCTTATATTAGGTTCGTTTGTGTGGTGGCACCCCCTGCTTCGCCCTCGCGAGTGGACTTGTCCCGTGGGTTCGTCTTTAGCAGTTTACTTGGTAGCTTGGGGCACCGGTTAGCAGTACCCTGCCTGGGATAACCCTTAGCAGACCCAGTCTAGGGGCCCTGGGAAACCCCCCGGGGGCTCTCAGGTCCGTTAGTGGAGACCCTCGCGTCCCCTCTCGGTTTGTGCGAGTTGAGGGTTGCTCTGTCCCTTTGTCTCAGGGTGACTCTCCTTGTTTTTGCCTCCGTCATGCTGCCTGTTGGGTCGGTGACACATTCGACCCTGAGTTCTGCGAGCTTTGTTGCTTGTTCGTGACTCCATTCACCTAGTCTGCTGATGAATTCCCATGGGTGCAGGCAGCTCGCGCGTTGCAGGGTAGGATGTTGCAACGCGCTCAGGTTTGTCGCTTCCCCGGATGCCCTGATGCTGCCCCGCTTGTGTAGGGACCCAGACTTGGGTGTTTTGGTCGCTTCGGCCTTGGTTCTTCCACGCTCCCCCTCCTGCTTCCGTCCCCTATGCATCTGCAGGCTTCGGGGTCGGGGCGGGGTTAGAGGTTCTGAGACTTGGGCAGTTTCGGGGTTGCCCTGTCCGGGGTAGCTGCGGAGGCATTCGAGTCTGTTCCTCCAGCCGATGCTCCGGGGTCTGACCAGTGGGCCCCTTCTCTTTTAGCTCTCTCGGCTGCCCCGGCTTTTTCTTGTGGGGCCGGGGCTTTGGAGGTCGACTCAGCCCTGGGGCCTGGTGTAGAGGCTCCTGGGGTTGGGGAGGAGCGGCTTGGGGGCCATGGGCTCCATTGCGCCCTGCCTGAATTTCTGTCCTTCTGAGCGGGGCTTACTGATGCGAGGAGTGGGGTTTTCTTTCCCCCTCTGCGTATGATTTGGGCTTGGGTTCTGCTCCTCCCCGGGTTCGGTTCCGTGTCCCTGTGGTTTCTTCGGTTCCATCTTCCGGAGGTTTTCGGCTAACCGCATCTCTTCGCCTGCGGTGCGGTTGGCCTTTGCGGCTTACCTTCTGCGTGTCCCGGAGTTTGCCTCCATACTGGTTCCTTCTGTTCTGGACAGGTTGAGCTCTTTGTAGCCGTTTGGGCTCCTTGTAGCCGTTTGGGCTCTTTTGTACACGTTTGGGCTCCTTTGTCGCCGTTTGCGCTCCTTGTGGCAGTTTGGGCTACTGTCGCCAGTTGGGCTGCTTGTCGCCGGTTCGGCTACCTCTCGCCTTGTTGGGCTCCTTGTAGCCGGTTGGGCTACCTCTCGCCTTGTTGGGCTACTTCTCGCCTTGTTGGGCTACTTCTCGCCTTGTTGGGCTACTTCTCGCCTTGTTGGGCTACTTCTCGCCTTGTTGGGCTACTTCTCGCCTTGTTGGGCTACTTCTCGCCTTGTTGGGCTACTTCTCGCCTTGTTGGGCTACTTCTCGCCTTGTTGGGCTACTTCTCGCCTTGTTGGGCTACTTCTCGCCTTGTTGGGCTACTTCTCGCCTGGTTGGGCTACTTCTCGCCTGGTTGGGCTACTTTTTGCCTGGTTGGGCTACTTCTCGCCTGGTTGGGCTACTTCTCGCCGGGTTGGGCTCCTTCTCGCCTGGTTGGGCTCCTTCTCGCCTGGTTGGGCTCCTTCTCGCCTGGTTGGGCTCCTTCTCGCCTGGTTGGGCTCCTTCTCGCCTGGTTGGGCTCCTTCTCGCCTGGTTGGGCTCCTTCTCGCCTGGTTGGGCTCCTTCTCGCCTGGTTGGGCTCCTTCTCGCCTGGTTGGGCTCCTTCTCGCCTGGTTGGGCTCCTTCTCGCCTGGTTGGGCTCCTTCTCGCCTGGTTGGGCTCCTTCTCGCCTGGTTGGGCTCCTTCTCGCCTGGTTGGGCTCCTTCTTGCCTGGTTGGGCTCCTTCTCGCCTGGTTGGGCTCCTTCTCGCCTGGTTGGGCTCCTTCTCGCCTGGTTGGGCTCCTTCTCGCCTGGTTGGGCTCCTTCTCGCCTGGTTGGGCTCCTTCTCGCCTGGTTGGGCTCCTTCTCGCCTGGTTGGGCTCCTTCTCGCCTGGTTGGGCTCCTTCTCGCCTGGTTGGGCTCCTTCTCGCCTGGTTGGGCTCCTTCTCGCCTGGTTGGGCTACTTCTCGCCTGGTTGGGCTACTTCTCGCCTGGTTGGGCTACTTCTCGCCTGGTTGGGCTACTTCTCGCCTGGTTGGGCTCCTTCTCGCCTGGTTGGGCTCCTTCTCGCCTGGTTGGGCTCCTTCTCGCCTGGTTGGGCTCCTTCTCGCCTGGTTGGGCTCCTTCTCGCCTGGTTGGGCTCCTTCTCGCCTGGTTGGGCTCCTTCTCGCCTGGTTGGGCTCCTTCTCGCCTGGTTGGGCTCCTTCTCGCCTGGTTGGGCTCCTTCTCGCCTGGTTGGGCTACTTCTCGCCTGGTTGGGCTACTTCTCGCCTTGTTGGGCTACTTTCGCGTCCTGCGCATGCGCCATGGGAGTTTGTTTTGGTTCCGGGCGGTGTGCACACGTGTTCTGCATCCATTTTCTCTCGGGAAGGCTTCGCCTCTCGCTCTTTTCTTAATCCAATCTGTGCCCCGTTGCTTTGGGGGTGTTCTGGGGTGCCGCTGTGGGGAAGTCACAAGGTTTTTCCCTGCATTCTAGGGTGGGGAGCCTCCTTCGCCGCTCCCCTCCTCTCCAGCATGGGCGCCCTGGCCGCCTCCGGCAGATACGGACTCGAAAGCTTGCGTCATGGCCCTTCAGCGCCTATGTTCTGCAGGTGCGTTGGTGCGGTTTGGCGTCTCCTTCGTCCTGACGCTGTTTTTGTTTTTGGGAGTAGGAATGGGTGTACATACGTACTTGAGAACGTGGACCGTATCACCCGAGGTGCCTACTGCAGGGCTATTAGCCCATACTGGGCAGCTCTTGTTCTCTCCACCTGATTCCTTCCTCGGTTCACGGGTGTCTGCGGGTGGCCTCTTGGCCCTACCGAGGCGACTCCTGCCTGTACTCCTCTTGCCCCTCTCCTATGCTTGTCTAACCTTGCTAGAGTTCGGGGCCCCGCCTCCACCTTGTTCCGCAGTGCAACGGTGGGGGTTCCTGTTTGGTAGTACGTTTTCCTGTGTCGGAGGTTTTGTGTTCGCCTCCTTGTGCTTGCAGGTTGGGTTCTGGCTCTTTGGTTCTGCCTCTCCCCTGTCGTTTGCCTGTCGGGCGGATTCTGTGCTTCTTGGGCGCTCTCGTCTCTGCTCTTGGGGCTGTGTATGGGGTCAGCCCATGTTGGGCTGCCTAATGTGTTCCTTTGTTTGCCTGTTACACTGCACACGTTTCTTCCACCGTCCTTGGCTCAGTTGGGTGCTTGGTTTCCGCCTGTGTCCCCTTGTGTGCCACTCGTGTACGATTTATCTATCTTCTGTCGCTTCCTCGGGGAGTGTAGTGACATTTTGCTGCGGCTTTGGTACTGCAGCTGCATGTCGGGGTTGGTTGTGGCGTTATGTCCGGCCCTTCCGTGTTCCCTCTGGGGCTCTCCTTCCTTGCCGGTCTTGCTGTACCGGGCCTGGTTTTTCCATGTTCCTTGGATTCTCGGTCTTGTCCTCGCCTCATTGTGATGGCTGGGGATGTGCTTGGGGTCTTCGTCTCGCCCCTCACCTATCCTCCGGTTTCGGTTCAAGTTCCAGAGCCTAGTGGGCTCCCTTCTTTCGTGTTTTTCACGGCTGCCCCGGGGTTTTTCTTGACACTGGGGCTTTGAAGGGACAGCTCGGCCCCGGGGCCTGCAGGGTGGATTCCCGGGGCTGGGGTTGGGGCTAACGTGAGGGGCCTCAGGCCCCGTTGGTCCCCGCCGGGGTGTTTCTACCCCCCTGGGCGGGGCTTGCAGTTTTGTGGTGTGGGGTTTTTCCGTTCCCCTCTCCGCATGTGCTTTGTGGGCGTCGGCTTTGTGGGCGTCGGCCCCTCCCTGGGCTCGGTTTCCTTGTCCATTGTGCCCGTTGTTTCCGTCCTGTCGGTGGGTGCTTTTCTATAGTCTTTGCCCCTTTTTCTCCGGGACGGGCCTTCTCCGTCATGTCCCCATCTTCTTGGGGTTTCTGCATGACTTTTGGGCTCGGGTGTGACGGGGTTTTTGTGCCTTCGTCCTTTGTGTCTGCTTCTTTTTGTTCTCGAAGGTTCGGGACGGTTTTGCTCCTTCCCGTTTTCTGGTACGTCTGTCGTCATTCGGTTGAGCTTCCCTCCGGTCCTTTCTAGGGCTTGTGGGTCCTCTTCCCGGCAGCTTCTGGGTGTTTGGCCTTCTTGTTCTTTTGTGCTAATCTCTTCTCTTCGCGCTGTCTCGGCGCTACTCGTTTTCCCGGGGGCGATTTTGCTCCTCTTAATGAGTCTTTTCGCTCCTGCCCTTCTGCGGGATGTTGGTGCTGGGCGGCTCCTTATGCAGGTTCCTTCCCTGTCAGCTGCACTTGTGGCGGTGGACTTGCACGCTTGTGGCATTTTCGTTTTGGTTCTGCATTTTTCTTTTCCCTTCTGGGGCTGTCATAGGATTGGCTTGTGGAGGTTGTAGAGGCGCTTGGGGCCGTTCCTGGGTCTGGCACCTTGGTTTCTGCTGCTAGCTTTCGGTATCGATATTCCTTCTGCGCCGTTTCGTAGGCTGTATCGTGCGTTGTTTCACCTCCGGCCTGCTTATGCACTGCCTGTGTCGTGGTGGTCTTTGGACAGGGTGCTCTCCTGTTTTTCTTCTCCTTGGTGGTTGTGGCTCCTTGGGGTCAGGTTTGCTTTGCCTCGGCTTTATTTTTATGTTGGCATTGGCCTCTGGGGGTCGTGTGGCAGAGCTTCATGCTCTTCTCAGGCGCAATGGTTTTTGGCTCCTATGGTCGTGGTCATAGGTTTCTTCATCTGCGGCCGTTCTCCCTTTTTTCTGGCGAATGATGTGCCTGCTGCTTTCCGGAGGGGTCCTTGGGTTGTTGTCTCGTCTTCGTGTTGAGGAGTGGTTCACCGACCGCCTCCCGGGTCTGTCCCCTTGTTTTCTTAGGTAGTCTTTGGTGAAGTAGCTCCGGGGAGCCATAGGGGCTCCCCCCAGAAAACCAGCGTTGAATGTAATGAAATGCCATTTTCTGGGTGAGTCCCAGAGGCTCCCCGGGACCCTCCCGCCCTCTGGTCGGCGGGTTTTTTCGCGGTTTTGATATCCAGCCTCAGAACTGGGGGTCTGGGGCTCCCCCTTCCCCCTCCCGGGGAGGGGGGAGCTGCGCAGACATGCGGCGCGGCTCGTGTGACGTGATGCTTGTTAGTTCGTTTTCCTGGGAGAGTTCTGTCCACTCGTTTGTCGATTTTTGTTGTTAACCAGAATAGGGGTTTGTTTTGTGGCGCTTACCTTTCTGGGTGCCTGTCCTGGTTGATGTCAGATATAGAATGCTCCAAATCACATGTGCATTTCTATAGGCCATTGCTCCCCGTGCCTCTCTGAGGGGGCCAGGTTCTGGCTCGTGGTCCCCGGTAGGCCTAGAACTCCACCCACATCGCCTGATGCAAATAAGTTAGGGTATCCATATCAGCCATGGATAGCTCCGGGGAGCCTCCGGGACTCACCCAGAAAATGGCGTTTCATTACATTCAACGCTGGTTTTTTGGCCAGACTTCCCCGTCCTATTGCGTCCAAAATATGCCACCAACGATTTATTTTTTATTTTTTCTGTGATCAGGGATCAGAGCCATTAAACACACTAAAGGTTGATAACCCAAATGAATTTTTCATGGATACGATACCAACATCAAATCATATATCAGACGTCACCCTATCCCCACTGGATTTTGAAGAAGCCATAAACAGTATGCCTATGCACTCTGCACCAGGCCCGGATTCTTGAAACTCCATATTCATAAAGAACTGTAAAAAACCACTATCGCAGGCCCTCCACATTCTGTGGAGACAAAGCCTAGATACTGGCATTATTCCTGATATACTAAAAACAGCAGAGATAGCACCACTTCATAAAGGAGGAAATAAGGCAGAGGCAAAAAATTACAGACCGATAGCACTAACATCGCACATCATAAAAATTTTTGAGAGAGTGCTAAGAAGTAAAATCACAAAATACATGGAATCGCAGCAACTCCATAACCCCGGACAACATGGTTTCAGAACAGGGCGCTCTTGCCTGTCGCAGTTGCTGGACCACTATGATATGGCATTAGATGCTATGGAAGACAAACATAACGCGGATGTAATTTACACAGATTTCGCAAAAGCTTTTGATAAATGTGACCATGGTGTTATTGCACATAAAATGCGTTCAAAAGGAATTACCGGAAAAATAGGCAGATGGATCTACAATTTCCTGACCAACAGAACCCAATGTGTAATAGTCAACAAAATAAAATCCAGCCCATCAACCGTGAAGAGCTCAGTCCCCCAGGGTACTGTGCTTGCTCCAGTACTTTTTCTCATCCTCATTTCGGACATAGACAAGAACACAACCTATAGCACTGTATCATCCTTTGCAGATGACACTAGGATCTTCATGAGAGTAGGCAACATAGAGGACACGGCAAACCTCCAGTCAAATGTAGGTCAGGTCGTTCTATGGGCTACAGAAAATAATATGGTGTTTAACGAAGATAAGTTCCAGCTCATGCGCTATGGAAAAAATGAAAATATAAAAACGGAAACCACGTACAAAACTCAGGCAAATCATAACATAGAACGAAAAGGCAATGTAAAAGATCTGGGTGTACTCATGTCGGAAGACCTTACCTTTAAAGAACACAATAAAGTAGCCGTCACAACTGCAAGAAAAATGACAGGTTGGATAACAAGAACTTTTCACACTAGAGATGCTATACCGATGATGATACTTTTCAAAACGCTTGTGCTCTCTAGAGTAGAGTACTGCTGCACAATGACAGCACCTTTCAAAGCTGGAGAAATTGCTGACCTGGAGAGCGTGCAGAGATCCTTTAATGCTAGAATCCACTCAGTAAAACATCTAAACTATTGGGACCGACTAAAGAGCCTAAAACTGTACTCCCTTGAGCGCAGGCGGGAGAGGTACATAATAATTTACACGTGAAAAATATTAGAGGGGCTGGTCCCAAACCTGCACACAGAAATAACATCACATGAGACCAGAAGACATGGCAGGATGTGCAGAATACCCCCGTTGAAAAACAGAGGTGCAACTGGTACTCTTGAGAGAGAACTCTATCAACATCAGAGGTCCGAGACTGTTCAACACGCTTCCACTACACATAAGGGGCATAACTGGCCGACCCCTCACAGTGTTCAAGAGAGAACTGGATAAGCACCTCCAAAGGATACCTGATCAACCAGGCTGTGACTCATACGTCAGGCTGCGAGCAGCCGCGTCCAACAGCCTGGTTGATCAGTCCGGCAACCAGGAGGCCTGGTCGACGACCGGGCCGCGGGGACGCTAAGCCCCGGAAGCACCTCAAGGTAACCCCAAGGTAAGGTAAGGGAACACAAATGAACACTTACAAGACAAAAGAATGTTTTGGATTTTTTTTTTGTTGCGCCTGTGGATGTTGAAGGCCAAAAGGCCCTTAGCGGCCTAAGGGTTAAACACATTGAAATGCTAATATGTCAATATAATTATGTGCTGATGAAAATGTGGGAAAAATAAGATTTACTGATTACTTCAGGTTTTACAGGTACTCTTAATCACTTGAAGTGGCTAAGTGTTGCCGGGTGCCCAAGCATTGATGACTGGTGCATTGACCGGATCTGTTGCCAGTATTCCAACACTCTTGAGTACCTTGACATCAGTAACTGTATCAGAGTGACTGAACTTGGTATTTCAGCCTTAGCGCGACTGAGGTAAGTTGTTGATTTATATCTGGTGTTTTACTCGTGATGTTTTAACTTGATGTATAATAGTTCTCGTTGCCAGGGACAGTCTTCTTGTCCTTAGACTTGGACTCACCCTAGGCTAATTACTAACCTTCTACAGAATGCTACAATCAACAGTTGCTTAATTCCTGCTATTTAATTATAATTGTTAGGTGAACAGAAACATCAGGTGAAAGGAAATATAGCTATCCCTCTATCCTGCCCGGAGATTGAACCTGAGTCCCTTGATTGTGAGCTAAGGATGTAGTCTACTGTCCTATAAGACCCTAAGCAAGGGGTAATTCATGTCCTTTATGTGTATTGTCTGTGTGTTTTAAATACTACGTGAAATAGTTTGGCAAGGGTGTAATAAAATCACTCATTTCTTTTGTGTATGATGTGAGGTGTTGGGAGAATAGATTGAATTCGGAATGAAAATATCACGGAGCAATGCTAAGTGCAAAAGTTAATAAACAGCAATATTGAGAACACATTGCATTTGTGCAATACGATGAATGTTTTTTGTTCACCACCAATCAAATATAAATTGTACTGTACTTGAATGGCTTGGGTATGTTAACACTTTCGCGCTCTCCGCAAAGGTCGCTCAGCCAACCGAATGTGCGCGCTGCGTTTTTATCGCTTAAGCGTAAAAACAAAAATGTGTATACTCTTTTTACTCTTCTGACCTTAGTTCTCATGCTACGTATTTCATTTTGGTACCAACGTGTTCGCAATAAAATTCTCTAGAAGAACATCAGTAAAATAAGTCACGAAACATATAGGGATACCAGCACCAAATAAATAACTACGTAGATGACTCGCCGTGAGCGCCCATCAGCAACAAAATGTTTTTACTCTTGGGATTGTAATCACCTCCACACTTGTTCTACAGCGTTAATTTTGGTATAAATGGACTCGCAATGAAATTCCCAACACGGTGATATGAATATAAGCGTAGAATAATGATGCAGCCCGCCCGCAAGAGTGTGGGAAGTGGTGAAATTGTTACCCGGTATCGGTGACGGGACGACGCACGGCGCTTTGAAAGTTTATACTTATTTCACTCTCATGACATTAATTTTCTATGTACGTCATTCATTTTTATGTCAATGTGTTCGCAATAGAATGTTCTATGTGCCCATAGGTAAAAAATTTCAACAAAGCGTAAGTTAGAATAGCGACAAATATAAAACAACGCTGGAACATATCAGTGAGCGTCAAACACACACGAAATATTTTTACTTTTGTTATGTTTGTCAAGTTTATACTTGTTGCACACAGTTATTTTTGGTTGTATATTGTTCGGAATAAAATTCCCTAAACAGACATATGCATATAATACATGATATGGGGGAAGAATTACCAGTATAAACGGCTAAAGTCACCCACCTGCAACCCGTTTGGGACAAAATACCATTTGATCGAAGTTATCCACACCTTTCATGAACTTATTGTACCATGCAGCCTAGTGGTGAGAAAGAGAGCCTCATAGCGCGCAGTTTGAAACAAACCCAAAGTAAATCGGATAAAAATTGAATTTTATACAAATATTTTAAAAGTAGACATAACTTTATGTCCACTATGCGTTTACGTTAGACGAAACCGAACGCGCCGGCGCGTCCAGATAGCGCGAAAGTGTTAAATGTGTGAATGGATGGTAGACTGGCAAAAAGAGTATTTATGTAAATTTGAGGGTAGGAGGAAGAGAGGAGGACTGATACATAGATAAAATATGCATGAGTGTAATTACCCAAGTAATTACCGAAGTGTAGTTACAGGATGAGAGCTACGCTCGTGGTGTCCCATCTTCCCAGTACTCTTTGTCATACAACACTTTGAAACTACATACTGTACTAATGGTTTTGGCCTCCACCACTTTCTCACCTAACTCGATCCAACTGTCTACTACTCTGATGTGAAAGTGAATTTTCTTATAATTCTTCAACTTTGTTTAGTTACCAGTAGTTTAAATCTACGAACTCTTGTTCCTTGAAGTTCCAGGTCTCGGGAATTCTTCCCTATCAATTTTGTTGATTCCCGTTACTATTTTGTACATAGTGCTCATATCGCCTCTTTTTTTTTTTCTGTCTAGTTTTGACAAATTTAATGCCTCTGACCTCTCCTCATAGCTCTTGTCCTTCAGTTCTGGGAGCCATTTAGTTGCATGGCTTTGCACCTTTTCCAGTTTGTTGATGTGCGTCTTAAGATTTGGACACCACACAACTGCTGCATATTCCAGCTTTCGTCTGACAAAAGTCGTGAACAATTTTTTTACTATTTCACCATCCATGTATTAAAAGCAATTCTGAAATTGGAAAGTGTAGCATAGGCTCCTCACGCGATGTTCTTTATGTGGTCCTCAGGTGATGGTTTTCTATCTAGAATCACCCCTAAATCTCTTTATCAGAATTTTTTAAGGATATTCTGGGGGGGGGAGTCCCTACGGCTCCCTACGGCTCTCTACGGCTCCCTACGGCTCCCTACGGCTCCCTACGGCTCCCTACGGCTCCCTGGAGCTATCGAGGCTGATATACTAATGTCTGACTTTGGCATCAGTTATGTGTATGGAGTTCTTCTACCGGGGACCACAAGCCAGAACCTGGCCCCCTCAGAAGAGGCACGAGGAGCAATGGCCTATAGAAACCCCCGTGTGGTTGGAAGCATTCTGTCTGCCATCGACTGGATCAGGCACCCAGAAAGGTAAGCGTCCCAAAACAAACCCCTATTCTGGTGAAAATTGCTACGAAAAGCTGAACAAGGGGATAGAACTGCCCAAACAGAAACGAGCAGAGTAGTATGATATCACACATCGCTGCGCTGCTGACTGCGCCGCTCCCCCCTCCCCGAGAGGGGGAAGGGGGAGCCCCAGACTCCCACACCGGCAATTCACCTCTCAGTTCTGAGGCTGATGCTAGAGGCAGAGGTCGTGTGCTCTGGCTCCATTGATTGTTCCAGCACTGTCTTGTGTGTGATGGCTGTCTTCCAGGGGTGTGTGAGCCAGGAGTTATTCTACAGTACTCGGGTTGCATGCGCCTAGGGCTCCCTTCCCTAGGTGCCCTGTAAGTACTGCCCTTGGGGCTTGGGGCAGTACTCCTTCCACAAGTTCCTTGGGTCCTGCCTCTGCTGGGCTGTTTTACTGCTCAGTTTTTCGGCCGCCCTTTGGGTGCTTGGGTGTTTTGTCTCCCTTGTTTACCTTAGGATAAGAGGCAGTTTGCACTGGGAACGGCCGCATGGTACTGCGCAGCCTATTTTCACCATTCGTAGTGGCTGGCTCTGTTCCTTTTGGGTACGCTGTTCTCTTGCGGGGTTTTATTTTTGTTGTGTTGCCTGGTGGGGGGGAGGGGGGGTCTGCTTGGTTGTTGTCCCCAATTGTACCTGTCTGAGTACAGTTATCTCTTCAGGTGGTACCCCTCTGCTAGGTCCCCATGAGTGTACACGTCCCTGGGGCTCAACTGTAGAGTGTTGCTTGTTGTAGTCTTGGGTGCCGGTTAGCTATACTCTGCCTGGGATTCCCTGAGCGTGAGTTCCGTCTCAGGACTCTGGGAAACCCCACAGGGGTGCGCGGGTCCAATGGATGTGGCCCCTGAGTCCCCCCCTCGATTTGTGCGAGTTTCAGGGTTGCTTGGTCCCCTTGTCTCAGGGTGACTCACTGTTTTTGCCTCCGTTATGCTGCCTGTTTCGACCCGAGTCCTGCAAGTTTTGTTGCTTGCTGGTGACTCAGTTTACCCAATCTAATGATGATTTTCTGTGGGTGCAGGCGGCGCAGGCATTGCATGTGAGCCTTAGGTTGTTGCAGCGCGCTAGGTTGGTTGCTCACCCGAATGCCCTGAGGCTGCCCTGTTTTGCCTATAGAGGCCCAGACTTGGGGGTGATGGTCACTTCGACCTTGGTTCCGTCTGCGCACCCTCGTCCTTCCCGTGCTGTGGTTCATTTTGGGCCCTCCTCCCCCTCTGCTTCTGGCCCCGAAACGTCTGAGGGTTTTGGAGTTGGGACAGGGTTTAGATGGTCTTGAGACTCGGGCAGTCTCGGGGAATGCCCCTTCCGGTGTGGCGACAGAGGCATTAGAGTCTGATCTCCCTGCTGAAGCCTCTGGGTCTGACCACTGGACCCCCTTCCATCCGGCTTTCACGTTTACATTGGCCTTTTGTTTTGAGGCCGGTGCTTTGGGTGATGACTCAACCCTGGGGTGGGGAAAGGGCAGACTTTGGAGCCTTGGGCCCCGCTGGACCCTGCCTGGGTTTTTCTGCCCTCTGAGTGGGGCTTGCTGTTACAAAGAGTAGGGTTTTCTTTCCCCCCTCTGGGTACAAATTGTATTTGGTGTCTGCCCCTCCCAGGGTTCGGTTCCATGTCCCCCCCCCCCCCCCCCCCGGGTGCATCGATTCAATTTTCCAGAGGTTCTCGGCTTCCCGCATCCAACCTCCCGTTGTGCGGGCGGCCCTTACGACTTACCTCCTGCGTGTCCTGGAGTATGCCTTTGTTATGGATCCATCTTTGTTCAGGTTTGGGTCTTCGTTCCCCTACTGGGTCCATTACGAGGTTCCGGAGTTGTCCTGGCTGGCAGACTGTCCTGTGTTTGCTTTGGAGACTTGGCATATCTTCTGTCTTTCCCGTACGCTTGAGTGGCACGAGGCTTCGACGGTGGTTCAGGTTTTCCTGTGGGGGGGGGGGGGGCGAGTTTGAACACCTCAATGAGTGCTTGTTTGCCCCTGTTCTTCCTTGGGATGTTGGCGGTGTGCAGCTCTATGTGCAGGTTCTGTCCCCTTCGGATGCGCAGGTTGCCGAGGACTTGCGAGCTCGTGGCCTCTTGGTTTCGCCCTTGCGTTTCTTTTCCCTCCTGGAGAAAAGAAGCTATATAGTCGCAATGGCTTGGCGCTTTCCTCCTGATAATTCCCTTCCCTTCCCTCCTGGAGCTGTCTTCGTACTGGCTTGTGAAGATGTGAGAACGCTGGGGGCCATTCCTGGGGTCCGGTGCCTTGAGCACGGCAGCTCGCTCGTTGTCTGCCTGTTGAAGCTGTTTGCGCCGATCCTGCAGGATGCGGTTTCGCTGTTTTATGCTTTCCGGCTCGCGTGTCGGCAGGCGGTGCTTGCCTCCTCTTTGGAATCTGCCTTGGCCCTGGCTCTTAGGATGTCTTCGCCATTTTGTCCCCTGCTGTTTGCTGACTCGACAGTGGTGCAGTATTTGCAGGCTGCCTCTGCTAGTTGTAGTCCTATGTCCTACTTGTTGGTTCTCCGGGGCCCCGAGTGGGGCCTTCCCAGAGGGGTCGTGCCAGGGCTCGGGGTTCCGCTCGTCGGGGTAGGCCACTGGTGCCAGTTTTTGTACTGGCCCTGCCTTTGGACTTGCCTTCGTCTGGTCGGTGTGGTGTTCTCTCTGTGCGAGGCTTGAGTTCTCGTAAGGGGCGCCGGCCCTTTCACGGTTTTCCCCATTTCCCCGCACAGTCCCGTTTCGGGACTGTGCGGACCTGTGGTTCATTCTGGAGTTGTCCAGTCTGAACCCCTGGGTTCATTGCCCCTACTTCTGGATGACAACACTGTCCCAGGTTCGGTTCCTGTTGGTGTCGGGCGCTTGGATGGTGTCCCTGGACTTCCGGAATGCTTATTGGCACATTCGATTCATCCGGGGTTCATTCTGGGACTGGACTGGGTTCATTCTGGGACTGGCTAGGTTTTGTTGTGGGGAGCCAGTGTTACTATTTACGTTGTCTCCCCTTCGGGTTGAACCTGGCTCCTCACGTGTTCACATGCATTACCCGGGTCATGGTGGCCCGTCTGCGTCTTTTAGGTGTTCGGGTGTTGGCCTACCTTGACAACTGGCTGGTTTGGGCTCCCAGCCGGTCTTCTTGTCTGCTAGCCAGGGATTTGGTTCTTTCCCAGCTCGCAAGGTTCAGGTTCTTGGTGAACTGGAGGAAGTCCCATCTGGTTCCCTCCCAAGTTCGGACCTGTTTGGGTCTTGTGTGGGACTCTCGGACCGCTTCCTTGTTAATTTCTCTGGAATTTCTCCTTCGGCTGTGGTCCCGCATGTGTGTGTTTCTGGAGGGGGGGCGGGGGCTCCCGGGTCACCCGGTAGTTGCTCGAGGGTCTGTGCGGGAGCCTGAACTTTGCGATGATGGTCTACCTGCCAGGTTGGGTTTGGCTTCATCAGCTGTTCTGGTTCCTTCGGGGACGTCCCTTCCGCCTCTCTCGTGATCTCTGAATTCGGCCCCCGGGGTCCCTTGCGTCGGCTACTGTGTCGCCGGCTTCCTCTTCGGGTTTTTCAGTGTTCAGTTTCTTGGCACCTACTCGAGCCCTCGCTCGATATGTTCACAGATGCGTCGTTTCTTGGCTGGGACTTTGTGACCAGTGCTCACCAGGTCGGTCAAGGGCGGTGGGGTCCGACCTTCCATCGGGTCCATAGCATGGTACAGGAGTTCGCAGTGGTGTGGTTTGCTCTTTGGAGGATTCGGGTCGCCCGCAGATTGACAATCCGGCTCCATATGGACTGCTCCTCAGTGGTTCATTGCCCGAACTGATGGGGTTTGATGCGGTCCTTGGTAGCTTGGCGCTGGTCGCTTCAAGTGACTCGTCTGCTGAGTTCTCGGGGTTTGGCTCTCCTGGCGGTTCACGTTCAGGGTGTGTCCGTCATCTTGGCGGACGGCCTGTCTCGCTTCGTTCTCCCTGTCCACGGAATGGACGGTCAACGCCGACTCCTTTTGTTGGCTCTGCCAGACGTTTGGGCGCCCAGAAAGTGGACCTCGTCGCGTCGGCGTGGTCGCGGCGACTTCTGCTGTATGTGGCGCCCTTCCTTGACTGTGAGGCCTTTCAGCAGGGCTGGTCGAGGTGGGGGTTCGTGTACCTCTTTTCCCCCAGTTCCGCTCTTGCTCGAGGTCCTGACTTGTTTGGAGACTTACCAGGGAAAAGTTGTTCTCTTGTGTTTGGGTCTCGACTTCGGGTTGAGGAGTGAGCAGCGACCACCTCCCGGGTAAGTCCCTCTGTTTTTCCTCTGTGGGTAGTTAGCTTCGGGGAGCCATAGGGCTCCCCCCCAGAAAACCAGCATTGAAGGTAATGAAACGCCATTTTCTGGGCGAGACCCGAAGGCTCCCCGGCAACCCTCCCTCCCCACGGTCGGCGTTTTTTTCGCATGTTTTGATGTCCAGCCTCAGAACTGAGAGGTGGATTGCTGGCACGAGGGTCTGGGGCTCCCCCTCCCCACTCATGGGGAGGGGGGGGGGGGAGCTGCGCAGATAGCGGTGCGGCGACATGTGATGTCATACTCGTTTGCCCGTTTCTGTTTGGGGAGTGCTATGCCTTGTTCAGCTTTTCGTAGCAATTTTCACCAGAATAGGGGTTTGTTTTGGGATGCTTACCTTTCTGGGTGCCTGACCCGGTTGATTGCAGACATAGAATGCTTCAAACCACAAGGGGATTTCTATAGGCCATTGCTCCTTGTGCCTCTTCTGAGGGGGCCAGGTTCTGGCTTGTGGTCCCCGGTAGGCCCACAGAACTCCATACACATGACAGATGCCAAAGTCTGGCATTAGCATATCAGCCTGGATAGCTCCGGGGAGCCTCCGGGGTCTCACCCAGAAAATTGCGTTTCATTACATTCAACGTTGGTTTTTTGCATAATTTGTAAGTTGTGTGTGATCTGTGTTCTCCTATTGCAAATTTCATAACATGGCATTTATTCACATTAAATTCCATTGGCAAATGGCACTCCAGACACTTATTTTGTCCAGGTCTTCTGGAAGGGCGCGACAGTTGTCCAAGTTTCCAAGTTTCTTATCTACTTTTCACCATATTTTTTATGGTGTGTGGTAGTGCTTGTTTTCACTGCATGATACTATGTAGTGAAATGTTGACCAGACCACACACTAGAAGGTGAAGGAACGATGACGTTTTGGTCCATCCTGGACCATTATCAAGTCGATTGTGAATCAATCGACTTGATAATGGTCCAGGACAGACCGAAACGTCATCGTCCCTTCACCTAATGTGTGGTCTGGTCAACATACATCAGCCACGTTATTGTGACTCGTTGCCTACATATGTAGTGAAAATTATATAATGAATGAATGAGTGATAGTTTTTCCATTTCAATATATATAAATTTCTTTCACAATATTATTTGTTTTTTTCTGGACTGGTAATTATAATGGATGTATAGATGATACAGTATTCTCAACTTTACTTTTGTCTCCACAAAATACGTCTACAGTACATTATTTGCTAACACTTTCTTGACACATCTACTGATAGCAAGCCTGAAAAAATGAAAACGGCTTTATTTTCTTTTTGTATTGCTTGTACAGTATGTTTCATGCTGTACCAGTTGCATTTTCTTCATGAATACCCCAATTGATGTTTTCATGGGGTTAGGTGATAACATAAGAATTAAGGAAACTGCAGAAGGTGTATTGGGTCACATGATGCAGATCTTATTTATATCCACTCAGACTCACTCTTATATTTGGTCTAACTTGTGCTTGAGACAATTCAAAAATATTATGTTACCTGGCAGAGTAAAAATGAGAGTACTGTACATGTACAGTTAAAAATACCCAAAAAGTACATTAATCTATTCACAATACCTTCACATTAACAAGCATCACATTGAATTAACACCATCACTCTTCTGCAAAGCATCTACTAATTTTCCATCTTAACCTGATTCTTTCCAAATTTATTCCCCTTCAGTTTGTAGCAGTTACATTAGAGATAATGCACTTGCTCCATATTTTCCCAGAATCTCTATTGTAACTACTAAAAGGTTCCCAGTGATCCTCATAATCACTCATAGTACCTGCAGTCATAATGACTAATTATTAGTGATATCTATAACAAATTCCCAAGGTTTCTACAAATTGCTTAAGACAGCCAAAACTAACCAGCAGGTTGTTTCCCATCAGACCAAATTGTGATCAGCCTGCCAAGTGAGGAGCAAACTAGATCCAACATGAGGTCATGTAGATGCAGATAAAAGATGACTGAAGGCATAGCATCGCCATTCTAATTCCAATTCTCATACCAGACACTACAAGCAACACTACGGAGGAAACTTACTCCTGGCTTCATCTGAGCTCTGTGCTTTTGCCCTCATTCCAACACTACTGTCTCGCCCCTCGTTCTTGCTCTCCACCCCTGGCCTCTTTTTGAGCTCTCTGCTCTCAGCTTCATTCGAGATCTTCTCTCCAAGCTTTGCACAAGCTCTTTGCTTCCGGCCACCTTCAGCACTATGTCCTACCTGACTCTGCCAGCAGCATGTAACGAGTATCCTCATCTCAACCTATCACAACATGGTTGTACCATTTCTAGCATTCAACTGCTGTAACTAAACTACAGTACAGTATATTCAGTAAACATGAAAAATCCCATATGCTCTGAATAGTGTCGGCCAAAATCACATACATTACAGGTTTTTGTGTGCTGTTCCTGTTCAGTTCCTTCTTCACATGCTCACCATGCCTATTCATTTTATGGGTCTTTGTTGGCTCCAAACAATCCAAATACACTCTTCAGTCTTTCAATTTACTGTACTAACTTTTTATACCATTTTGCAATCTTATTCTTTCCTCACAACACCACAAATATTAATCAAATTGTTCATTTCTAGTTGGTGTTAATATGAGTAATAGGTAATTTAATTAAATGTATATCAGATCTGTGGTATGAGTAAAAGGGATTAAGAAATTAAATAAAGAGTGGAATTGTGAGAAGCACAATACACTTACATGGCATGGACATGTTAACAGAATGCCTGAGAATTATTTAACAAAAGCGGTGGTCAAGGATGACACAAGGGAATCATACAGTAGAAGCAGATGATCAATGTCTTGGGAGAGGAGAATGGATTATTCTTATTCACTAATTATATTTTACTTCTTATTTAATTACCAGTAATATTAGAGTGAGGTGTGAAATTACAGTAACTCTTAAATAACTCGGCTAATTAATCCTTAGACCACACAATACATATATAGATGATTTGAGTAACAAAACTGGAACTGCGCAATACATTAATAGCTGTTTTCGTGTCTAGCGCTATAATTGAAACGCCCCGCGTGGGATAGTGGTAGTCATCGGCGAGCCACATCCGACCATAAACAAATGCCACCTGGAAAAAAAATCCAGCGTAGGCCGCCTTTGTGTACAGGTCTCAGTTACCCAGCGGACACCATGGCGAGCGCATCAAGTTCCAACGACCGACCCCGCTCAACGAGGTGTTCATCGTGACCTCTGACTAAGGATGAAATTAATAAGAATTTATTCCCAGATGGTGATGATTCTGATATTGGCGACTCAGACATTGATAATGACTACACACAGCGCTCAGATGTGGATACGACCGACAATGAGTGTGAACATGCTGGCTCCACAAGGGCTAGGCCTAGCATCTCGCCCATGCCTCCTCGCCCCTCACTCAACCCCACTTCGTGCCAGACCACACAGTTCATGTGCTACCTTGCACATGAACTCGACTCGTCTTGTTTTGGTTGACGAGTCTGAGGACGGTGGATCATTTTCCGGTTTTAGTGACTTAGAATCGGAAGATAGTGTCATTGCTGCTAGTGCCGGTGGAGTGTGTGGTGTTGCCAAGCGACAATTTGTCGCGTCAGCAGCATCTGGCCCAGCTATGCGGCACCGCATGGGACCACATGGGGACACTGATGAACAAAGACCCTCAACATCAGGTAATTTTCCGTCACCGTCTCTGCCCGCCCCTACTGTTGCTAGACCTGCTTTAGCTCCTGGTCCACGGTTTCCTCGCCGTGGTGCCGCTAGTGCCTCTCGAAAGACAGCAGGTGTTTTTGTGTGGAGTGATGGGACAGATTTGGTTCCACAAATTCCTGTCTTTGATAATTCAGATGTTGGGATTACAGACCTTTTCCCTGATACAGGTCCCGATATGTGTGAAATGGACTACTTTACCGCATATTTTGATGAGCCGCTCATGGAATATACAGTGGGGCCTCGATATACGATGGTAATCCGTTCCCAGAGAAGTATCGTAAGTCAAAATATCGTAAGTCGAAGCAATTTTTCCCATAAGAAATAAAGGGAATTGAATTAATCCATTCCCCACCCTCCAAAATATTAACTTACAAATACATTTTATACTGAATACAATTCTTTTCTCTAACTACAATACAGTACATATGTTTATCTTACCTTTATGGAGGACTTTTGATGGCGTATGGAAGATGGTGATGAGGGGGGAGGAGGAGAGTTGTTACTGTTTGGAAGGGGAGTCCCCTTCCATTATAACATCAGGCAGTGATGACTTTTCTGGGATACACTTTCTGACATGTTTTGCCTGCATACCACTAGGACCCGCTTGCGGCTCACTGCTTGCTTGTCTTACTAAGAATCTGTCTAAAGACACTTGTTTTTCCCTACTTTTTAACACTTCTCTGTAGTAAGACATCACATTGTCATTTAAAGGTCAATGCAACGGCCTGCTACAGCTTTATCTGGGTGAGTTTTTCAACAAAACTTTGCAGTTCTTCCCATACTTCACACATTTTTTTAATGAGAAAGGGACATCCTCTATTGCCTCTACTCACAACTATTTTCTTAGATTGAACCTTACCACTGACTTTCTGCGACCCATGGCGTGATATATAATACTCAGTTTTATGTTCAAAAATAAAAAAATCACCACAAAAATGGAATTTCTTATAGGCGTGATCGTCACTAAGCGGGCAGCTCCAGTAAACTGAGGCAGGTCGGCCTGCATGACCCGGAACCACGCGCTCGGTTGACCCAAACGTGTACCAACAAATGTCGTTAGTCGATGACACTATAGTAAGTCGAGTCGCATTTTTTCGATCAAATTTACATCGTAACTTGAAATTATCGTAAGTCGGGGCAATTGTAAGTCGAGGTGTCACTGTATTGTTTAGGAAACGAACAAATATGCGGCTGATCTCATTGATGAGGAGGAGTTATCCGATACCAGCACTAGCCACAGCACGCTGCCATTGTTTCCTCCATGTAAGAATCTTCAAACACTTCTTGTGTTCCTTTACAAAATAAACTTGTGGAAAATTATTCATTTACAGGACCAGGATTCTGATAATAGCAGGATTGTGGGGAGAATTAGCAATATGCGTAGTATGGTGGGAGGAGTAATCTTGGTAAGGAGGGAGGGAGAGGTGGTGTCATCTGCTGACTCTGTGTGGCAACCTCTTATTGTCTGGACTCACCATACCAGCTTAGTGGTTTGCTATGGTGAACACAAAAGTAGATGCATACTTATATATAATGTGTGTGTGTATATAGTGTAATAACAGCAAAATGAGTATGTTGGGAGGAGCAATTTTGGTGAGGGAGGTAGTGTCTGCTGGCTGGGTGTGGCAGCCCACTCTTGTTGTTTGGACTCACCATACCAACTTAGTGGTTCGCTATGGTGAACAAAACATGCAGATACTTATATATAACATGTGTATATAGTGTAATAATGGCAAAAGGAGTGTGTTGGGAGGATTCATTTTGGCAACCCGTTCTCGCACTTGCTTGCAGTCAATATTGGCTTATTTAATAAGTGCATATGTGACATACTAATTGATTGTGAATATTTTAGTTTACCTTCACAATTTTCTTCTTCAGTTTTAGTTCAAGATAAACTAAAATATTCACAATCAATTAGTATGTCACATATGCACTTATTAAATAAGCCAATATAGACAGAGGGCAAGTGCGAGAACGGATTGCATTTTGGTGAGGGAGGAAGTGAGGCTGTTGTCTGCTAGCTGCTGTGTCACTTGTCATGCAGTTTTTTTTGTGGCCACTATACTGTTTGGAGATCATACCAGCTTAGTTGTAAAGTTATGGTGAACAAAAATGTAGATACTTATATATATTGTGACGGGTCTCACAGCTATACTGAACCAAGGTGGTATGGCTCTCTATCACACAAATAAACAAAAATGCTGCTATTGGCCCTTGCAATCGCAGGTAAAAATAGGTGAAAATCATCAAATAAATAATTAAAACAATTTACTGATATATTAATGAACAAAAATGGCACCTGAGAACACTTGGCAATCATACCCTTCAAAGGTGAACAAAATAATATTAAAATTAATAAGTCTGCAACAAGTACAATGAACAGAATAAATGAGTAAATACTGGTGGTGCTGAAGACAACTACTATATCATCACATCATCCAGCACATGACTTAGGCTGAGGGCAGACGACATTACAGGAGGCTAAGGTGATCCAAGAGCACTAAGAGAGAGAGAGACTGGCTTCCTAGGGAGGTGGTGCCTTTTATATAGTCTAGTGGTGATGACGTCACAGCCAGTGTCTACACAAGGTGGTAACAAGCGCCGAGAGCAAACTGCTAGTTTGTGGCTGGCGGCACCTTTGTGTTGAGGCTGCACCACTGCTAGTTGAAGGCGGCTAACTGCTTGTTTGTGAGGCAAACTACCAGCTAGTTAAGGCGCCCAGCTTGCCTCCGAGTCGTACCAGGCCGTGCCAGGCCCTGGGGGGGAAGCGGGTACAGAGAGGTGGCAGGACTGATGACTCATCTTGGCTGGTGTAGAGGTGAACTTCCAGTACAGAGCCATTGAGGGTAAGTGGAAAAGGCAGTTCCACTGCTGTCCAGGGGATTCACGTGACACTATATATAACGTGTGTATATAGTGCAATAAGAGCACAAACAGTATTGTGGAAGGAGGAATGTTGGCAAGTAAGGTGCTGCTGGCTGGTGTGGGGCAGCTACTCTTGTTGTTTGGACTCACCATACCAACTTAGTGGTTTGCTATAGTGAACAAAGCATGCAGATACTTATATATAATGTGTGTATATAGTGTAATACAGTACTGTAACAGCAAAACTATTTGTTTGTTTTATGAACATAATTGAATCACTAATATGCACACCATACTTTTGAGTATAGTGATGTTCACACATTTTATTATATAAATATATTACACTACACACTATTGAATAATATTACTGAAAAAAAGGAAAAAAATCAGAGACATGAAATAATTAGGCAATAGTATCTTTGTGGCAACCCCCTCTTGACAGCGCGGGTGGAGGAGACCGGCGAGGGACACTTACTATGTCAGCGCCTCATGTTTGCCAGAATTCCTTGGCCCTATTGCGGCCAAAATATGTTGCCTACAATTTTATTATTATTTTTCCTGTGATCAGAAACCACATTTAACAATCTTAGAAGAACAAAAATTTTATTTTTATTTTTTTGTTTCTTGTGGTTGGCGGTGTTGCAGGCTATAATCACAAGTGCTGCCCAGGGGTTAAAGGTGATGATATGTATTAAATTGGATGTGATTTAAGTTGCAGTAAGATTAAAGCTATTTAATGATGAGAGATATGATGAGATTAAAATAGATAAAATGGGATCAGAGAGTACTTATTGCAAACCGAAGTATAGATGAGAGTTATGAAAATGGTAAGTTCACTTACATATTCGTGAATTGTGCTAATTCTTAAATCTATAAATTTAACCATAATGTTATATTTTTCTTTCAGAAACCTCAAGCATCTACATCTTAATGGGTTAGATGATGTGAATAACATAAAGTTGCTCTGTTTGCTCCTTGAAGATGTGATTCCTAATATTCAGATTGAGGGTATCCAGTATTTGGACCCAAAGTTACTGCAGAACACATGATTTAATTCAAATTTTAGAAGTATAAATTGTAAAAGTATTAATTGTAAATATGAATAATATTTAAATTATTATAGTCTGATTTAATTAAAAGTTTTCCATTAAAATGCTTTGATTTCATCATTTATAGAAATATTTTTGTTTACAGAAAAGATCAAAGCTGAGTTAACAGTACAGTTTTACAGATGTCTTTCTCAAAATGTTCCTCAAATACTTTGATTTGTTGATCTTATTACTGAAGAAAATATAACGGGTAATCAGGTTAACTGTGAGAATGGTCCGGATGTGGTAGTGAAGAGCTACAACACTTGTAAATACAATATAGTTATGGTGGGATTGACCTTGGGTCCAGCTAGTGTGCTATTTTTGCTTGGATCCAATACTTTGAAACAACAAAGGTCATAAATTGAAGAAAGGTTCCCATTCTGATTTGAAACATTTCAGTTTTTAGGGGTTTAAGTGCTATCATGTATGGATCAATAGGCCTTTTACAATGTCCTATATTCTTTTGTTCTAATATAACATAATAGATGTAGGATTGTTGGATCGTTTACAGCATAGGTTAAACTTAAATATGAACAAGTTTGGGTGGCTTTAAATAGAATCAGCCTTTTATCGGTTAATAGGCCTTCTGGCTTCTGTCACTTATTTTATTCTTATGTTTTCATGGTTGTAAGAGCCTCATTGAATCTGTACTGAATAAGTAATGACTAAAAATGACTTACTATTAGCAGTTGTGCAGTGTTACTGGAGTGCTGCTCCAGCACCTCTGCAAGTGGATGATGGAAGGGGAAGGGAACCATCAGGAGAAAACACCAAGCCATTAGGACTCTATAGCACTTGGAATGGATCAGAATAAGGATTTGGAATGGGATGGGGAAAGAATGGTGCCCAACCACTTGGCCGGTCGGGGATTGAATGGTGACCTGCATGAAGCGAGACCATCGCTCTACTGTCCATCCCAAGTGGATGATGGAATGGGGGAAAGGGAGAGAGGATGAGGGGAAAGGGAGATGATGGCTTGTGGGTAATGGTTGATCGTGGCAGGAAAAAATACCATTACTGTACATCACTAATAAGTTAATAATGTTATGATCTTTCTTGTTTTCTGTGGGGAGCCCCTTCAGTTGCTTGGAGCTATCGGGCTAATATGTGATATATTAGACTAGGGCATTAGTCAATGGAGCTCAGCCTACTGGAGGACCATGAGCCAGAACCTAGCCCCCTCAGAGAGGCACAGGGAGCAATGGTCCCCTAGAAAACTTCCCTGTGGTTGGGGTTTTTCCTAATCTGCTGTTGACCAGGGTTAGACACCCAGAAAGGTAGGCATAACAAAAACTCCACATGGTAAGAAAATTGCAACCGAAAACCGAACAGAGAGGCAGAATTCTCCCAAATCCCAAGGAAACAAGCCAACAAGCAAATGTTACACCTCGCCGCTTGTCCGCACAGCCCTTCCATCCTCGAGAGGGGAAGGGGGGAGCCATGGACTCTCCGAGTTGCCTACTCCAGTTCATTGGCTAATGCCATTTGGGACAGTCGTCAACTCTGGCCTTGATTTCCTGACAGTGTCTTGCCTTAGTGGTTTTCTCTGCTGACTTGTGGTGTGGTGGCCAGGTGTACTTAGTGTGCTGGGGCTGCATGCGCTTAGGGCGGCCTTCCCAAAGTGCCCTATGAGTACTACCCGTAGGTGCTTGTCTCTCCTCCTCTTCCCTTGTGCCTTCGGGACGCCATTTCTGTAGGGGCTTTTGCTGCTCAGCATTTACCCCGCCCTTGGGGCCAGCTGGGGTTTCCTGGCCCTTGTTAGGAAGTGGTATTGTTGCTGGTTGGGGCATCAAGGTGTTGCACAACCAGCTTACCTATGCAGCGGCTGGTTCCTGTTTCCTCTGGGGATGTTGTACTTTTGTGGGGATTTTCTTGTATTTTTGTTCTTTGCCTGGTGGGGGGTCTGCCTTGTGTGGCTATAGGCGAGGCCCTATCGTTTGTCATCGTGTTCTTCCTTTGTCCATGTGTTGCTTGCTGGTGGGCTGTAGACAATTTAAAATTATCAGCTTATACTGATTGCAGACCTGCAATACCATTATGTCAATATCTCGAGGGTTTTCAATTACTGTATTAACACTCTTACCTTCAGATGTTCTTTCACCAGCACAGCTACTCCTTCCCCCTTCCTAGTTTTCCTGTCATGTCTCCAAACTGAGTAGCCTCTTGGGAATACGACATCATTTAAAATATTTTCTTCAAGTTTTGTCTCTGTTAATGCTACAATATCTGGGACCTTGAGCTGAATTATATCCTTCAACTCTAATACTTTCGATCTCACTCTATCTATGTTGGTATATATTATTTTCAAGAACATGTTTCCCTTCCCTGTGGGCCGGGGCAGGCGGGGCCGGCCGGCCGAGCAGACAGCACACTGGACACATGATCCTGTGGTCCTGGGGTTCGATCCCGGGCGCCGGCAAGAAACAATGGGCAGAGTTTCTTTCACGCTATGCCCCTGTTACCTAACAGTAAAATAGGTACCTGGGTATTAGTCAGCTGTCAGAGGCTGCTTCCTGGGGTGGAGGCCTGGTCGAGGACCGGGCCGCTGGGACACTAAAAGCCCCGAAATCATCTCAAGACAACCTCAAGATAACCCTATGCCCCTGTTACCTAGCAGTAACTAGGTACCTGGGAGTTAATCAGCTGTCATGGGCTGCTTCCTGGGGGTGGAGGTCTGGTCGAGGACCGGGCCGCGGGGACACTAAAGCCCCGAAATCGACTCAAGATAACCTCCCTTTGTTCTTTACACCCCCTTCCTTTAATGATTTGTTGCTTTGTCTTATGTGCCATTTCACTAGCTTCCCAGTCCCTGACACTTTGTAGAAGAAAGAATTCTTTTCTTCTTCATTTCTATCCACGTTTAAACATTTCGCTTCAATGAGGGGTTCATTTTCAGCTTTGCTGTGTCCTCCTTTGAGAGGTCTTGTCATATTGACCAACATTTGCCATCCTCATCACACTGCAATTTTCTGGCATTTCTAAGCACTTCTGTCATATATTTCACTCCATTAAACGTCACCCATAGGGGCGGTTCTTGTCTTTTTCATATTTTCCTATCCTCCTAAAATCACTGACATATTCCTTTGAATTTAGGCCTTCTCCTAATCCTACTATTTTTTCTATGATTTTTGTCTCTTCTGCTGCTCTGTCCACCCTAGATGAAATTTCCTTTTATAAACATCCAAAAATTATTATGGACTTGTTTCTATCTGCAGTGTTTTGTACTACTGTAGTTTACTGTTGGTAACCAGTTCTTTCCTAATTGCTTGCCTAATATCCGCTTCTTGTTTGTCATTTCTGGTTTTGACTTTCAAACACACTTCCTTAATCGTCTCATTTTCATTTACAACTTGTGCATACATCTCCTTTATTCTTCTTTATACTTTTCTAGTTTTTTATTAACCTCCTCTATGTGAGTTGTCAATGAAGTTTCCAGTTACAGATCCTTACCTAACTCTATGTTAGCCCTCAGGGTCCCTTAGAGTTGTTAATCATATGAGTCTATTTTCTTGTTTATTTCTTAAAAGTCACCACACTTCACTTTCCATACCTCATTTTCTTTCACTAGTTCCTTGATTTGTTCTTCCTGATTTGTTACCTTGTCCGTTAATGCAATAATAATCTTACCTTGCTGAAGAATACTTTCTTTTAGAGTGCAAAGCTAGCTCCTGAGTGCTCCATTGTCCTCTTCTAATTTAAGTACTTTTTCTTCATACTTCTTTTGCATATCCTCAGTTATCTCTAACCTGCAAGAACACCTTTCCTTATATCTTGTGATGAGAATCCTTTGAAACAATCATTTGTTGATTATATTCTGTTGTGTGATTGCATGGCTGCTCTTTTGACTGGATTTAGCTTAAGGTTCAAAATGTACTTATTTTTATTAGTAATTTTGCTGAGTTCGTGGATACCCTCACTTTTTCTTGTTGACAGGTGGTACAGAGTGTGGTGAGTGCACACAATTTTATACAATACTATAAATCAACACACTATAATGCACCAGTACAAATTTCGTGCATTGAGGCAGCCACTTTGAGCAATGCCCTGGCTTTGGTGGTTTGGTCTCTTAGTTGTTTATCTTGCCTGCTAGTTCACAATATGTTGCTGATGGTGCTAGGTCAGTTCTTTTTCTTAGCAAATGAATGAAAAAACTGTTTCCCTTTAATGGTTGAGATTAGTTTTCAGAGTTTTATTTTGTTTAATTCAGTACTTATCCAAAACAATTCTTGGAGGGAGTTTGGGTGACTTGGGGCCTTTCATTAATTTAGGAACTGTCACTTCAGCACTGAAATGATCTTTAACCCTTAAACTGTGCATGGCGTATATATACGACAGGACCCGATGGCATCAGGAGTTAAATTTTTCAAACTGTTCTAACGCTTTCAAATTTTTTGTGCATAATCTACTGGGCAAGCAATCCAACTTTGTCTAAATGATCATCATCGTAACTTGAGAAAAACAAGAAAAATAAAAATAATTATAAAATTTAATGTTGAAAATTTCAGATTTTCAAATCTGCTGCAAAAATATTAAATATCACCAATTGTTCATTAAGTGTTGTTATACTCTCAGAATAGTATATGATCTCCATTTTAATAGATTTAGAATATAGATTTTCAGTTTAGTTTACTGTAAAAAAAATTGTCAATATGGCATTTGAAATATGCACCAAATTCAGACAACAAAATTTATTACACAAAACATTTAGAGTTTATGGAAAATCCATTCTAATAGGATTGTAGAACAGACAACAGTGCACACTATATGTAAAAATGGTGGTAATCGGTCAGAAAATGGATTTTTTTGCAGCTGACTCAATGTTGAAACTCTAGTTTTAGAGATAATTGAAGTTGAAGTTATTGACAATGTATAAGGAAGTTCTAATTCATTAATTTACTTGTATCTTTTAATAAATATTGTTTGGCATTTGTACTCGAATATGTGAAAGTTGTAGGTCAATATGTGTTGAAAAGTAGTCAAGAAAAAATAACCCCCCCAAAAACAAAATACTGTCTCCACTCGCTAATCTGGACTATATGGGAAGGACCCCCAGCTGGATTATCACGTTTTCCGGATAACGTATATTTTCACCTCCGAGTCCAAAAGTGACCATTTCCAACTATTTTTATACCACAAACAACATAATTTGAAGTGCCTTGCCACATATAATTATAAAATATTCAACTAGAAACCTCAACTTACCTTGCTGTTGTTTGTCTTCTTGATTGATGCCACAAATCTTGAAGTTAAGAATTCTTGACAATTTACGTAACCTATACTAACACAACACTAAAATTAACACTTAAAATTACTGTGTAGTTCATTAAGCAGTTAGTTTTGAATGCCAGCTGCTGAATCCTCACTGGTTGAAGGCACTTGGCTTGCCTGTGATGCCTCACTGGTTGAAGGCGCTTGGCTTGCTTGTGACGTCTCACTGTTTGAAGTCGCTTGGCTGGTTGAAGGCGCTTGGCTTGAACACCTAAGGTGCTTAATGAACACCTAAATTATTGGGATCGTCTCAAAGCTCTCCAAATGTACTCCCTAGAAAGGAGACGAGAGAGATACCAAATAATATACACATGGAAAATACTGGAGGGTCAGGTCACAAATCTACACAGTAAAATAACAACGTACTGGAGTGAACGGTATGGAAGAAAATGCAAGATTGAACCAGTGAAGAGCAGAGGTGCCATAGGCACAATCAGAGAGCACTGTATAAACATCAGAGGTCCGCGGTTGTTCAACGTCCTCCCAGCGACTATAAGAAATATTCCCGGAACAACCGTGGACATCTTCAAGAGAAAACTGGACGGTTTTCTAAGAGAAGTTCCGGATCAGCCGGGCTGTGGTGGGTACGTGGCCCTGCGGGTCGCTCCAAGCAACAGCCTGGTGGACCAAACTCTCACAAGTCGAGCCTGGCCTCTGGCCGGGCTTGGGGAGTAGAAGAACTCCCAGAACCCCATCAACCAGGTATCAACCAGGCTTGCCTGTGACACCTCACTGGTTGAAGGTGCTTGGCTTGCCTGTGACGCCTCACTGGTTGAAAGCGCTTGGCTTGCCTGTGACGCCTCACTGGTTGAAAGCGCTTGGCTTGCCTGTGATGCCTCACTGGTTGAAGATGCTTGGCTTACCTGTGACGCCTCACTGGTTGAAGACGCGTGGATTGCTTTTCTTATCATATAAGAATCAAGTTTAGCTTGCTTTCTGTGTCGAACGGCCACTTTCACAAAGTTGTATAACACATAACTTGTCTTTAATTGTTAGGGTAACCTTCTTCCTCTTAACACCTCCTGAAGGATTGATGATGCTACCAGACATAGTCTTGGTCAAAAATGTTCAGTTACTATGAAAACAAAAATGTTATTTAAAAAAATATTTCACTAATGGCACGGCACTATGGTATAACGCGAGGGACGGGAGCACATGGGCTGTTTGGCTTGACCAGGCCTGGACTGGTCCACTTGGGGGCAGACATGTTACGTATGCCGCCAAGCAGAAAAAAACTCACAATATTTTTGAAGCAAACTTCAGCTTGTGCAAATTGTTTTTAGGAAAATTGTATATTTGTTATTACATAATTATTTCTTTTATTTTTGACCGTGATGAATTGTTCTAAAATTAATGGTAATTCCTGTACTGTAGTGTATAGGCCCCTCCACATCCCCTTATCCCCCAGGCTATCCCCCAGGCGGTCCCTCCCAATGCTCCCCTCTTCCC